>NC_133122.1:59085856-59402773 GCF_033568475.1 Henckelia pumila | reverse complement strand
CTGGATCTCCTTTAAAGGTTTGGGCTCGATTCTTTCTCATGACTCGTAATGATACTTCACCCTTGCACCTGTTGTACAGCCTGTGGTGGTGGATTTCCATTGGCAGGCGGGTTTCCCAACCCTTGAAGGGTGTTAAGCCACAATGGCTGCTATAGCCGCTAAGTCAGCATGATTTAGGCCTAACCCTTGCGGTGGTGGTGGCGGCAGAGGGTTCCCTTCATTGTTGTTGTTGTGGTTTCCATAGCGTGGGTTACGATTGTTGCGTACTGGTCTCTCGTCCATGTCCTACATACGTAAAAGTTTCTAAGATTCTGATAGATTTATGGATTAGAAAATAACTTAACAAGTTGGACACATAGGTAAAAAAAAGACCATTCATTGAATTTCAGAATAACAACCAAATTGAAATAACAACTGATAGTTTTGGAATTGAAAGCAAAAACTGAATTGGAAATAAGTGACAAGAAAAAATAGCTGAATAAAAACTAATGCATCCATACTAATCTAAGTCTATAACGTCTCCATCCCCCAGAACATCGACGGGCACCTCCTCGACCTCTATCTCATCCGGATCCTCCTCGGGTTCCTCCTCGGAATCCTCTTCTTGCAGTTGATTTACGGCCTGGAGTAGAATGGCATTATGATTATTCAAGTTTGCCACTGTACCCTACAATTGCTGGACTTAAGCTTCCAGCTGCTGGATGCGATCTCGCATCTATTGACGACACTGTCCATGTTCTATGCAGGACTGCTGCCCCAACTGCTTCTCATGCTCCACTTGTTTAGTCAAGTAGCTAACAACACCAGACAGCTCTGCTATGGTGTCCTGTGCTGTCCCCAATCTTTCTTTCGTCTGCTTATGCTCTATCTCAGCTACCTCCATTTTTCCTTTCGTTTTGTTATGCTCTTCTTCAAACTAATTCACATGGTTGCGTAGAGCTTCTACACGGAAAGTGATTAAGGTCCATGTTCATCACGCGAGATATATGTTATCCCCCCTCACCTTGCTCTAACTCATAGAAGTTACTAGTTGGCCCTCTTCTCCATTTCTCGATGCTCACGCCTAGCAAGGAACAACCTTAGCGCAAAGTCGAGTAATCTTTTGCTTCTGGTTATCAATAACCAGTTGCTTCATGCGAAAGATGGAATGGGCAGGGGTACGAGAAAAACTGGGAGCCATTTCCTAAAGAAAAACAATTGGAAAGGCACACGGCCTTAGAACAAAATATCAAAAAATCAGCAAATACACAACACATGGAACTGTTTGCATTAATTCCAAACGAACAAAGACTGTTTGAGAAAAATATTCCAAAAAAGGAAAAATTTTGTGATTTTTAATTGAGCTGATAGTATCGATTGTGAGGATCGTGACACCATCGATGGAATTGGATTTTCCGAGTTTTTTCTATATTAAAAGTTATAAGCATTCTAAATGCTCATTCCTAATAACGGCAAAAACGCAGATTTCGAAAGGCCTAAACGAAGGCATTCGGCCGAAAAATAAGTTACCTCACGGGTAAAAAATGTAAATTTGCGATGACTTTGATTTCGTGAGCTCGTTTCGGAGGGGACTACATTGGCCTTTTGGCATTACTATGAGAAAATGCCAAATATTTTCTAAGATATTCCCAACCCAGGATTATGAACCTGGCGGCTCTGATACCACAAAAATGTCACGCACCGTTGATCGGATCGTAGCATCGGCGTTGTTAACAATTTTTAAATCGTAAAAAACACAAGCCATGTAGTGTACTAGATAGCCCTTCAAACAGTCTTTTTCAAATCCATACAGGTCTTTACAATATCAAACACATGACTATAGCGGAAGCGACATATAAACGACAATAAAAACTAGTAAGACTGCTAGCAATTCCATAATTTAGACTTGATCACCAACCCCAGAATGCGTGTTGCTCATCATCATCCAACTGATCTTCGGTATCCTGGGACAGCGAAGTATGGGGGATGAGGTGTTTTGGGAAACACTCCGCAAGCAGGAGCGCCAGACGCCTCATGCAAATGTCGAATCATACATCTATATAGGAGTTCAAAGGAAGCGCGTTCCAACAAATGTCACAACATAAATCAGAACAAGGCAAAAACTTGCAACTGAGTATCCAAACACATATCCATGAATCGGATATATAAACTTAGACATAGCACTGTTATTCATCTCGTTAATCATGGCTATTGATCAGTACCTAATTTTTACTCCTCTAAGGGGGCGATCGCCTTAAACGGTTATATTTAACCCACCGCATAAGGGCCATCTAATAGCTTATCATTGTATTCAGAATTCCTTACACACTTCTTAAGTCGAATTCTAACAGTGCATAACACGGAGATTCATATAATAAACATGTACGAATTTCAAAGAAGTATGAACCAGGCCATGTTCGATTGAATTTTCACAAAAAAGATCATGGAACGCATTTAAAAACATATATAGATTTAAGCCCATCTTACAGATATTCTGATTTATAAACAAATCGTGCAGAAGTATGTGTTGCTCGGTTCTAGTAGAAAATGCCGGTTTCCTGATCAACTTTGGCACTGCTTTCTGGCCTTAGTTTGCTGTAGGTGATTGCTTGAAACTGGAACAAGAAGTATGCTCGAATTTGGACAGAGTTTCTGCTCCAACACTTTGACCAGAAGTCTGCTCGAAAATGACAAGGCTGGAACAACGGAAAAGTGAAGTCGGATGGTGCTTTGATATTTGTGTATGATTTCCTTGAGGTTTCTGCCATTGTATTTATAGGGAGAAAATCAACACGTGAAGGGCTCTCCTCATTCATGGCCAATAATGTTTCATTAACAACCCATGATTCCGCATTATTTCAGCTGTTACAATCTCTTGGTCTTTCTAGTTGTCTACAATCCTTGGCTGATACATGCAACATTAATCTGCATACTCCATTTTGGCTGTTACAATTCTTGCCTATGACAAAAACGTGGCTTCACAATTCGGAAGATCCAAACTCAGATATGAGGATCCCATCATGCATGGCCAGATGTCCGGGAATAATAAGTCAGTGGTGACGTCACAAGGGTGACTTCGGACGATCCGAAGGCGGATCGACGACTCCCAAACTTGTGTTGGCAGGCGTCCTATGAAAGCTAGGTAACGTGGTTGGCTGAGGGAGTTTGGACGGCAGGGATCGGACGCTCCGAACAGATTTGAACGTTACGAACGTGAGTTAGGACGATCCGAACGTCGTATATATAAGGGGAATTAAAAAACTGGGGGGCGTTTGAAAGGGCTCATTTCCCCTTTCACCATTTCTTCCTCTCCTATCTTCTCTTTAGCCCGCTTTTGCGGACGTTCTAGATGTCCCTATTGGGAGGAATCCAGAAGTAGCAGGAGCGATCCTGGCGTCGTAGCGGAACTGTGCCTAAGTTTTGTGGCACTCGCCTTCAGTGGGCTGATGACGGACGCAGGTATTAATTATGGTCACCTTAAATTATTTAGGGGTATGTAATAGCTTAGTTAAGGCTTTTAGAGCTTATTGAATGAGGCATGGGTTTTTGACTTGTAGAGCTGATGATAGGGCTTGGAACCTAGAGTGGGACTACTAGGTAACTGCCTTAGAACGGTACGTCGGTACTGACTGAGATAGCCAGCGGGTTTGCCTGCTTATATGTTGCATTGGTGTGTCAATATTATTATGCAAAGCATGTGCCAATCCGTATTGTGCCTGTCCATCTTTTGAGATGATCCTTGTAGGGCCGCTCAACTCTGTTAGGACGGTTGATGTCAAGCGCCCCGCGACCGAAGGGTTGCATCCGGCTCTGGTATCTGTTAGGATACGGTCCTCGTTCGGTAAGATTGAGCAGTGTATGCAGGGTTTTATTCAGGAGTTGTACCACTCTTGTCCTATGACGCCATTCTGATCTGTTGTATACAGTTATCTCGTATCAATTGCATGCATCTTGTTTGTATGTTTACCCGTATTTGCGTATTGAGATTAGAGCTCACGTCAAGTATTTTCTGTGGTATCTGGACACCCATTCGACGGGGCAGTTGTAGGTTAACAGGCACTGAGCACTAGGAGCTTGGAGTAGCCTACTAGTGACCAGTGAAGAGGGCAACAGAATTAGACTGTAGGTTTTAATTGCCCTTAGGAATTATTTAATTCGATTGGGTTGTATATTTATTTTATTTAAAACCTGGTTTTTTTCTGCCGGTCTGCTTTTTTTTAAGTCTTTTGCTAGAAATTTGCTTAATGGCATGGCTTGAATTATGCTCTTAAACTCTAATTATGTATTGGACTACGGGTTTGGGTCGCTTCACATTTATTGGTATCAGGAACTGCATGCAAGAGACTTGGGATATAGTATTGGAGACTTATTGGTTATCCTTGTAGGATTGATGAGATCCATGGAAGAGATGATGATGATGATGGCAATTAGGTTGCCTGAAGGACTATCATCATTCGCGACATGAATTTTTACAACGATTTAGGCTTATGGGATTCCCAGTAAGTCGGTGGACAGGAGCGAATAGATGCGTGGTTTCCAAGTTTTCGCGACTTCTACTTCATGTGGAATCCTGGCTTTGGATCGGAGCATCGGATTGCCAGAGGCACACAAGTGGCAGAGGATTGGTTGGGACACACTTGTTGTTTGTTGTCTGTTACTGCCGTACCATGATGACAGTACTCTGAAGATTCTCAGTCGTAAGTTGGAGATATTCGTCATTTATGTACCTTCACCAGGGACAATTCCTCGGCAAGTGGCTAAGGCATGACTGGTTTCGAGGCCCTAAGGTATTTAAACTCAGGCAGTAATATGGTTTTGTCGGTACCTTCTTGTATCGATTTGTTTTTGGGGGTTTACAATGTGTTGTCGGTAGGACACACGGGAAAACCTTCATGTTCAAAAGCATGTTATGAATACAAGGAAGAACAATGACGGTTAGATTTGTGAGCAGAAGAGATTGAACTGACAGGCACTGATGCAACCGATATAGCTGGTTTGTAGAGAGCTCGAGAGTTAATTCTCCTCGAAATTCTTCACAGGATGAGATACCGAGAGATTTGGGCCAGGGAGCACTCTTGTATTGATGCGTTTTGTGTCTGATGAGAAGCTTCATGCTCATAGAAACAAAGCACTAGAGTTACAATCGATTTTAAATAACTGTATTGTTGGTAGTTGTAAAAACAATTATTATTAGTTGTAATTAATATCATCGACTCTGGTTGTACCCATATTCACAGTTATTGGATGTACATTTTTATCTGTATTACTTGAATACTGTATGTATTACATGGATCTGTTAATTATAAGAAATTGTATGTATCGTGCAAAAGGTAATGATACGGTGTATTATTTATCCAGCAATTCGTGGAATTGATTGCATGATTTTTCTAAAGAGTGGCATGGTTCTAGTTGATTAGGTGTTCAGCTATTGTTAGCTCATGGGTTTGAGCTAGGACGACTGCAATTGTTTGACTTGTGATTTTCTAGGATTTTTTTTAGGGTTGACCTAGTTAGCCATGTGGACTGATTTAGTACAGCGATGAGTTGATTCATCTAGAGGTATGGAGGACTATTATTTGGTTTGGAACTTTGGGCTTTGTTCTAGGTTGTTTCCTTAGAACAGTAGTCTGTTTGACCTTCGTGAGATTGAGACTAGTGATGATGGGATTTCTTCAGGAACCAGGTCCAGTATATGCCGAGAGTTGTGGACTATGACCATGACTAGACGTGATGGGGCGCGACCCTAAGCTAGTGTTACTCTAAGAGTATTTGTACTTCAGAGGTTGCCTGGGAGCCTTCGTGCTTCAGGATCGGCGGTGGGGAGGCTACTCATTTTAGGGATTTGGCGACAGTCACGACGAAGTATGACATTGGATTAGATATCAGGTTTGATATCAATGGTTAGATATCTTTTGGTATGTCAGAGATATTAGTTTGAGTATTCTGTTGTGAGAACCAGTCTTGGAGGGATTTTCTTGACAAGTGTGTACTCTGAGCGGATAGATTTTGACCTGTGAGATACTGCTAGACTGGTGGATTTAGTAGGTAATCAAATTTCTACCAATGATGATTGGGGATATCATCTAACTAGTATCATATTATATGATACTAAGTTTCAAGAAACTAATGAACAAACAAAAGTTTGGAGAGCCAAACTGGCTATTCCCATTAGAAATTAGTAGCTCTGTCACTGTCGCACAATTTCGTCACTTAGAAGCCCCAAAGATAAAATCCTTGATCTGTCTATGCTCACAAAAATGAATTTAAACTTGCATAGAGGAAGAAAAATTGAACCTGATATTAGCTTACCCAAATTTGGAATAAAAAAGGAATACTAATACCTTCACTAATCACTCCAATCCAATGCAAACTCAAACAATGAATCATGATAACTTTTAGCTTTACTGATGTTGTAGCCTCGTACAACAAATTAGAAATGGTAGGTGCTTATAGTGAAAGAATGTGTACAATTAATTCATAGTATTATTTTTTTTAAAAAAAATTCGCTCTAATATGCACATATGACATTGTTAAAAATGATAAGCAAGACTAGCTGCTAACAAAATAAATAAACAGACCGAATTAATTTTCATAAGCTCAAATGAATGTCTCAATCTTTTGACGTTATCATATATTATATATATATATATATATATATATATATATATATATATAGAGAGAGTGTGTGTGTGTATGTATGTATATATATATTAGAAAACTCTTCACTATAAGAGCCAATATCTTTCAAATTTTTCTTTAATTTACTTAAATCATGTGAAATATATCATCGTGTATCTCATGTGTATATATATATATATATAGAGAGAGTGTGTGTGTGTATGTATGTATATATATATTAGAAAACTCTTCACTATAAGAGCCAATATCTTTCAAATTTTTCTTTAATTTACTTAAATCATGTGAAATATATCATCGTGTATCTCATGTGTAAGTAGGGATGTATAGCAACAAGGTCGATTTTAATTTGCCACCCATTCCTTCTTCAAAACCCGGCTGATTGGACACATTAATTTTTTTTTTTTCAATTATAGTCACTAGACTCACCACACGATAAAAAAATTGTTTAAAAATTAATAAATAATCAAAATTATTTTCAAAATTAGATCAGTAATATTTAAGATCAAAAATATATTATTATAAGTTAAACTATATAATTTATATTCAAACAATCTAAGAAAATCATAATCATGCATTTTCATGTTAAACATATCCTACTTGAATAAATTTTTTTCAATCATAAAATATTATGAACTAATATTAGTCTTAAAGCTATGCATTATTCAATTCAATAAAAATATATATAAATTATTAATATATATATATATATATATATATAAATAAATTATATATTAAACCCGACAATTTATTTATATTTTTATTGAATTGAATAATATTATTCATCAGTGTTGTATGAATTACAAGAGCTAGCAATTAATATGAATTGGGATCTAACAAAACTCGTTCAACAACTGTTCCAAATCTACTGCATCCCAACTCTGCGACGTTGAAATTCCGTTTTCCTCATTCATCAACTTTTCCAATTCAAACTCATCCCAACTCTCCAACCTCCAAATGCCATGATTTTCTTCGTCGTGATTTTTCTTGATTTGTTGATGGTGGCTAATTGATCTGCGGCTGTTGCATTGGGACGAGATGTTGTGGCGTACATATTCTTCGTACCAATAATTAAATAAGTTTTACCTCAACAATTAGATGTTTACTTACATTATTTAATTTATCCTACATCTGTCACCACGGGCGTAGCTAGGAAATTTTTATCTAGTGGGCGAAATCGGATTTGTAGTCTGAATGTTAAACCTAATGAATAATACAATTTCAATTAAATATAAAGTTGTTATATCAAACCTAGAATATCTAATATTAATTTTAAATTATTCTTTCAAAAATAAACTAAAACTCATATAAAATGTGTCCTAATAATTTTATAATTTAATTTATAAATAATAATAAATATGAATACATATAAACAATATATTAAAAATGAAATATGACCAATTTATACAGAAAAATACATTTAAAAATTGAACTTACACACACACACACACACATATATGTATATGTATTTAGAACAAAGGCACATCAGATTTTATTTATTCTTGTGAGAATTTCTTCTACAATTCATATTAAATAGATATTATCCTTCAAATTCAACTATTTTTTACAATAAAAATAAAAATAACATATAAAATTTGAGTAAAAATATCATACAAAAATGGTTGTACATTTGTAACTTTAATTTGTATAATAAGCAATCGGTAGGGACAGCGCACATGACCAGGGCACTAATGAATCAATGATAGTATAATTTTTTGTTAGTCTATATGCATGCGAAGTGAAACCCACACACATTGGGCCACAAGTTTTTAGGGTTTGGGCTGAACATGTAAAATATTTTCAGATAATTTTGGGCCATAAATATCTAAAATAAAATATGGACAACATATATTTACATAAAATATGGACAAGAGTTTGCTGGGCAAAAGCCCAGTCTTGCCCATATAAGAGCTACGCCCCTTTTTGTCACGTATTGCACCGTATTTTATTTACATAATTTGAATAATACACAATTAATTATGATAAAATTAAATTAATAAATTTTATTTTCCACGGTTTATCATAAACCGTGACAATATTGCGACGGTTAAAGTCAAACCGTGACAATATTGCAACGGTTAATGTAAAACCGTGACAAATATATCTCTTAATTAATTAATTAATTAAAATTTCCACCCAATTAATTACGTAAATCGGGTAATATATTCTTCGTGCCAATAATTAAATAAGTTGTACCTCAAAAATTAGACGTTTACTTACATTATTTAATTTTATCCTACATCTGTCATGTATTGCACCGTATTTTATTTACATAATTTGAATAATACACAATTAATTATGATAAAATATATTAATAAATTTTATTTGCCACGGTTTATCATAACCGTGACAATATTGCGACGGTTAATGTAAAACCATGACAAATATATCCCTTAATTAATTAATTAAAATTTACACCGAATTAATTACGTAAACCGGGCAACATATTCTTCTTACCAATAATTAAATAAGTTGTACCTTAACAATTAGATGTTTACTTACATTAATTTTATGTTATATCTGTCACGTATTGCACCGTATTTTATTGACATAATTTGAATAATACACAATTAATTATGATATAATTATATTAATAAATTTTATTTACCATGGTTTATCATAAACCGTGACAATATTGCAACGGTTAATGTAAAACCGTGACAAATATAATTTTCTTTTTTTTATGTACATAATATAAATAAATCACAAATAATTATTATTCTATTAATTAAAATAATTACATTTGCGATGGTTGTTTTAAAACCGTCACAATAGTAATACGGTTTATTGCAAACTGTCGCAATTTGCGACGGTTGTGCAAAAACCATTGCAAATGTAATTATTTCTTCCTGACGCCCCTTCTTCCTCATTTTTGTTACTTGCTTTCGCCAACCCTAGTGCCGCCGCCCTTCAATCGCTCATTTGGCCGCGAAATCCTACAAAAATAAACACATATTTGAATTCCTCGCGATGTATGGTTCATTTTAGTACCAATTTTCGAATTTTTCAGCCGTTTTTTTCACTGAAGTCGCCGACCACCGCCGAGCCATTGCCGACGCCTCACCTCACCTCACCTAGTAAGCCTCGACAAGCGAAGAAACTTTTTTCCGAGGATTATTGAAGCTTATGACACTTCTTAATAAGTAGGCAATCTTGCATATCGACTTATATTGTCTTTATTGCTTTCTGATATTTGCGATGTATTTTATGCTGCGAAAGTATTAGAATGAGATTTCTTATGTATCTTCAGTCAGATGATATTGAGTTTGATGCGACATTGATCTTTGTCGAACAGCTGATACAAATATTTGAGTAGAAAGAAAAGTAACTCAGAATCGAATCAGTGGAGTCGTAGAAGAACTGAAGAAGTTATGAGAAGTTGAATCCGCTATGAGACAGTGTTATTCTGAGTTATTCTACGGATATGAGTTCTTATTCAGTATTTCTCTTATTCCTTATCTTATGTGCATACAGATTGCGTGAGATTCCGAGGAAGAAATCCGATCTTAGAGGGGGAGAATTGTAACGTCCGGGATTAATTGAGTTAATCCGAGAATTATTTAATTTCAATCCGAGTATATTTAATTTGAGAATTTGGAGTTTTGAATTAAATTCTAATATTCTTAAATTATTTAGAATTGAAATTGAATTAAAAAGATTTGTCGAGGACTAAGCAAGACTTGAGGGGCCAAATTGAAAATAATGAAAATTGACATGGACACATGGCTTTTATAGGAGTTTGTACGTGTATATAAGATTTACACAACACAACTTATCATCTTCTTCAGCCAAAAATCGTGAGTTTATTCTTCTCCTTGAAAGTTCATCTTCTAAATTCAATAACTTTTGCTCCGGTTGTCCGAATTCAATTTCAAAAAGAGTTCTAGAATCCTTGCGAGAAGGGCTATCAATTTAAGTATTTATTATCTTGATCTATATGATTTCTAAATTGTGTTATGGGGCAGAAGTCAGAAGTTCTTATAGATTTGTGTTTGTAAGCTTCTAGTGATTGATATATCAAAATTGGATTGACGGACGGACGGCGTATGAATTTGATATGAATTTCCAGCTTATATTTCGAAATTTTCACTTCTGATATGTTGATTTATTTCTGGTATACATGCTGATATGTGTGTGTTTAGTGAAGAGGATTGATATATATTTGACGATATCGAAGTTGAACCGAAGAACAAGCATCGTTCGCAAGTGCTATGATTTTTCAGAAGTTGGATTCGATCCTATGCTTCTAATTGAGTTGATATATGATGATATTCAGATGATATTAGGTTTATATGAAGTTGATTTGAATGATAGAAGTAAAAGAAATGAGTTACGGTTGCCGAATTTTAATCGTTAATATCGTCGAGTCAAGAATTGAGTTGATTTGTGATATCTTTGATTTAGCTGGACATTGATGAGTTTCTTGATGATGTTCTTGAATATATATGATGTGTTTTCAGATTGAAAACAGGGACATCGAGCTTGGAAAGTAGCGTCGAACCGAGAAAGAATTGATCAAAGTTTGTGCACTTTATGACTTGAAGAGTGATTGATGGTTGAGCAGATTTTGACAAGGGACTTGTTGTGTTGCTTGACTAGGTTTGAAGAGATTTGAACCAAGATTGAAAGGTATAAGGCAACCTTGAGTTAAAGGGCTTGCACACTCAATATGAATTTATTGAGTATCCCTTTCTAAAATCACATACTTTGTGCTTATATGCTTGATATTTGCATATATGCTTACTTGCTTGATTTATCTTGTTTGTATAGTTGGGTTTTAGTTATGCTTTTGAATTTTGTGCATTCATATTGGGCCAACTTTCTTTCGAGTTTTGATGGTTGAATTTCCAAGACGAGATAATAGGATGTTTGGACGTATATTGAGGAGTTTAGGTGATTGAGTCATCCCTAACGTTTGACGGCTAGGTGATTGAGTTATCCCTAACGTATGACGCTCAATATAGTGGACCAAAGTCCGGGAATAAACACTCAACGTCACCTCGAATGGAGAGTAGGTGGATGGGTTGACGTGTTTCTTTCCCAGGGATCCCAAAAAAAGAATCGATACTAATATGATAACCGATTTTTAAATCATGCATTGCTTTCGATTGAAATAGATGAGTTTCTACTATTTGATTAAGTTAAATGCATGATTGTTTGAAGAGTTGATATTGATTTGATATGAGTTTATGATATTTACAAGCATGTCTTGCTTGAATACAACGTTTGCAACTTGATTTATAACATGTTGAGTTAATATGCCTTGAGTTGTCATGAGTTTTATTTGTTGAATGACTGTTAATATGCTTCAAGTTGAATTACTTGAGTTTATGCATGTTTATGTTGTTTTATACTGGGATTAAATTATCTCCGGAGTCTCTCCGGCTATTGTCTTGTTTGTATGTGTGCATGACAATAGGTGAGACTAGAACGAGTCCGGGAAGACCGTGAAGAACTGAGATCGAGAAAAATTAGAGTGGTGATCCGGGTTTAGATATGAGTTGCTGTCAAGTTGTACCAATTTGATATGTAGTTGGGATTTGGCTTGTATGCTATGACCTTAGCTTGTGTTGTACTAAACTCTAGTTTATGAATTTCTAGTTGACATCTTCATATAGATGTTATGTTGTTGATAATGCTAGTAGTAGCTTGTTGAGATATTGTGATTTGAACTTAGCATGAGTATGCTAGATGGATATGAAATGAAGCATATTGAAACTCATGTAGTGATATTACTTGTGTCTCTATTTCTTTATGGACTTGAGATATCTTGTGTAAATGACTTGGTACAGCAAAAGAAGGAATTGGACAGCAGCTGAAGCAACCTTTTTATTTTCCTGGCCGTTTGGCCTGCGCACGGGCGAGCTCCTGCTCGCGCACGCGCGAGGGGTGATCCCCCCGCGCGCGCAGGGCATGTTTAATAATAATAAAAAAAATTTAGGTTTTGGAGGCTTGATTGATTGTTTTGATTTTAATTCATGAATCTTGGATTAAATGTTTTGATTTGAGAGATTAGCGCCCGGGTCGTCACAATCTATGTGCCTTAAGACTAAACTAACCACTGAATTAGAATTCATATATTTTAAGCATATTCTTGAAGTTAGGAGAATTTATGTTGTACATGACGTTTGACACTAAATTCACTTTTTGGTTTTCATGAATTTATAGCACTCGAGATTTAAGACTTTCAAGTGTTCAATAGTTGGAAATGTAGTGGTAAATGGATAAGTTGAAGAAAATTGCAATGAATGGCAGATGTTCGACTCAAAGATGTTTAACTTGTTATAGAAGGCTAGTGTGTGGATAAGCTTTACAAGTTGAATTTATTGGAGTTGATATTGTAATCCTATGCTTTAATAAGTAAATTTCGGAATAAAAGTTCGGCTCGCGAATGTTGGAGGATCGATAAGTAGAGTGTTATAAGCATATGAAATCAGTCAAGTTTTTGCATAGTGCGATTGTTGTGTTTATGAAGATGAATAGTAGAGTTAATATTTGAGTTTTTCGTATAAGTTGAGGTAAGTATGTGGTTGTACTTTCATTATAATGCTAAGATTTGTATAAAATGTCAAATTTTGTTTACAGTAGAATGTAAGTAAATTGTAATGATTCTCTTTACAAGGTGTTTCAGCAGCGGAAGTTTATAAATGTAGGTTTGATGGAGATGAAGAGGACACCTGGGAAGGATAAAATATTTTGTTTATCAGAGTGCGCAGCAGAAGCATGACTTTTGGGATACTGAAACTTGGGAACTAGATAGGTAATCGTGGATTTAGTAAATTGGATTTTTGAGAGACTTCATTATTAGAGTTTGATCAGTCGAATTTCGAGGACGAAATTCAATTTAAGGGGGGGGGATAATTGTAGCACCCGGTATTTTTCCTCCGTAAATTCCCATGCATAATTAAGGAAAATTATTATTTAAAATTTTGACTTGTGGGTTAAATGATATTTATGTGTTATTATATGAATTATGTGCATGATTTAAATTATTTTAGCATTTAACCCATAATTATTGAATTTATAGATTTTTGAGTAAATGATTAATTTTATCGCGTAGACGGGACCGTGGACGGACGAGATACTAGTTTTTCATCCAAAATATTTATTAGATTTTTAGGAACCTTAAAATATTATTTTAAGGTTTTATTTCACGAAAATTTTATTATTTAATTACATATAATTTTAAGAGCCCATTTTTACCTAAAATAAGTCATTTTTATGACTTTTATGAACTCTTAAAAATACCATATTTTAGTATTTCGAGATTTATATATTTATTATCATTTTAAAATGTGTTTTAAAGTTTGAAAATATTATCTTTATGGTGTAATATCTATTCTAATTATTATTAAGCTTAATTAGCCTAAATTATCCCCATCACTCCACAAAACCTACGCTATTCCCCTCCAAGTCGCCTCCACCCTTCCTCCACCTCCATTCCCCCGACCAGCAGCAGCCAGCAGACCACCATAGCCAAACTTTCAAGTTTGTTTTGGAGATTTTCATCGATCCGCTGTCCCGAAGCCCGTACACGCGTTTATCTTCGTAAATATATTGAAAGGCATGTCGAATTCTCTCTTTTCTACGCCATATAAGCTATGTATTCTGAAATAAGCATGAGCATTTCATATTTTAGCATGAAAGAAACGAACAACATGGAATCTTGATTTCCTTGTACATGAAACTCACGTTTTTCTCATCTATTTGCATGAAACTCACGTTTTCTACCATGGAATCGTCCAAGGCTTCTGGTATATAGCTAGAGGGTTGTCTTAGGGTCCCTAGGATTGTGCTTGGTCAGGGTTTGAGGCTTAAAAGGGCTGGAACCGAAGCCATCTATTTCTGATGCGCAACAGGTTGCAGTTTGAGCGGGTTTGGGAGAATGGTTCGTGTGCACTGTTGAAGACGAGTTTGAGCGTGATTCTAATTGGGTTAGAACCCCAAGACATATGTAAAGTTATTACAGGTAGTGATACAGCAAGTTATGGCCGCAGTTGGGCGGCCGAACGTCCAAAATCCGGGATCGCGTTCTGCACGCGAGTAGAAAATAGGGTGTGATTGTTTTGATTGGTTCTCCTTCGTTATGACTATGTTTCGGCTGGTTTTTGGCTTGCTGGAAACGTCTTGAAGTCTTATAGGTGTAGATGATGGTGATCCGGCCGGCAGCAGGCCATGAAGGCCTGTTGCTCACGGCCGAGGGCATGGGAAGGAGGGTTTGTTCGGGTTTTAGGGTTTAAGGCAGTCCGGGTCGGGTCTTTGGGGTCCGGGTCAGGTTGTCGTCGGGTCATGGGTTATGTTATTTGGGTTCGGGTTAGGTGAGTCAGGCTCGGGTATTTTAATTTTTAAGTAATTATTAGTTTAAGTGTGTTTGGGGCTTTTTAAAATTAATTAGAAAATTATTTGGGATTCCAAATAATTTTATTTTGGGCCTCAAATAATTTATTTAAGTTAGCCCAATGATTTTTATGGGCTTGGGAACCCATGGGAATTTTTGGGCATGTCCGTGGATTTTTGGGCCAGTCTAGGAATTTATTGGGCTTAATTAAGCTAATGAGCTTAAATATTTTTATTTAGTCTCAATTATGTTTAAGTATTTTAATAGGGCTAAAATATGATTTTTGGGCTTAGTTTAAGTTTTTGGGCTTAAATGTCTTTATTTAGGCTCAATTATGATTAAGGGCTTTTATTTAAGTACTAAATTATAATTTGGGCTTTTAATTAAGTAATGGGCCACATTAAGATTTTTGGGCTTAGAGTGAGTGATCAGCAGTCTGGACCAACCCATAAAAATTTACTAAGTCCGGAATATATATTTAATTTATTTTATGCATGAAAGTTATTTTTATTATGAAAATTAATTAAATATATATTACGGACATCTTTTCAGTGCATGCATACATGAAATATTAAGTTATATATGATCATAATTAAGAGTTGAGCAATAAAATATTTTTATGATGGGAGTTCAAGTAGTGTGACATCACAGTTTAGATGTGGTTTACCAGCAGCACAGTTCAGGAGGTAGTTTACTACTGGCATAGAGGTGACTTGTCACCGGCACGTACGTTGGTTTAAAAGACTGATTAGTCAGCACAGATTTAGTCACACTTACGGATATAACCATAGGATGTTTAGAAAGTAATATGCTCAACTATATTCAGTAAGCTCAGCATGTTGAGTTATGATTATGTTCAGTCAGATACCCATGATATTTTTATCATGCATGCACGTTCATGTACATATATGTATTAGTATAATTATGTGTTTGTATGATTTTTAAACCTTGTTATTATGAGATAAAGCATGTTGGGCCTCTAGGCTCACTAAACTTATATGGTGCAGGTGAGTGCGATGATTCTTATGTAGCTCTTACCGGTGGTGAGGACGTATGAGCTAGCTAGAAGTGAATCCCGTGACCGTTGCTTTATTATTTCCGTTTGGTGTCGAGACATTTTTATCAGTATTTTAAACTAGTCCAGTATTTTTATGTTTTCAGTGGTTGGTAATAATGTTTTGTTTATGGTTATTTCGACATGCATGGGTTATGAATTTTCAGCATAGACTTTATTTTAATATTGCATGTTTCAAGATTTTTATTGGATATTTATTTATTATTCATTCAAGTTATTTATCAAGTTTTTAATTAAACGTTAATTTTAAATGTTTATACATATATGTATGGGCATATATGTATAGTTAATATTTTAGTTTTATTTTTAAAAAAAAAAGTTTTTCGCATTTTATTAATTCGGGTCGTTTCTTTTGGTATCAGAGCACGGTCCTTGGAGGGTGTCTAGTCTGCTACGTGAAGCTCAGAAGCCACACTACCGGTTTGTAAGTTTTAAATGTTTTATTATGATTTATCAGGAGCATATGTTATGACTTAAGACTTTATGTTAGCAAAGTTTTAAAATACTTAGATATGCATTGCGATTTACGTGAAGAATGTGTGGTGATGCAGTATGCACCAAGTCATGTTATACGACAGGTTGACCACAAGGAATTTCGAATTTGGGAATTCGGTTTTATTTTGTTGAAACTAAGTTTGATATTTATGATATATGGGTGACAACTTGAATTTTTGTAGTAACTTATTGATTTTAAGTTATAATGATTTCATTGGTAAATTATTGGGTTTGTGATGGTAAGAGGTAGCGGGCCTATCTAGAAAATTTTTATGAAGGTATAGCGAAAGATAGAACAATAAAGGTAAATTCCGATAAGAGGTATTAAGTTTATGTGATAGCAATAGAATTATTGCTTGAGGCGAGAGTAGGATTCCTCGCAAGAATGATTAATCGAGGGTTGTATCATTTTCTTCTTTGGTGAATTTAAAATGTTATTTTATAGAGGCTAGTATATATTTTGGGGAATTAAGTCTGCATGTGTCAAATTATGCTAGTTGGGTTCACAGATATCATATTGTCATTCATTTAACTATTAAGGTTTTTCCTTTGACAAAGAAGTCATGATTTTCTTGGAGATGACACTTATACCATAAGGTTATATTTTGATGGTTTGTGGTTTTAAGTTTGTGCTTTTAATTATATGAGGTATAAATTGATGATTAGTATGTTTTGTATTAGGTTCTTGAATCTTTGAGAATATGAATAATCGTGGAGTTAGTTTGATAAAAAAATTGGATAATCTTTGATAACTTAAGGGTTCGCATGGTTGGTGTTACCAAGTAAGATGTATTGGGTTTGACGTTCAAGTCACTACGTTTAAATAAATAGATTTGGGATCTTGTCAGCCTGACTTATAGATGTTGTGATGACTGAATGATGAAGGTGTAAATTTTTTTAGGCTTGTGTAATTGTTCAGGTGTGGCATAACACAATTGTTATAAATTTTGGTTTCGATGTCAAGTATAATATAAGCTTTAGATATGGCCTAAGAGTTGACGATATATATATATATATATATATATATATATATATATATATATATATATATATATATATATATATTTGGAGTGAGTTCTTTTGTTAAAAGTTGAGTCGTTTGAGAATTTGGGTTGTTGGTTCTACGCACGTATGAGTATTTGAAGCACTTGGAATAATCATGAGTCAGTGTAATGACTTGATATTATAACTATTATCTCGATACTTTCGTTTTACGTTGGGGTTAATTGTATATAAGTATTTGTATTGATGTTCTTTCAATATCCTTGGGTTGTATAAATTTGAATTACGGGGTCATGTTATAGGAGTGTCTCCACCAAGATTTTTGTGTTGCATGAGAAAAAAATGTACTAGTTGTGTTTTGACTGTACATGGGACCAACATGTATTACTTGTGAGCGGATTATTCAGTTTATTAGGTAATTGACTTAGTATTTTGATTTTGAGGAGTTTAGATTCGAAGCCATCTATTTCTGATGCGCAACAGGTTACAATTTGAGCGGTTTTGGGAGAATGGTTCGTGTGCACTGTTGAAGATGAGTTTGAGTGTGATTCCAATTGGGTTAGAACCCCAAGACATTGATAAAGTAATTACAGGTAGTGATCCGGAATGTTATGTCCGGAGTTGGGCGGCCTAACATCCAGAAGCCTGGATCGCGTTCTGCACGCGAGTAGAAAAATGGGGTGTGATTGTTTTGATTGGTTCTCCTTCGTTAGGACTCCGTTTTGGCTGGTTTTTGGCTTGCTGGAAACGTCTTGAAGTCTTCTAGGTGTAGATGGTGGTGATCCGGCCGGCAGCAGGCCATGAAGGCCTGTTGCTCACGGCCGAGGGCATGGGAAGGAGGGGCTGCTCAGGTTTTAGAGTTTAGGGCAGTCCGGGTCGGGTCTTTATGGTCCGGTCGTGTTGTTGGGTCATGGGTTATGTTAGTTGGGTTCGGGTCCGGGTTAGGTGAGTCGGGCTCGGGTATTTTTTTAATTTTTAAGTAATTATTAGTTTAAGTGTATTTTGGGCTTTTAAAATTAATTAGAAAATTATTTGGGCTTCCAAATAATTTTATTTGGGCCTAAAATAATTTATTTAAGTTAGCCCAATGATTTTTATGGGCTTGGAAACCCATGAGAATTTTTGGGTCAGTCCGTGGATTTTTTGGTCAGTCTAGGATTTTTTATTGGGCTTAATTAAGCTAATGAGCTTAAATATTTTTATTAGGCCCAGTTAAGTTTAAGTATTTTAATTGGGCTAAAATATGATTTTTGGGGTTAGTTTAAGTTTTTGGGCTTAAATCTCTTTATTTAGGCTCAATTATGATTAAGGGCTTTTATTTAAGTACTAAATTATAATTTGGGCTTTTAATTTAGTAATGAGCCACATTAAGATTTTTGGGCTTAGAGTGAGTGATCAGCAGTCTGGACCAACCCATGAAAATTTACTAAGTCCGGAATATATATTTAATTTATTTTATGCATGAAAGTTATTTTTTAGTATAAGTATTTTTATTATGAAAATTAATTAAATATATATTACGGACATCTTTTCAGTCCATGCATACATAAAATATTCAGTTATATATGATCATGATTAAGATTTGATCAATAAAATATTTTTATGATGGGAGTTGAAGTGGTGTGACAGCGCAGTTCAGAGGTGGTTTACCAGCAGCACAGTTCAGGAGGTAGTTTACTACCGGCATAGAGGTGACTTGTCACCGCCACGTACGTTGTTTTAAGAGACTGATCAGTCGGCACAGATTTAGTCACACTCACGGATATAACCATAGACTGTTTAGAAAGTAATATGCTCAACTATATTCAGTAAGCTTAGTATGTTCAGTTATGATTATGTTCAGTCAGATACCCATGATATTTTTATCATGCATGCACGCTCATGTACGTATATGTATTAGTATAATTATGTGTTTGTATGATTTTTAAACCTTGTTATTATGAGATAAAACATGTTGGGCCTCTAGGCTCACTACACTTATATGGTGCGGGTGAGTACGATTATTCTTATGTAGCTCTTACCGTGGTGAGGACGTATGAGCTCGCTGGCAGTGAACCCCGTGACCGTTGCTTTATTATTTCCGTTTGGTGTCGAGACATTTTTATCAGTATTTTAAACTAGTCCAGTATTTTAATTTTTTCAGTGGTTGGTAATAATGTTTTGTTTATGGTTATTTCGACATGCATGGTTTATGAATTTTCAGCATAGACATTATTTTAATATTGCATGTTTCAAGATTTTTATTGGATATTTATTTATTATTCATTCAAGTTATTTATCATGTTTTTAATTAAAAGTTAATTTTAAATGTTTATACATATATGTATGGGCATATATGTATAGTTAATATTTAGTTTTATTTATAAAAAAAAAAAGTTTTCCTCATTTTATTAGTTCGGGTCGTTTCAAAAAGACCCTGTCAAATTTTCTTCATTTAAAGAAAAATTTTTGAGGATGGAACCTGCACTTTGGTATGCATTTGTTACTCATAGAATGATGCCGGTCTCCCACACGAATGAGGTGTTAGCTAGTCGGGAGATGTTTTTATTTGCATTGAATAGGAAGTGGACGATTAATGTCGGTAAGATGATTCATAAGGAGTTGTACACATCGATCCGCAATCCGAACATCGCACTATTTTTCCTGTCCATCATCACAACACTGTGTGCTCAGGCTGTATTAGTTTTTAGAGAGGATGAAGAATGAATGCAACCAATGCAGCCGGTTGATGATTCAATTGTAAAGACAAAGCGAACTTTGCGAAAAGAGAATTCAGGTTTGGCACATCTGCAAGTTATGGTCCGGGAAAATCCTCAAGGGCAGCACCACCGCCTCCACCGAGTCGGCGCTCTGGTACCGAGATGATTACTGAGCTGTATGAATGGGCTCAATACTAGAATTACTGCCAAAATATCACCTTTTCTTATATGAACTCAATGCATGCCATGATGCGAGGTTTGCTCAAAAATGCTAGTTCGGACCCCGCCACCTTTCCTGCGCCACCACCATATCCACCTTCGTTCTGATTCCAATATGCCGCACCCGAACGTGATCTACCTGGAGATTTCGATGAAGAGATTGCTGGAGTTGATGAGGACCACTAGTCAGGGGAGTTTGTGTTTTCGTTTCTGTTTGTTTATTTTCATTTTGTGACTCTTGCATTGTTTTTCATTATTTTACATTGTTTTTTTTTGCTTTTGATTTTGTGTCATGTTTTTTCGCATTGAGGATAATGCTAGGTTTTAGTTTGGGGAGGGTGTCATTTCTGTTTATTCATGCATCATGTAGTAGCCCGTACCCGAAATCAGTGGTTAAGGGATTAATCAACGCTAATTAAACAAATTGGGTACCGGACGGATCGGAAGCTCTGATGCAGGATCGGACGTTCCGATCGAGATCGGAAGCTCCGATGCAGGATCGGAAGCTCCGATGGTATTACGTCAGGCATGATGTGTGGCAGGATCGGAAGCTCGATCAGGATCAAAAGCTCCGATCGCCCCTATCCGAAGTCAACCAGTGATATTTTGACATGTGTCAGATGAGGATCTTCGGAAGCTCCAATGATAGGATCGGACGTTCCGATCGAGGAACGGAAGTTTCGATCGAGGATCGGAGGTCCCGATCGATGTCTATAAATAGAAGGTCGAGGCTTCACTTTCATTTGCCAATTCCGAGAATCTCTCTCTATTCCAGGCATATTTGAGTAGTTCTATTCTTCATTGGCTTGACCCGGGGTTGGCAAGGCATTCGATAGTCGTAGCGGAGTTGTGCCCAAGTTCTAGAGGCATTGACTTCAAAGGGCTAAAGAAGGACGAAGGTATAGCTTTTGCTTCCTATAAATATTTAGGAGTATGCTTTAGCTTAGTTAAGGCTTGTAGAGCACTTTAATGATAGTAGTATCATTTGGCTGTGTAGAGCAGACTATAGGCGTGGACCTAGAGTTGGTAGAGCTTGCACTGATTTGAGGTACAAAAGTACTGTTCGAGATATCCTGACTGATTATGCATATATTATGTGACTACATGGTTTATATGTCATGATTTATGCTGCATTCATTGGCATATTGAGCTATCTCCTTCGAGATGTAGTAGGGTTGTACCCTACCCTGTTAGTGGATGGACTTCCATGGCTTTGGGTCCGGTAAATCCACTGGTATTATAGTATGGGAGCCACCTCCTAAAGCGACGGCACGACATGCTACATACCAGGGCCTGGTTTGTCTCTATTATCTGATCCTTGACCTCGAGTTTATAGGGAGTTCACTTTGCATGCATGTATACTCATACTCTCGTACTGAGCGATTTATGCTCACGTCTCGTACTCTGTGTTTCTGGACACCCTATTCCATGGGGCACGTTTGCGATTAGATGAGGCGGGTGGATCCAAGAGGGGCTAGGCAGTGGTTGGCCAGCTGGAGCTTTGCCTAGGTTTCATTCTGTTGTTATTTGGATTAATACAGCTGTTCGATCTGGTTGTATAATATTTGAGTATTTATAGATTCCTTGCCTTGGGATTGTATTTTGTTTATGGTTTCCGCAGTTTATTCTTATATCCATTTAATTAAGTTAATTGCATGCCTAAGTTCTGTTTAGTAGGTGATCTAGGTAAGGGTCACTACATTTATGGTATCAGAGCATGCAAAGTATTCTTGGGATTTAGATTCTACATAAGATAACCGTTAGGTTACTTTTGTAAATGGCAGATCATTACGACCAGAGTTCTCATGACAGTATTGGTGGGCGTTGGGGTGATGCCGACCGGGAGCCTCGTCGGGAATGCCGCCATCATCATCGAGATGAGGACCGTTTTAGTGTACGTCGATTCTTGCAGATGGGGCCTAAGCCCTTGGTTGGAGGTGAGTCTCCGGAGGATGCGGAGAACTGGTTAGACCACATGGAGACGACTTTTCAGACTTTCCAATGCACCGAGGAGAAGAAGATGGATACCCTTGGTTATCTTCTGGATGGACGTGCGCGCAGGTGGTGGAGGTTTACTTCTGCACCTTTTGTTGTGGCGAGAGGAATGGCCACTGGGCCGAGTTCAGCACAGCTTTTCAGAAGCTATATTTTCCTCATGCACTCCGTCAATCGAAGGCGTGCAAGCTACTGAGTCTGCGACAGGGAGCCATGTCTGTTGATGAGTATCAGCAGAAGTTATTTGATCTGCTATCCTATTGCCCCGAGATTGCTGACAGCTCTGGGATAAAGTATAATCTGTTCCTTCAGGGCCTTAACCCTGAGATCCATGACCGTGTGGCGGTTGGTGACGACATGTCCTACGAGGGTTTGGTGAGCCGTAGTCACCAGGTAGAGGACATCATTCGACGGAATAGGTCTTTCTCTCAGTCGAGACCTACTAGTTCATTGGGTCCCCGTGCCCAATCTTTCAAGAAGTCTGAATCTACTTATTCTTCCTCTGGCTCTGCTGGTGTTGTCCGTTTCGGAAAGAAGGACAAGTGTGATCACTTGGGAAGAACCATCCATCCGACAAGTGCCGTAGAGCTTCTAGAGCTTGTTTTCGTTGCGGTGAGGTGGGTCATATCCGGAGGGATTGTCCACTATCTGGGGGAGGTGGTTTTGGTTCTGGTTAGGGATCTGGTTCTATGGTCACCGTTCAGCAGAGGTCGCAGGGACAGCTGCTGGGAGTTCTCATTTGAGGCCACGAGCTTCTGGCCAGGTGTTTGCCTTGAGGCATGATCAAGTAGTGGAGGAGAATGAGAAAGTCATCGCAGGTACATTTCTGCTTTATGGTAGACCTGCTCTTGTACTTATTGACACTGGTGCATCTCATTCCTTCATTTCTGCACGTTTTGTTAAGAGGCATAAGTTACCATGCATTGCACTAGACGTAGTAATGTCTGTTTCTACTCCGACGGGCCAATCTGCTTTGGCTAAGCGTTTAGTGATGGGTTGCCCTTTAGAGTTCGAGGGGAACATTCTGTTAGCAAATCTCATGGTTCTTGCGATGGACAAATTTGATTGCATTCTGGGAATAGATATGTTGACTACCTATCGAGCTTCAGTGGACTGCTATCAGAGATTAGTACGCTTTCATCCGGAGAAGAGTGATAGCTGGTTTTTCTATGGTGAGGGAGCGCGACCCCGATGCCTTTGGTATCAGCTTTGAGAGCCTTTCGAGCTCTAGAGTCTGGCGGGGAAGGCTACCTTATCTATGCAGTTGATTTGTCCGCTGAGAGTATTGGGATAGAGAGTATTCCTGTTGTGGATGAATTTTCAGATGTATTTCCTGATGAGATTCCGGGTTTTCCTCCTGTTAGGGAAGTCGAGTTTGGCATAGAGTTGGTGCCGGGTACTTCGCCTATTTCTCGAGCACCGTATCGTCTGGCTCCGTCAGAGATGATTGAGTTGAAGAATCAGCTACAGGATCTTTTGGACAAGGGGTACATTCGTCCTAGTGTATCTCCTTGAGGAGCTCCTGTTCTCTTTGTGAAGAAGAAGGATGGGTCGATGCGGCTGTGCATTGACTATCGGCAGTTGAATCGAGTCACTGTGAAGAACAAGTATCATTTGCCTCGTATTGATGACTTGTTTGATCAGCTGCAGGGCACTTTAGTTTACTCCAAGATTGACTTGAGATCTGGGTATCATCAGTTGAGAGTCCGAGATCAGGACGTAGCCAAGACTGCATTCCGTACTCGCTATGGGCATTACGAGTTTCTAGTGATGCCATTTGGTTTGACTAATGCGCCGGCTATATTCATGGATCTGATTAACCGTGTCTTCAGGGAGTATTTGGACAAGTTTGTCGTGGTCTTCATTGACGACATCTTGGTGTATTCGCGTAATACGGAAGAGCATGTTTCTCACTTGCGGTTGGTACTACAGACTCTTCGAGATGAGCAGTTATATGCCAAGCTGAGCAATTGTGAGTTCTGGATGGATCGAGTGGACTTTCTTGGCCATATCATATCCAGGGAGGGGATTTCTGTTGATCCAAGCAAGATTGAGGCGGTGCTTAACTGGTCGCGTCCGACGACAGTTGCTGAGATCCGTAGTTTTCTGGGTCTAGGAGGGTATTATCGCCGCTTCATTCTGAACTTCTCTCAGTTAGCTCTACCTTTGACACAGCTTACCCGCAAGGGTGTGGATTTTGAGTGGTCCTCCGAGTGTGAGGAGAACTTCTGTGAGCTTCGATGGCGGTTGACTTCTGCGTCGGTGTTGGCATTACCGTCAGGATCTGGAGGGTATGTGGTGTACACTGATGCTTCTTTGCAGGGGTTAGGTTGTGTCTTGACTCAGAATGGGCATGTGATCGCATATGCTTCTAGACAGCTGAAGCTTCACGAGGACAAATACCCAGCCCATGATTTGGAGTTAGCAGCCATTGTGTTCGCTTTGAAGATCTGGCGTCATTATCTGTATGGCGAGAAATTTGAGATCTTCACCGACCATAAGAGTCTCAAGTATTTGTTCACTCAGGCGGAGTTGAACATGAGGCAAAGACGTTGGATGGACTTGCTTAAGGACTATGATTGCAAGATTAAGTACCATCCGGGGGCTGCTAATCTCACCGCTGATGCATTGAGTCGCAAGGTGCGACTATCCGCACTCCAGACTTGTTCGATGTCTAGTGAGATCAGTGAATGTTGTACTTCAGGATATACTTTCAAGCATAAGAAAGATATGCAGAGTATCCAGATTTTTGCGATATTATTTGAGCCAGCGTTGTATTCGCGGATTCGAGATGCTCAGATGTCTGATTCGAAGACCCAGCGTTTAGCTCGTCTAGCTAACGAGGGTTGCTCATCTGGATTTCATTATCAGTCAGATGGCTTTCTGTGTTTGTCTAGTAGGCTTGTGATTCCGCAGGATGTAGAGTTGCGAGAGAAGATTTTGTCTCAAGCGCATCGCACTAAGTTGAGTATTCATCCTGGGAGCAACAAGATGTACAAGGATCTACGTACTCGTTTCTGGTGGAAGGAAATGAAACACAGTGTTTATCAGTTTGTTTCGAGATGTTTGGTGTGTCAACAGGTCAAGGCAGAGCACCGATGACCTGGAGGATTGCTTCACAGTCTGCCTATTCCTGAATGGAAATGAGAGTTTAGCACAATGGACTTTGTGACTCATTTGCCGGTATCCCAAGGAACTGTGATGCTATCTGGGTTGTGGTGACCGACTCACCAAGTCAGCGCTTTTCATTACCTATAGCCGGGAGTACAATGTGGATCGTATGGCTCGGCTGTACATTCAGGAGATCGTTCGACTTCATGGAGTGCCTGTGAGCATTGTCAGTGATCGGGACCCCAGGTTTACTTCTAGATTCTGGGTTATTGTTCAGCGTGTGATGGGTACTACTCTCAGTTTGAGTACTGCCTATCATCCGGAGACTGATAGTAAGTCAGAGCGCACTATCCGTACTTTGGAGGATATGCTTAGAGCGTGCGTCATGGATTTTGGTTCAGCCTGGCAGGATCATTTGCCATTGATCGAGTTCGCGTACAACAACAGCTATCATACTAGTATTGGGATGGCACCTTTTGAGGCATTGTACGGGCGACGTTGTCGTACTCCACTCTTCTGGGAAGAAGTGGGGGAGAGACAGGCTGAGGGACTGGAGTTTATCCAACAGGAGGTAAACATTGTTGATCAGATCAAGAAACGGATTAAGACTACAGGATCGTCAGGCCAGCTATGCTAACACCAAGCGTAGGCCTTTGCAGTTCGATTTCGGGTCGAAAGTGTTTCTGAGAGTGTCACCTTTTCGCAAAATTCTCATATTTGGCCTTAAGGGCAAGTTGTCTCCCAGGTTTATCGGTCCGTTTGAGATCTTGGAGAGCATTGGAGATTTGGCTTATCGACTAGCTTTGCCACCGCATCTTTCCATTATTCACGACGTGTTCCACGTATCTTTGTTGCGATGATATGTGGCGGATGAGTCTCATATTCTGCAGCGGTCTGAGGTTCAGGTGAGCAAGAATTTGACCTATGTTGAGAAACCTATTCGTATCCTGGATCATAAGGATAAGGTTTTGCGGAACAAAGTCATTCCTTTGGTTTTAGTTCAGTGGCAGCACTGAGGCACTGAGGAAGCTACTTGGGAGCTTGAGGACAGGATGCGTGAAGACCATCCTAAGTTGTTTTGATTTCATTCTTAAGTTGTATTCAGTTGCAACTCTGTAAAACGTTTGATTTGGATAAAGAATGTTTTTGTACCTTGTGTTACATTCAGTACTTAAGATCTGATTTCGAGGACGAAACATCTTAAATGGGGGAGAATGTAGTAGCCCGTACCCGAAATCAGTGATTAAGGGATTAATCAACGCTAATTAAAAAAATTGGGTACCGAACGGATCGGAAGCTCTGATGCAGGATCGGACGTTCCGATCGAGATTGGAAGCTCCGGTGGTATTACGTCAGGCATGACGTGTGGCAGGATCAGAAGCTTCGATCAGGATCGGAAGCTTCGATCAGGATCGGAAGCTCCAATCGCCCCTATCCGAAGTCAACCAGTGATATTTTGACACGTGGCTTATGAGGATCTTCGGAAGCTCCGATGGCAGGATCGGACGTTCCGATCAAGGAACGGAAGTTCCGATCGAGGATCGGAGGTTCCGATCGATGTCTATAAATAGAAGGCCAAGGCTTCACATTCATTTGCCAATTCCGAGAATCCTTCTCTATTCCAGGCATATTTGAGTAGTTCTAGTCTTCATAGGCTTAACCCGGGGGTTGGCGAGGCGTTCGATTGTCGTAGCGGAGTTGTGCCCAAGTTCTGAGGCATTGACATCAAAGGGCTAACGACGGACGAAGGTATAGCTTTTGCTTCCTATAAATATTTAGGAGTATGCTTTAGCTTAGTTAAGGCTTGTAGAGCACTTTAATGATAGTAGTATCATTTGGCAGTGTAGAGCAGACTATAGGCGTTGGTAGAGCTTGCACGGATTTGAGATACGAAAGTACTGTTCGAGATATCCTGACTGAGTATGCATGTATTATGTGACTACATGATTTATATGTCATGATTTATGCTGCATTCATTTGCATATTGAGCTATCTCCTTCGAGATGTCTATTAGTAGGGTTGTACCCTATCCTGTTACTGGATGGACTTCCATGGCTTTGAGTCCGGTAAATCCATTGGGATTATGGTATGGGAGCCACCTCCTGAAGCAACGGCACAGCGTGCTATATACCAGGGCCCGGTCTGTCTTTGTTATCTGATCCTTGACCTCGAGTTTATAGGGAGTTCACTTTGCATGCATGTATACTCATACTCTCGTACTGAGCGATTTATGCTCACGTCTCGTACTTTGTGTTTCTGGACACCCTATTCCATGGGGCAGGTTTGCGATTGGATGAGGCGGGTGGATCCAAGAGGGGCTAGGCAGTGGTTGGCCAGCTGGAGATTCGCCTAGGTTTCATTCTGTTGTTATTTGGATTAATACATTCGTTCGATCTGGTTGTATAATATTTGGGTATTTATAGATTCCTTGCCTTGGGATTGTATTTTTTTTATGGTTTCCGCAGTTTATTCTGATATCCATTTAATTAAGTTAATTGCATGCCTAACTTCTGTTTAGTAGGTGATCCAGGTAAGGGTCACTACACATCATGTCTTGTATTGTTGAGTTGTGTGTTGTTTAATGCATGTTGTTGATAGATGAAGTTATAAAAGCCAATGATGATGAGTAGGAAGAAATTTTTTGGAATTTGTGAAACAATAGACCTTTGGATTGATTGTGAATATTTCATTGCACTATAGTTCAACTGGTGAAGTGCACTGAGAAAGACAAAGTTTCAATGGATAGATCATTGCTGGCATAAAGGGTTTATGAAAATTGATTTCATACTTCATGATTTCAGTTGAGTTTACTGAGGCACCAATGAGTTTGGAAAAATGAATGATTAATAGCGCACCCGTAAAAAATTTTTTTATAGGGATTGAAATCCTAATCTCTAATCTAAGCTAAGTCTTCGGATTAAATGGGACAGGCAAAAACTGATTTCTTGCAAAAAAAAATCTAATTTTTACAAAGATATTCCATCCGGGCTATAGACGAGAGGATTGAAATTTGAATCCTATCAAAGTTATAGCTAAGTTTGCGGGTTAAATGGGATATGAAAAAAAATTTCTATAACTCCATCCGGGCTTGATTATGTATTGAAATCCTAATCCTTGATTTAAGCTAAGTTTGCAGAACAAATGGGGTTAAAATTTTACCGGATGCAAAATTAGATGGTGTGTAAAATTATATCTATGGATCATTCATTTGTGTTTGTTGTATTGAACTCCAAAGGAGGTGAGAAGGTGGACATAAATTGAGAAAATGGGTTTGGGAGAGATATATTTACTTTGATGTGTCATTTAGATCTGTTAGCCCAAGTAAACCAAGTTTTTTGACGTGCATAACACTGGAGCCACTACTCACACACGCACGTTCACATGAAAATCTAAATGTATATGATGACTTTACTCAAAGATAGTGAGATTTTCTTAGGAATTAAAATTTTAAGTTCATCCATTTTTGTTTTTGGTGTTTTATTTTATTTTGTCTTGTGTTTGCATTTTTGTTTGTCACCTGTTTTGCTCGAGGGCGAGCAAAATGTTAGTTTGGGTAGGTTGACATGAGTCAATTTTACGTGTTTTTATTGCATGGTTTTTGTGTGTTTTGCATTAATGTCGATTTATTTTGTTGTGTTAAAGTTAGTTTTTGAGAATTTAGTGTTATCTCATGCATTTTGTTCACTCCTCTTGCATGTGTGGTGGTTTTAGCAGGAAAACTAGAAAAAAAAGAATATATTTTGGAAGAAATAGGGTGCGCCCGAGACATCAATTGGTGTAGCTCGAGCGCAGCATTAGAGAAAAGAAAAGAAAAAGACAGAGAGGTGTGCGCTCGGGCCGTCAAATCCTGCATTTCGAGCGCGGCCTCGAGGAAAAGAAACAGAACAGAGGCAGAGTTCCATGCTCCCGAGCCATAAAATTTTACCGCACGGGCGCACTCGCGTTTTTGGAAATTTTAATTTTTCGGGTGTTTTAAATGGAAAGAACTCTTGGGCCTTATAAATAGATAAATTATGAGCGTTTTCAAGGGTTCAAAAACGCATAATCAATAATGTTGATATAAATCTAAAAATCCCAAATAAACATCCAAATATTCAACATAAAATTGTTTGGCCCAATCTCGTGGTCTTGGTTGAAGAAAAACTAATCAAATAACGAAAATATAATTCAAACAAAAGAAAAGGAAAGAAAGAAAAGAAGAACTAGAATGGAGCTTTCTTCAAATCTTCAATATCCGATGCCCTAGCCGCCTCTGTCTCTGCGTCCGATTCCAATGTCATCCACTTTGAAATGACTCCGTGTACTTGAGCTAAAAGATCTAATTGACACATCAGGGTAAATTTCCCTCTCATGTACCCGTTCATCCAGTCATAACTACCTTTACACCTCCCTTGAATATTTTTTTTAGAAAAACAAATATAAATGACCCATAGATAGAAATTACGTACCACTGAATTTTACACCCGGTTCATTCAACCCCATTTGGTACGCAAACTTAGCTAGGACTTGGTTGGATTAGGATTTCAATCCCCGTGCCCAGCCCGGATGGAGCTGTTTTCCTTTTTTCATAACTCATTTAGTTCGCAAACTTAGCTATAACTAAAGATAGGATTAGGATTTCAATCCCTCGTCTACAGCCCAGATGGAAACATTTTTCTTTTCTATTCTTTATTTTTTTTAATGGTGCGCTATGATCACTCAAAAAGAAAACATTTTCATACAAGTTCATAAGTGTATCAGTAGAATGAGACAAATGAAATTACAAAGTCGCATTCTGAGTTCGCTAAACCCTAGTGTCGTGCAATGATCTAGCCACTGAAACTTTGTCTTTCTTAGTGCATTTCACCAGTTGAACTATAGTGCAATGAAATATTCACAATCAATCCAAAGGTATCTATTATTTCAAAGGCTATAATTTCATAAATTTTCTCCCTAATCATCATTGGCTTTTATGGTTTCATCCATCGACAACATGCATGAGAAGACAAACGATATGAAATCACATAACATTATGCATGAACAAACATAAAAGACAACCTCCCCAAACTAAAATCTAGCAGTGTCCCCAATGCTAAACAAAAAATGACTAACTCCTAAATTAGATAGAAACACATTCATGCATAACAAAAACAAACTGCAAACATAAAACATTGAAAACATTGAAACGGAAAACTCCCTTGATCAATTATCGTGGTGTATATCCATCTTCTGCTCCTGCACATATTTTAGGCCATTAATATTTTTATGTATTTACCTTGAAAATCAACAATTTTTAGGGATTAAACATGATCAACTCAATATTAAGCAACAACTAGATAAAAACTAAAATTAAACAAGAAAAATAAAATGAAGTAAAAATCTTGGGTTGCCTCCCATGTAGCGCCTGATTTTCAGTCTTTGCCTCGACCCTCAGAAGCACTCATGAAAGAGCGGTTGACGCCCAAATTAAGTGTCATATGACACCACCAATGGGTCTTTGTTCCATGTGCCCTCAAGCTTGGCCAGATGTATGCAATTTAAGTTTGTCACCTCAACAAAACTCCAAAGCAGCTGATAAACATGGGAAGAGAACATCTCTGTAGGTTCTCAAAGAACAAATTCTGGTGAAATTGGTGTTGGCGGTGTATCTGCATATATTTTTCTCCTTTATAACTCCTTCAAGTTGAGGTTCAATGGGAACAGAAGACTCAAAAACCTCAATATTTTCATCATGAATTGATTCGCACTCCAAATCATGGTTCTCTGAGTCATCATCATCGAACCAAATTTGGGGGATCACTGTTTGAGTATCTTTCTGAAAGATTGGGTGCCCGGTTAGCCAACTTGTGGCTAAGGGCTTTTGTGACTCTATGTATAAAACAATCTTTGTTTAATATAATTTACATTCATTAATGGCATTATCTTTGTCTTTTTTCATATTGTTATATTGTGATATACTATTGTTGTTTTGATAAAGACCTTGAATATACTATAGTGTAAGTAAGATGAGATAGTGAATAAAGAGAGATCACTATTATGAAAACACATCTTATAGTCATTGTATATTCTAAACAGTTCCTAGTCAATTGAGCCGTCCGCTAATAAGGATAAGGATCGCTCGAGATTGAGACTAGCATTTGTGATGCCAAGTACCATGTTTCATTGGTTAATGGACATGGAGATGTTCAAAGCATGCAAATGGATATTCATATGATGAATGATCGAACTACCATATTCGGACTTTCCAAGTAGTTATCACTTATCGAGTGGATAAAGTCCGCGGTGTTGGTTGTACACCATTAGTCCTTATTACTTGAAACATCATTGAGACTCTATATGCTAGTACTGTACTTTGACTCGTTTACCGACTCTATTGGGGTCATCAGGTGTCGGGATTGGGTACAGTTACGACACATATAGGAGTCGATGCTTTGTTGTCAAGGATTCACCACATACTTGCAAGTGTGGTTATCCTATGCGATCTGAGGAGATATTAGTGTGACGAATCTCTGGCCAGAGTATATGATGTGTTTTAGGTTACTCGGTTTTCATAGTAACACATGCGATGTCACTATTTGATCTCCAAGATGTAATGCATAGTTATCGAATCTCGAATGAATCTCGATGCACCAATGGTTGTTGATTCGATCGGGATATTTGGATGAAGGGACTGTACTGTACGCTAACCAAAATCTACTGGTTCTTGCAGGCACTATCAGTGATACCTAGGGAATCATGGGGCGATGTTGCTAGACGCTCTTACCATGATTCGATGGGTAAGTCGGAAATTGTTGTTCCGAGTCACAAGGAGTTGTGAGCCCATGGCTAGCTGTATTCCTGAACCATTGAGGGTTACACAAGTAATGGATTACTGAAACCCGTAGAGATAGTTAAATTTAAAGAGTTAAATTTAATGAAAGAGAAGTTGGACTTCTTAACTAAAGGGAGTGAGATTTCCTAAAATGACATAGGGATGAGCATTTTTGGAAATCACTGAATTCGGATTCAGAAAAATTATCTTGACTTTAAAAGATGCAGAAATGATTTCTGTGCACATTGGTAATATCAGTTTATCAATCGGAGTCACGATGAATTTTATATTAATTTCTAGAACAACGGGCTTGGCTTGTTGGGCTTAAGTTATGGATTGTGGGCCCTAAGGAGTTAGAGTCCTAATGCAATTATAACTTAATCTAGTCTAGAAATTATCTATAAATATATGTACTGTGTTCGAAAATTACACAAGCTTTCAGTCTAGCAATTTTCGAAAATCAGTCTATATTATTCAAGAGGTTTTTCGAAAATTCCTCTGTCCCTTTTGAGAAAATTCGGACTGTGATTTTTGTGAAAAATTACAATTCGAATTAACAGATCAAATCTGTTTATTCTCTACGTAAAACTTCTGATTGATTTCTAGTGCAGTCAATCAGAGGGTTTCTGTTTTTCGTTCGTGGACCTGATTCCGGTGATTGATCGTGACGCCATCGGTTCTTGAGATTTACAAGAAGAGCAGATTAAGTTCTGTTGGTGTCCATAATCTCGCTTCGAGATTTTAAGGTAAAATATTTAATTGTGATTATTTGTTTTACTTACACATATTTAATCGTAAAAGATTTGATACCCTTGATATGAAATCGTTCCATATTAATAAAATAAAATTTTAAACTCACCGGATATCAATTCTTGATTGATCTGAACACGTTTTCCAACAGTGGTATCAGAGCCAGGTTTCTCAGATCAAACGATTAAATTAATCGATTGTACAAAATTTTTAAGCCTCGGTTTTTGAAACAAAAAGAAAATTGAAAATTGAATTTTAATGGGCAAATCGGGCAGCGATCGTCGCTGCCCAAGGGGCAGCGACGGGCTGCCCTGCCCGGACCCCTTTTTGGGGTGCGGGCTGCCCGGGATTGTCCCGGGCAGCCCGGAAAAATTATTTTTAATTTTTAGTTAAAATTTTAATTTTTTTTGAAATTCTAGTTTTTGATTCGATCGAAAATTGTTTTGATTGGTTCACGAGGCATCGGATCGAATTATTCGAGTCCGAAAATTTTAAAATTGATTTTTGGATAAATTTTAATATTTGGAAAATTTATAAATTTTATCCGTTAAATTAAATTTTATAAAATTAATTATTTTGGTACAATTGATGATAAGATATGATCTTATGGATGGATAAGATAAAATATGATTTTATCTTTTAAATTATGATGCCTTTGCATGTTTATCCAATTATTTAATTATTGAATTAATTATTGGATAAAGGATGATCGATTGCCATGACCAATGTTTTAGGTGTATGTTAGATAATTTACATTTGTCTTATTGTTGTTGGATTTTATTAATGGGCTTGGTTTATAGCCCAATATGATTGTCAATGTAATAGGATTGCATTGCATACTTGCATATCACCTAGGATTGGACTTAGACTCGTGATTGGCAACCACGGGTCGATTAGTTAATGGGATCGATCATCCTTAAATAATATATGATATTATTGATGTATGCATGTTTAGACTAAATTGTATGAATCCCGCAAGCATACATAAATTGCATGATGAGACAAATTTTCAAATTAAAATCCCTCATTTTAAATATGATTTAAAATTGATATCAAGATAAACAAAGGAAATTTAAATATTGTTTAAATATTCCTACCTTCCATCAACGATCATTGTATGAGATGCTACCCGCGGATACGGTCGGCTCATATTATTGGGGGGTCCGTTCGTCGGAAAGCTGTACATTGGATCGGCACATGTTGTAAGTTGGGTGGAACTCCCATGAGATTGGCTCATATTATTAGGGATCCACATGGCGACCGTCCATCACAACTAAATATTGATGGGTCATCTTGACATGTCACAATAAACGGCGTCATATTATTGGGCCCTTATTGGACATGAGGTGAAAACATGGGGATTGCTTTGGAAGCAATTGGGCTCTACCTTTTGAAAATTATGGTTGGCTGATATTATTCGGGACTATGATTTGTCAATTGGACTCCATGTTCCCACTAAGGAAAGGGTTTCACGTTTTCACTAGAGGGTAGTGAAATCGTTAAAATAGTGGGAGTGTAATTGATAAAATTAAAATTCGCCATATTTTATGTCTTAGTAAATTAATTAAACAAATCACTGATTATTGTCTGTTTCTTTTCAGTATTTCATTACAATTAATTCGCGAAATCCACTATACTCAATTCTCGAACAAAATAAATTGACTGGCGCAAACTATACGGAATGGTTCCGTAAATTAAAAATTGTTCTAAACTCGAAGAAAATTTTCTACGTGTTAGAAAAGAATCCTCCAAAAGAAGCACCGGCTAATATAAGTCCGGAAGAATTGGTAAAACTTGATCAATGGTGGGACCATGATATCAAGGCTAAATGCTATATGCAAGCTTCAATGTCTGATAAACTCCAGAGGCGATTTGAGGATGCCGTGAATGCTGCTGACATACACGTGCACCTCAAGGAACTTTTTGGAGCTCAGTCAAGGTTGGAAAGGTATGCCACCGTCAAAGAGCTCATGACATGCCGCATGCGAGATGGGACTTCGGTTCGTGAGCATGAGGTACACATGATTGGGCTCATTGAAAATTTGATAACACTCGATTTGACATTGGAGCATGAGCTAAACGCGGACTTATTACTTCTTTCACTTCCTTCGTCGTTTGACGGATTTGTGGTGAACTTCAATATGAACAAGATAGAGGCCACTCTTGAAGAGATGGTCAATATGCTTGTGTCTTATGAGGCCACATTAAAGAAGGATAAACCGGTACTCTTGGTTGGCTCCTCTTCTTACTCCAAGAAGGGGCCAAGTGGAAAGGGTAAGAAACGTTCTGCCCCGCCCAAGAAGATTGTACCAAATAAGAAGGGAAAGGCCAAGGTTTCAAATGTGAATAAAGATGATAACGTTTGCCACTACTGCAAGAAACCCGGTCATTGGAAACGTAACTGCAAGGAATACCTCGAACATTTGCGAACTGCAAAGGGTAAGTTTTACATTGAAATAAATGTTTCGCTTAATACTTCTTCTTGGGTATTGGATACCGGATGTGGATCTCACATTTGCAATGATTTGCAGGTGATGACAAGAAGTCGTAAGCTAAGGATGGGTGAGACCCAGCTAAGGCTCGGGAATGGTTCTAGAGTCGAAGCCAAAGCTATAGGAGACATTTATTTAGTTTTGCAGAACAATTTTAAGTTATTTTTGAGAGATGTTTTATATGTTCCGGATTTGGTCAAAAACATTATATCTATTTTTATGCTTGATAGAGATGGTTTTTCTTGCAATTTTGTGAATGGGATTTGCAATATTTACAAGAATGAATGTTTGATTGGAAATGGACAACTTGAAAATGATCTATATAGCTTAAAATTAAAAGACGTTCCAATTAATTATGTTGATAAACCGGTAACAACAATTAAAAGAAAAAACAATAGTCAAAACCCGGCAAACCTTTGGCATGCTAGGCTAGGTCATATTTCCTCAAGGAGGATGAACAAGCTAGTGGGAGAGGGCATGTATGATATATCTAATATTAAATCTCTACCTACTTGTGAGTCCTGCTGATAAGTTCTTTTTATGCACTTAATACATATATGTTTTGACTTGGCTTTTGTGATGTATTTAGTGGATATTATGCATATTTTTTGTTGTTTTTGTGAGTTGCAAGGATTGACGCAAAAGTAGCAAGAAGAAGTGGAAGGATGCATTATGGAGTATCAACTTCAGAAAATTACTGGGAATTATTGACTCATTCAAATCCGATCTCCACCGTTCATAATCAACTTTAGGATGTTTTGAAGCTGCTGTCAAAATTTCAGCTCAATCCGATGGTTAGTTTGGCGCAGAACAGCACATGCGAGAGTAGGGCGCGCCCTCGCCACTCTACTGCACGCCCGCGCCGCTCTGTGCGAGAAATTGGCAGATTTTTGCAACTTTAAAACTCTTGATTTGTCGGGCTTTCTTTGACGGGCTTCGAGGACGTATAAAAGAGATTTCAAAGACACAAAAGGGGAGGAGAGCCGCCTGACAACACAACACAAATTGAGAGAGCTTGATCGTGACAATTGGAGAGGAAAAATCTGTGCATCAACGTGAAGAATTTGAAGAACAAAGGAGAAGATCATCGACCGGACACGGCGTCAAATATTCGGATTTGTTTTCTTCCTTTCGAATTTGTTATCATTGAATTGATGTCTAGACTTTTGAATATGACTGGTGTTTATCTATTTTTGATCATGAACTAAATTTTCATAGTCTAGGGGTTTGATGTAGCCTGGTTGAGACACTTTTACGAATTGTTAATTTTATTGGATTGAATTCTTCTAAATTAATTGTTTTTCTAGCTTTGATTGTTTATTCAATTACTTGATCACTAATTGAATTGTTATACTTATTTGAATTATTGCTCGGGAGAGGGGATTTTGAATAGGATCATTAGAAATTACACCGTTAATTGTTTATATAGCTCGGGAGAGTGTATAACGTTAACGAAGCTTTAGGAAGAACATCGTTTTAGACATATCACTAAGACTAGATTTTTAATAGGGATATTGAAATTGAATCTTAGTTGATAAACATTATTTGTTGCTCGGGAGAGGGAAATAATATAATTAAGTGTTTCTTGGCTATTAATTGAATGGAATTCGTGAAAATAATTTAATTAGGAGTAGTTGTTGTCGAAACCAGGTGAAATCAAAACCTCTAGACCATTTTCTCTCATTGATATTTTTTCTGAAGTGGTGTGCGAGCTTTGCTAAAATTTTCTGAATTTATTTAAGTTTAAAAGCAAAACTATTTATTTAATTTTATAGATAAAGTTTAGACTATTTTAATTACAAGCACTAAATATTCTCATTTTACTCCCTTTGGGATCGATACTTGATTTTATCACTATATTAAAACTTGACACTCGTACGCTTGCGAGTAATTTTCACAACAAGTTTTTGGCGCCGTTGCGAGAGTAAATTTTGATTATTTTTTAGTCTTGTTACCAATTAGTCTAGATTTTAATTTAGAGTTTTTTTTTATTTTATTTTAAGTTACTAATTGATTTCTTCTTATTTTTAAATTGCAGTTTATGCGACGATCTCAAAGTGCGAATTTTTTACTTTTTGATCCGGAGATTGAGCGCACTGCACGTTCTTTGAGAAGAGCGATAAGAGAAGATTTAAGGAACATGGCTGAAGAAGAAGCGCAACAAGCTCCCCTGGTGCCAATCAGAGATCACTTCAGGCCAGTAATCCAGGCTCACTATTCTGGAATTGCTGGAGGGACCATTAACGCCAACAATTTTGAACTGAAGCCGGCGTTAATCAACATGGTGCAATCAAACCAATTCAATGGAAGCGCTACAGCTGATCCTCACCTGCACCTACGGACCTTCTTAGAGATTACCGATACGGTAAAATATAATGGTGTTCCTGAGGATATTATTCGTTTACGCTTGTTTCCTTTTTCTCTCAGGGATCAGGCGAGGAGTTGGTTGCAATCACTGCCGCTAGGAAGCATCACTACTTGGGAGGGGATGGCAGAAAAATTTCTTGCAAAATATTTTCCACCTGCCAAATCCACCCAACTGAAGATTGAGATCAGCACATTCAGGCAGATGGATTCTGAACAGCTCTACGAGGCGTGGGAAAGGTATAAAGAATTATTAAGACGTTGTCCTAACCACAATTTTGCAGATTGGGAGAAAATCGAGTGGTTCTACAACGGACTAAATGCGCCTACAAGGATGAATGTGGATTCTGCGGCTGGAGGTACTATATTTGCAAAGGATCCCGCTCAGGCCTATGATATGCTGGAACAAATGACAATTAATAGTTTTCAATGGTCATCTGAGCATATAGGAGTCAAGAAGCCATTTGGAGTGTATGCAGTAGATCCTCTCACATCCATCACTGCTCAATTATCTGCACTGACTACACAGGTAGCTTCTTTGAATAAGATTAATGTTGCAGATTCAATTAGAGTTGAATGATCACATACCCCAGAGGAAGTTAATTATATCAATCCTAATGGCTACCGAGGATATGGAGGCTATAAAGGTAACCCTGTCCCAAATACTTATCATCCTAGCTTGCGTAATAATGAAAATTTTTCATATGCTAACAATACTAATAAGGGTGATGGTAAGTTGTCTTTGGAGGATGTGGTTAGTACCTTTGTGCAGGAATCAGTAAGAGGATGGCGAGAAATGAGTCTCGCCTTGACAGCATGGAGACACACATGGCCAACATGGGTGTTATACTTCAATCCATGGAGACTAGCATTGGGCAGTTGGCGAATGCACTGAAGGATAATAACAGAGGCCAGTTTCCGAGCAACACTGAGTTAAATCCCAAGGAGCAGTACAATGCCATAGAGTTGAGGAGTGGGAAATAATTTGGAGTCCTATAACCTGCTATTGAAGTGGAGAAATTTGAGAAGAAAGCCGAAAATAAGGAGCTTAAAACTGAACCGAAACCGATGAACAAGCCTCCACTTCCCTACCCGCAGAGGTTCAAGAAGAAGGCGTTGGATGAGCAGTTCTCCAAGTTCTTGGAGATTTTCAAGAAAATTCACATCAACATCCCCTTTGCTGAAGCTTTGGAGCAAATGTCGAACTACGCAAAATTCATCAAAGAGGCGATGTCCAAGAAAAGGAGACTTCAAGAGAATGAGGTGGTGAGATTAACTGAAGAATGTAGTGCTGTGCTCCAAAAGAAGATTCCACAAAAGCTTAAGGATCCAGGGAGTTTTACTATTCCTTGCACAATTGATTCTTCTTATTTTAATAATGCACTTTGCGATTTAGGAGCTAGCATTAATTTAATGCCTTTGTATGTTTTCAGGAGCTTAGGACTTGGTGAGGTGAAGCCCACAATGATCGCTTTGCAGTTGGCTGATAGATCTATTACATATCCGATTGGAATCAATGAAGATGTTTTGGTAAAAATAGATAAATTTATTTTTCCGACGGATTTTGTTGTTCTAGATATGGAGGAGGATGAAAATATGCCACTGATATTGGGGAGACCATTCTTGGCCACTGCTGATGCCAAGATTGAGGTGAAGAGTGGTGATTTATCGATGGGTATGGACGGCGAAAAAGTTATTTTTAACATATTCAAGAAATCAAATAATTCACCATCGAGGAATTATGCATGATTGAGCGAGTTGTGAAGCTGGATGACAATCCCAAACTTGTTCATGAGGTAGATTCAAAGAAGAATAATCCGAAGGTGCCAAAGAAGAAGAAGAGAATGAAGAAGAAATCAAAATTTAAAAAGATTGTTGAATATATTTGGAGGGTGAAAGCGAATGGGAATACCCTCAACAAAGAGGAACCGGGCTAGAATTGGATTACAGTCGGGCTATGGACTATAAACTAAGCGCTTCTTGGGAGGCAACCCAAGCTAGTTTTTTTGCGTTTTTTATTTTCTTTTAGTTGTTTTTGTTTTTATTTTTATCATGAGAAAACTAGACATCAATAATGATTTTGAATTGTGTAGGTGAAAAAGTTTAGGAGCCAACCTGATGAAAAGTTTTGAGTGATTAAGATGGTGCCGAGTACTGACGCTCGGTGCCCAAGGTATGTGTCCTTGTTTTGATTTACTACTGTACATTGAGGACAATGCACAATTTAAGTTTGGGGGGATGTGTGAAATTTGAAAATTTTTATGAGTTAGTTTGAGTTGAATAAATTATGTGTACTTGTGTTGGCCTATGATGAAAATAATTTTTTGTGCTGAAAAGTTCATGTTAGCGCTATTTAATCTTGAGTTCTCACAATTATGCACGAATGCCATGATTTTCGATACTCCTAGCAATTAGAGAAATTATGTGGATTTGTGATGTGGATTAGAGGATTTGATTCTTAACTCTTGTGATATTTACTTGAAACTGAGGTAGATTTTTAAGAGCACAGAAGTGATTTAGGCATTTTTGAATTCGTTGAGCCTTTTTAGTCATTATTCATTTGTTAGTCATATAAATCATGAAAAATCCAAAACAAATTGAGTAGCTAAAAAGTTTAAATAAGAGTAATGGCGGAGAAAGTAAGGTAAGGGGAGGCCTTGAAAAAAAAAATTGGATTGAAATTCTAGTCCAAATACAAGGCATAAAGAGATGGAGATGTATGGAGTAGAAGAAAGCCAAGACTAATGTCTGGCAATGCAAATAAAAAATTTTAGCTACTCATCATCCTGCACAAATTGAAAATATTCAATTCCCTTTGCTTTGAATTCTGAGTCCTTGTTTATATTGATATACATATGGATGCTTATCTCCTGCTGATTATACTTGAGCCTAATGTTAACCGAAAAAGTCTGTTGATCTGTGCAATTAGAAGTTGAACTTGGTGGAGAGTGTCTTGAAACTTGAGGGCGGGATTAATTAATGAATCTGTGAAGCTTATGGATTGCATGATTTTATCGAAAGTTTGGTGGGTAGATGAGATTGGTAAATCACACACACACGAGAACTCTTGAGAAAATTAGCCTACATGTGTATTTGATCTTGGAATGTAAAAATTCGGAGGCCGATAGATTACTCATTATTGTTTTGCTCGGGACTAGCAAGAGTCTAGTTTAGGGGAATTTGATAAGTGCTTTTTATGCACTTAATACATATATGTTTTGACTTGGCTTTTGTGATGTTATTTAGTGGATATTACGCTATTTGTTGTTGTTTTGTGAGTTGCAAGGATTGACGCAAAAGTAGCAAGAAGAAGTGGAAGGATGCATTATGGAGTATCAACTTCAGAAAATTACTGGGAATTATTGACTCATCCAAATCCGATCTCCACCGTTCATAATCAACATTAGGATGTTTTGAAGCTGCTGTCAAAATTTCAGCTCAATCCGACGGTTAGTTTGGGAGATATGATTTTTTGAAAATTATCGCGCGCTGTAGAACAGCACATGCGAGAGTAGGGCGCGCCCGCGCCATCCCTGGACGTGAAAATAAGTGTAAATTTTAGGCTCAGGCGCGCCCTTGCCACTCTACTGCACGCCCGCGCCGCTCTGTGTGAGAAATTGGCAGATTTTTGCAACTTTAAAACTCTCGATTTGTCGGGCTTTCTTTGACGGGCTTCGAGGACGTATAAAAGAGATTTCAAAGACACAAAAGGGAGAGGAGACCGCCTGGACAACACAACACTAAATTGAGAGAGCTTGATCGTGACAATTGGAGAGGAAAAATCTGTGCATCAACGTGAAGAATTTGAAGAACAAAGGAGAAGATCGTCGACCGGACACGGCGTCCGAATATTCGGATTTGTTTTCTTGCACCTTTCGGGTATTTGTTATCATTTGAAATTGATGTCCTAGACTTTTGAATATGGACAGGTGTTTATCTATTTTTGATCCATGAACTAAATTTTCTTAGTCTAGGGCGGTTTGATGTAGCCTGGTTGAGGACACTTTTACGAATTGTTAATTTTATTGGATTGAATTCTTCTAAATTATATTGTTTTTCTAGCTTTGAATTGTTTATTCAATTACTTGATCACTATTTTATGATTGTTCACCCTATATTTACTTATTTGAATCATTGCTCGGGAGAGGGGATTTTGAATAGGATCATTAGAAATTATCACCGTTAATTGTTTTATATAGCCTCGGGGAAGAGGTGTATAACGTTAACGGTGCTTTAGGGAAAAATAATAGAACATCGTTTTTTGTTGATAATATCATACTAAGGACTATTATTTATTAATAGGGATTATTGAAAATGTAATCTTAGTTGATAAAACATTATTTGTTGCTCGGGAGAGTGGGAAAATAAATTATAATTAAGTGTTCTTGCTAATTAACTTGGAATCGGAATTTCATTGAAAAATATATTTAATTAGGAGTAGAAGTTGTTGTTGTCGAATACCAGTGTTTTAATATCAAAACGCTCTAGACACAATTTTTTCTTCTCATTGATATTTTTTCTGAAGTTGGTGTTGCTGAGCTTTTGCTAAAATTCTTCCTGAATTTATGTTAAGTTTTATAAAGCCATAAACTATTTATTTAATTTTCTAGATTAATGTTTAGTCTATTTTAATTAAAACGCACTAAATATTCTCATTTTAATCCCTTTGGGATCGATACTTGATTTTATCACTATATTATAAACTTGACACTCGGTACGTCTTGCTGAGTAATTTTCAACAATCACCTGTTCTAAAGGAAAATAAAAAATGACCTAAATCTCCTTTCAAAGGGATAACCTGAGCGTAGTCAAAATCTGTTGGATTTGATCCATACAGATGTTTGCGGGTCCATTTAGGATTGGTACTAAATGTGGCAACACCTACTTCATTACCTGTACTGATGATCATTATAGGTATGGGTATTTATATTTTTAATGAAATATAAGTCTGATGCATTTGAAAGGTTCAAAGAATTCAAGGCTGAAGTAAAAAACAAACTAGGTTAAAGTATTAAGGCACTTCGATCGGATCGAGGTGGAGAATACTTAAGTACCGAGTTTTTGGACTATCTAAAAGAGAATGGGATTCTCTCTCAGTGGACTCCTCCTATGACACCTCAGCTGAATGGTGTTTCGGAGCGTCGCAATCGAACTTTGTTGGACATGGTTCGTTCCATGATGAGCTTCAATGAGCTCCCACCTTTGTTTTGGGGCTACGCGCTTGAAATGGCGGTATTGTTGTTAAACAACGTCCACACTAAAGCAGTAGTTAAAACACCATACGAGTTATGGAATGGCAAAGCTCCTAAGTATTCGTACTTGAGGGTTTGGGGATGTCCTGCTTACGTGAAGCAGACAGTGGGAGATAAGTTGGATAGACGTTATCCACCTGTTATGTTATTTTGTAGGGTATCCGATGTTGAATTCAATCGGATAGGGTATATTTATTTCCTATCATCCTGCTTGTTTGAAACAAAAGTGTTTTGTTTCAAGGGAATTGGCCACCTTCTTGGAGAAGGAGTTCTTATTGGATAAGAAAGGCAAGATGATGGAACTCGAAGAGATTCGAGAAGAACCCCTGATAACAAAATAGTGATCCCTACAACCTCAAGAAATCATCACAAACACGCCCTATTACAAGGATAACCGAGAGGACTTCTGGGCCTCCTATTAGATATGGTCTTCTTCTTGAAGGGGTTCAAAGTGAACCAGACATTGGGATGTGATCCAAGAAACGTTCAAGGAAGCAATTGTCTGATTCGGATATTCAAATTTAATTGCTTGAAGCTATGCAATCGGAAATAGACTCGATGCATACTAAAAAACCAAGTTGGGTCTTTAGTAGATCCTCCCGATGGAATTGTTCCAATAGGGTGCAAATGGATCTACAAGAGAAAGCTTGGGCCTTGACGGAAAAGGTATTGACCTACAAGGCAACGATTGGTGGGCAAAAGGTAATACTCCAAGACAAGGAGTTTGACTATGATGAAACCTTTTCACCAGTCGCAATGTTCAAGTCCATAAGAATCCTTATTGCCATAGCAGCATGGAGATGACTAGTGAGATATGGCAAATGGATGGTAAAGACTGCTTTTCTTAATAGAAACATTACGGAAGAGATCTATAAGATGCAGCCTGAGGGATACACATCCATGGGAAGCGAGCATAAGGTATGCTAGCTTCAGAGATCAATTCTATGGTCTCAAACAAAGCATCGAATAAGTTGGATAAACCAGAAATTTTTATGAAACCAATAAAGGATTTTGGTTTCATCAAGAACCCGGAGGAAACCATGCATGTACAAGAAAGTATTTAAGAATGTGGAAACATTCTTAGTACTTTATGTATGATGGACATCCAAACACATTGGTGAATGAAGTAGGTAAGTTGCAGTCAACCAAGATATGGTTATCAGGTAGATTCTCGATGAAAGGATTTAGGTGATGCACCCTGATATTCTAAGGAATTCATATCTAAAGAGATCGATCTAAAAAAATGATAGTACCCACCCCCCTTCACTCAATCAACCTACAGATCGACACCATATTGTAAAAGGTTTTCTATGGATGAGTCCAAGAGAGGACATCTACCTATGTGTCATGGAGTTTTTCACTCTATCCAATTCTAGTGTGTCCCAAGACTGACGAAGAGATAGAGAAGATGACACACGTGCCATATGCGTCAGCCATAGGTAGTAACCTGTAATGGGATGATATCTACCAGACACGGAGGTGGCCTATGCTCTGGAGCGTCACGAGCAGATACCAAGCCAATCCCGGTCAAATACATTGGAAAGCCGTGAAGGATATTCTTAAGTACTTGCGAAGGACTAAGAATTTGTTCATGATTTATGGAGGGAGAGAATTGAAGTTGGAAGGCTATACCTGTTGGAAAACGCGGCGAGTTCCCAGACCAATTACGATTGATACCCGGTGCAGCGGAAGTTTAAAAATTTTGTTATGGAACAATTCCATGGTGTGGGTATCAACCGGTTTAAAAGCGATTGAATTAATGTGAATGTGTAAAATTTAAATAACAATTAAAATAAATTTTACCCTCAAATCTCGCAACGAGAATAATGGACACCAACAGAACAATTCTAGCTCTTGTTGTCTCTCCCTGGAACCGATGAACGCCTTTCAATCATGTCCAAGCGAACCAGAGGTTTAATCCCCTCTGATAATTTGCACTAGAAAATCTAATCCAGAAGTTTTCTGCGAAGAAGAATACAACGAATTTGAATTCGTTTTTCCTTACTGCGATTCAAAATTCACAGAACCGGAATTTTCTTTTCTCGGGCAGAGGGAGTGAGAGGCGGCCGAAAACGATTATTGAGAGGGGCTTAAGGGTTTCGAAAATCCTGTCTCAAAAAATTATGACCTGTTATGTGTAATTTTCTGTATCTGAAATAAACTTATTTATAATGCAGGCCACTAAACACCTTAGGGCCCATAAATCAATAAGCCAGGGGCCCGACAAGCAAACGCCCGCTCGTTCAGAAATTAATATAAAATTCATCGTGACTTTCTCCGATTGATGAAACGATTTCACCATGTGCACAGAAAACCATTTTCTCTGCACGTTATAAAGTCAAAATAAATTTTCCTGAATCCGAATTCAGTGGTTTCCAAAAAAATGTCCATCCCTATGTCATTTTAGGAAATCCTAACTCCCCTTACTCATTATAAAAAATTTTTTTTTTTTTTTGTTTTTTTTTAAGTAAGAAGACCCAACTCCTAGTGTCATTAAATTGAACATCGTTTAAATTTAACTATCTCAACGGGGATTAAAACTCCATTACACTGTGTGACCCTCAATGGTTCAGGGATACAGCTAGCCGTGGGCTCACAACTCCTTGTGACTCCGAACAACACTTTCCGACTATGCCCAACCGAATTCATGGTAAAGCGCCTAGCAACATCGCCGCGCATGATTCCCTAGGTTGAATCAGCTGATTATAGCCTACGAAGAACCAGTAAGATTTTGGTTAGCGTACAGTACGGTCCCCCCTTCATCCATATATCCCGATCGGAATCAACACGCATTGGAATATCGAGAAGTCCCCGCTTACAAGATTCGATAACTAGTGCAATGCATCTTAGAAGATCAAATTAGTGACATCGCCATGTGCTCACTAAGAAACCCTATTTCTTAATCACATCAAGTACTCTGGTCCGAGAGATTTGTCACACTAATATCTCCTCATATCGCATAGGAAATCCACATCTCGCAAGTATGTTGTTAATCCTCGACAACAATGCATTGACATCCAATATGTGTCGTAACTGTACCCAATCTCGACACTGATGACCCCCCCCCCCCCCCCACCACTCAATCGGTACACGAGTCAAGCACAGTACTAGCATATAGACAGTCTCCATGATGTTTTCAAGTCGTAAGGACTAATGGAGTACACCCAAAACCTGCGGGACTTTATTCCACTCGATAAGTGATAACCACTTGGAAAGTCCGGAAAGGGTATTTCGACTATTCATCCTCTGAAGTATCCATTTGCATGCTTCGAACAACTCCATGTTCCCTACCAATGAAACGTGGTACTCCGCATCGAGCAAATGCTAGTCTCAAACTCGAGCGATTCCTTATCCTTATTATCGCGGACTCCCTCAATCGGACTAGGAAACAGTTCTTAGTAAGTATACATGACTATAAGATGTATTTCATGATAGACATCTCCATGTTCTACCACATCTTACATACCACTAGTAGTAAGATTCAAGGCTCTTTATCAAAACAACAATAGTATATCACAATATAACAATATGAAGTAATATAAAGTCATTGCCAATAAAAGTGTTGTATAATAATATTAAACAAAAAGATTGTTTTATACAAAGAGTCAAACCAAAACCCATAGCCACACAGTCTGCGCTTCACTGGGCACCCCACTCTTACAATCTCCCACTTGCCCTATAGCCAAACTAGTCATACTACGTAGACCCATTGCTTCGCGATGATTTGTCAGAACAATGGTCCTGGCTAAAAGGCTTAGTAAGTGGATCAGCGATATTGTCTGCGAGGCCACTCGTTCAACACTGATGTCTCCTCTTTCCACAATCTCCCGGATTATGTGTGTATTTTCCTCAGTACGTGTTTGGATCTTGATGAGACCTTGGTTCCTTTGCTTGAGCAACGGCACCCGTGTTGTCGCAGTACACCGGGACTGGACCAACAAATTCAGGAATGACGCCCAACTCTTGGACGAAATTCCTCATCCAAACGGCCTCTTTAGCAGCAGCTGATGCTGCAAGTATTCAGCCTCAGTGGTGGAATCCGCTGTGGTGTCCTGCTTGGAACTCTTCCAAGAGACAGCACCGCCATTGAGCATGAACACAAATCCAGAGGTTGACTTCGAGTCATCCACATCACTTGGAAGCTAGAGTCTGGTTATAGCCTTCCAGTTTGAGGTTCTCGTCATCCATAAACCCATGAACATATTCTTAGTCCTTCGCTAAGTACTTAAGAATGTCCTTCACGGCTTTCCAATGCATCTGACCAGGATTAGACTGATATCTGCTCGTGACACTCAGAGCAAATGCTACATCCGGTCTGGTAGATATCATCCCATACATGATACTACCTATAGCTGACGCATATGGTACATGTGTCATTATTCTCTATCTCTGCATAAGTCTTGGGACACATAGACTTGGATAGAGAAACTCCATGACACATGGGTAGATGTCCTCTCTTGGACCCATCCATTGAAAACCGTTTCAATATGGTATCGATGTAGGTTGATTGAGTGAGTCCTATCATTCTCTTAGATCTATCCCTATAGATCTGTATCCCAAATGTAGATGCCTCACCCAAATCCTTCATCGAAAATCTACCTGATAACCATATCTTTGTTGACTGGCAACATCCCTACATCATTCCCAATGAGTAGGATGTCATCAACATAAAGTACTAAGAATGTCACAGCATCCTTAACTACTTTCTTGTACACGCACGGTTCCTCCGGGTTCTTGATGAAACCAAAATCTTTTATTGTTTCATCAAATTTCTGGTTCCAACTTCTTGATGCTTGTTTTAGACCATAAATTGATCTCTGAAGCTTGCATACTTTATTCTCGCTTCCCATGGATGTGTAACCTCAGGCTGCTTCATATAGATTTCCTCCTTAATGTCTCCATTAAGAAAAGCAGTCTTCACATCCATTTGCCATATCTCATAGTCATACCATGCAGCTATGGCAATTAGATTCTTATGGACTTGAACATTGCAACTGGTGAAAAGGTTTCGTCATAGTCAACTCCTTGCCTTTGAGTATAACCTTTAGCCACCAATCGCGCCTTGTAGGTCAATACCTTACCATTCAGGCCCAAGCTTTCTTTTGTAGATCCATTTACACCCTATTGGAACAATTCCATCGGGAGGATCCACTAAAGACCAGACTTGGTTAGTATGCATCGAATCCAATTCTGACTGCATAGCTTCAAGCCATAAATTCGAATCCGCATCAGAAATTGCTTCCTTGAAGCTTCTTGGATCACATCCAATGTCGGGTTCATCTTGACCCTCTTCAAGAAGAAGACCATATCGAACTGGAGGTCTAGAAGTCCTCTCGGATCTTCTAGGTGCAGGCGTGTCCAGATGGTTCCTGAGGTGTGGGATCGTTATTTTGTATTTCGGGTTCTTCTCGAACTTCTTCGAGTTCCATCATCTCGCCTTTCTTATCCAATAAGAACTCCTTCTCCAAGAAGGTGGCATTCCGTGAAACAAACACCTTTGTTTCAGCAGGATAATAGAAATAATATCCGATTGAATTCTTCGGATACCCCACAAAATAACACAAGCTGGATCGACTATCCAACTTATCTCCCACTGTCCGCTTCACGTAAGCAGGACATCCCCAAATCCTCAAGTATGAATACTTAGGAGCTTTGCCATTCCATAACTCGTATGGTGTTTTGTCCACTGCTTTAGTGTGGACGTTATTCAACAACAATACCGCCGTTTCAAGCGCATAGCCCCAAAACGAAGGTGGAAGCTCAGTGAAGCTCATCATGGATCGAACCATGTCCAACAAAGTTTCGATTACGACGCTCCGATACACCATTAAGCTGTGGTGTCATAGGAGGAGTCCACTGAGAGAGAATCCCATTCTCTTTTAGATAGTCCAAAAACTCGGTACTCAAGTATTCTCCACCTCGATCCGATCGAAGTGCTTTAATACTTTTACCTAGCTTGTTTTCTACTTCAGCCTTGAATTCTTTGAACTTTTCAAATGCTTCAGACTTATATTTTATTAAATATAAATACCCATACCTAGAATAATCATCAGTAAAGGTAATGAAGTAGGTGTGGCCATGTTGAGTCCCTACTCTAAATGGACCACAAACATCTGTATGGATCAAATCCAACAGATTTTGACTACGTTCAGGCTTCCCCTTAAAAGGAGATTTAGTCATTTTCCCTTTTAGGCAGGATTCACAAGTAGGTAGAGAGTTAATATCAGACATATCAAACATGCCCTCTCCCACTAGCTTGTTCATCCTCCTTGAGGAAATATGACCTAGTCTAGCGTGCCAAAGGTTTGCCGGGTTTTGACTATCGATTTTCCTTTTGTTTGTTGTCGCCGGTTTGTCAATACAATTTACTGGAACGTCTTTTAGTTTTAAATTGTATAGATCGTTTCAAAGTTGTCCCATTTCCAATTAAACATTCATTCTTGTAAATAATTGCAAATCCCATTCACAAAATTACAAGAATAACCATCTCTATCAAGCATAGAAATAGAAATAATGTTTTTAATTAAATCTGGCACAAATAAAACATCTCTCAACAATAATTTAAAACCATTCTGCAAAATCAAACAAACATCTCCAATGGACGTAGCTTCAACTCTGGAACCATTCCCGAGCCTCAAGCTGGGTCTCACCCATTCTAAGCCCGACTTCTTGTCATCACCTGCAAATCATTGCAAATGTGAGATCCACATCCGGTATCCAATACCCAAGAAGTTGTATTAAGTGACATGTTTATTTCGATATAGAACATACCCTTTGCAGTTCCCAACTGCTCAAGATACTCCTTGCAGTTGCGCTTTCCAATGACCCGGCTTCTTGCAGTAATGGCAAACATCCTTGGATTTTCCATTGTTTGAAAGCCTTTGTCTTTTGCTTCTTCTCGGGTTCCACTTTCTTGGGTGGGGCAGAACGTTTCTTGCCCTTCATACTTGGCCCCTTCTTAGCAGAAGATGAGGAGCCCACCAAGAAAGCTGGCTTATCCTTCTTAAGTGTGGATTCATATGTAACGAGCATATTGACCATCTCTTCAAGGGTGGCCTCTATCTTGTTCATATTAAAATTTATCACGAATCCATCAAATGAAGAAGGAAGAGATAGAAGCAGTAAGTCCACATTGAGTTCATGCTCCAACACCAAATCAAGGGTCGCTAACTTCTGTATGAGCCAAATCACTCGTACCCCATGATCACGGACCGAAGTCCCTTCACGCATGCGGCACGTCATCAACTCCTTAACAGTAGAGAACCTTTCAGCCCTCGACTGAGCCCCAAAAAGTTCCTTGAGTTACGCGTGAATGTCAGCAGCATTCACCGTGTCCTCAAATCGCCTCTGGAGTTCATCAGACATCGAGGCTTGCATATAGCATTTGGTCTTGATGTCATGGTCACACCATGCATCAAGTTTGGCCAATTCCTCCGGACTTATGTCAGCTGGTGCTTCCTTCGGAGGTGCTTTCTCTAACACGTAGAGCATTTTCTCCGAAGTTAAGACAATCTTTCAACTTCCGGAACCATTCCGTATAGTTGGCGCCAGTCAGCTTGTTTTGTTCGAGGATCGAGAATAAAGGATTTCGCGAATTCATTGTATGAAATACTGAAAAGGAAAACAGACATATATCAATGATTGTTTAACAATTTACTAAGACATAAAATAGGGCGAATTTTATTTTATGAATCTCACTCCCACTATTTTAACGATTTCACTACCCTCTAGTGAAAACGGGAAACTCTTTCCTTAGTGAGAACATGGAGTCCAATTGACAAACTTATGGTCCCGAATAATATCAGTCAACCATAATTCTCAAAAAGGTAGAGCCCAATTGCTTCCAAAGCAACCCCCATGTGTTTACCTCATGTCCAATAAGGGCCCAATAATATGACGCCGTTTAAAGTGACATGTCAAGATGACCCATCAATATTAAGTTGTGATGGACGGTCGCCATGTGGATCCCCCAATAATATGAGCCGATCCCATGGGAGTTCCACCCAACTTACAACAATTGTCGATCCAATGTACAGCTTTCCGACGGACGGGCCCCCCCCAATAATATGAGCCGGACCGTATCCGCGGGTAGCATCACATACATTGACCGTTGATGGAAGGTAGGAATATTTAAACAATATTTAAATTTCCTTTATTTATCTTGATATAAATTTTAAATCATATTTAAAATGTGGGATTTTATTTATAAAAATTTGTCTCATCATATTTAATTTATTGCATGCATTGCCGGATTCACGCAATTTATGTCTAAACATGCATACAATCATAATATCACATATTATATAGGATGATCGATTCCATTTCTAATTGACCCGTGGTTGCCAATCACGGGTCTTAGTCCAATCCTAGGTAATATGCAGTATGCAAATGCAATCCTATTACATATGCTTCCAATTTACATTTCTTCAGTCTTCATTGTCTGCTGGGCCCACCATCTTCAAATCTTGATCTCCCACTAAATCTAATGTATTTACAATAAATAACAATGACAAGTAGGGGATACATTTTTAGGGGGTGGGAACGGGCTATAAACCAAGCCCACTTTTATTACATATGACATTCATATCGGGCCATAAACCAGGCCCATTAATAAAACCAACAACAATAAAGACAAAATGTAAATTCCTAACATACACCTACAAAATTGGTCATGGCAATCGATCATCCTTATCCAATAACATTTAATTCAAAATTAATTTATTGGATAACATGCTGTGGCAATACAAATTTAAACAAGATAAAATCATATTTTATATATAAAATCACATTTCACATATAAAATCATATTTTATCTCCATATCAAATAAAATCATATTTTATCTATAAAATCCAATTTTACAAATAAAATCATATTTTACTTAATATATCATAAGATCATATCTTATCATCAATTGTACCAAAATAATTGATTTCAAAATTCAATTTACGGATAAAATATTAAAATTTTCCAAAAATTCAAATTTATCCAAAATCAATTTTAAAATTTACGGACTCGAACAATTCGATCCGAAATCTCGTGAACCAATCAAAAACAAATTTTGACCGGACCAAAAATAAAATTTTAACATATTAAAATTAATTTTTAATAAAATATTAATTTTTCCCGCGGGCCACCCGGGACACTCCCGGGTTGGCCCGCACCCGGGGCGCGGGCCGGGGCAGCCCGGCTGCCCCCTTAGGCAGCAACGCTTGCCGCCGCTGGGCGGCGCCTGCGCCGCCGCTGGGCGGCGCCGAGCGCCGCCCTGGGCGGCGCCGAGCGCCGCCCTGGGCATCGCCGTGCGCCGCCCTGGGCGGCGCCGTGCGCCGCCCCGGGGGGCAGCGACCATCGCTGCCCCCTCCGGGCAGCGATCCAATCGCTGCCCGGGTTTCGCCCCCTTTGGGCGGCGCCGGGCGCCGCCCCTGGGGGCAGCGACCATCGCTGCCCCCTCCGGGCAGCGATCCAATCGCTGCCCGGGTTTCGCCCCCTTTGGGCGGCGCCGTGCGCCGCCCCTGGGGGCAGCGACCATCGCTGCCCCCTCCGGGCAGCGATCCAATCGCTGCCCGGGTTTCGCCCCCGAAAAAAAAAAAATTTTTTTTATTAAAAATATTTATTTTGTTTCATAAACCGAGTCTCAAAAATTTTGTACAATTGATTAATTCAATCGATTGATCTGAGCAACCTGGCTCTGATACCACTGTTGGAAAACGCGGCGAGTTCCCAGACCAATTACGATTGATACCCGGTGCAGCGGAAGTTTAAAAATTTTGTTATGGAACAATTCCATGGTGTGGGTATCAACCGTTTAACGATTGAATTATTGTGTATGTGTAAAATTTAAATAACAATTAAATAAATTTTACCTCAAATCTCGCAACGAGATTAATGGACACCAACAGAACAATTCTGCTCTTGTTGTCTCTCCCTGGAACCGATGAACGCCTTCAATCAGGTCCACGAACAGAGGTTTAATCCCTCTGATAGATTGCACTAGAAAATCTATCAGAAGTTTTCTGCGAAGAGAATACACGAATTTGATTCGTTATTCCTTACTGCGATTCAAAATCACAGACCGGAATTTTCTCGGGCAGAGGGAGGGAGAGGCGGCCGAAAACGTTTTTGAGAGGGGCTAGGGTTTCGAAAATCCTGTCTCAAAAATTATGACCTGTTATGTGTAATTTCTGTACTGAAATAACTTATTTATAATGCAGGCCACTAACACCTTAGGGCCCATTAGTCATAAGCTGGGGCCCGACAAGCAAAGCCCGCTCGTTCAGAAATTAATATAAAATTCATCGTGACTCCGATTGATGAAACGATTTCACCAATGTGCACAGAAACCATTTCTGCACGTTTTAAAGTCAAAATAAATTTTCCTGAATCCGAATTCAGTGGTTTCCAAAAATGTCCATCCCTATGTCATTTTAGGAAATCCTACTCCCTTACTCTTATTTAAGAAGTCCAACTCCTTAGTTCATTAAATTTAACTCTTTAAATTTAACTATCTCAACGGGGATTAAAACTCCATTACACTGTGTGACCCTCAATGGTTCAGGGATACAGCTATCCGTGGGCTCACAACTCCTTGTGACTCGGAACAACACTTTCCGACTTGCCCAACGAATCATGGTAAAGCGCCTAGCAACATCGCCCCATGATTCCCTAGGTATCACTGATAGTGCCTACAAGAACCAGTAGATTTTGGTTAACGTACAGTACGGTCCCTTCATCCATATATCCCGATCGAATCAACAACCATTGGTATATCGAGAGTCGCTCAAGATTCGATAACTATGCAATGCATCTTGAAGATCAAATTAGTGACATCGCATGTGCTACTAAGAAACCATTTCTTAAATCACATCAAGTACTCTGGCCAGAGATTTGTCACACTAATATCTCCTCAGATCGCATAGGATATCCACACTCGCAAGTATGTGGTGAATCCTTGACAACAATGCATTGACTCCTATATGTGTCGTAACTGTACCCAATCTCGACACCTGATGACCCCCTCAGAGTCGGTAAACGAGTCAAAGCACAGTACTAGCATATAGAGTCTCCATGATGTTTCAAGTCGTAAGGACTAATGGTGTACAACCAAAACCGCGGACTTTATCCACTCGATAAGTGATAACCACTTGGAAAGTCCGGATAGGGTAGTTCGACTATTCATCCTATGAATATCCATTTGCATGCTTCGAACATCTCCATGTTCCCTACCAATGAAACGTGGTACTCCGCATCGCAAATGCTAGTCTCAAACTCGAGCGATCCTTATCCTTATTATCGGACGGCTCAATCGACTAGGAACGGTTTTAGAATATACAGTGACTATAAGATGTATTTCATGATAGACATCTCCATGTTCTACCACATCTTACATACACTATAGTATATTCAAGGTCTTTATCAAAACAACAATAGTATATCACAATATAACAATATGAAGTAATATAAAGTCATTGCCATAAAAGTGTAAATAATATTAAACAAAAGATTGTTTATACAAAGAGTCAACAAAACCCATAGCCACACAGTTGGCTCACTGGGCACCCACTCTTACAATACCGACTATAGCTTCCAATGTGACGTGGATGACTCGAAATCAACCTCTGAATTTGTATTCGTGCTCAATGGCGGTGCTGTCTCTTGGAAGAGTTCCAAGCAGGACACCACAGCGGATTCCACCACTGAGGCAGAATACATTGCAGCATCAGCTGCTGCTAAAGAGGCGGTTTGGATAAGGAAATTCATCCAAGAGTTGGGTGTAATTCCTGAAGCTGTTGGTCCAGTCCCGGTGTACTGTGACAACACGGGTGCCGTTGCTCAGGCAAAGGAGCCAAGGTCTCATCAGAACTCCAAACACGTACTGAGGAAATACCACATCATCCGGGAGATTGTGGAAAGAGGAGACATCAGTGTCGAGAGAGTGGCCTCTACAGACAATATCGCTGATCCGCTTACTAAGCCCTTGCCAGGACCATTGTTTGACAAACATCGCGAAGCAATGGGATTATGTAGTATGACTAGTTGGCTTTAGGGCAAGTGGGAGATTGAAAGAGTGGGTGCCCGGTTAGCTAACTTGTGGCTAAGGGCTTTTATGACTCTATGTAAAACAATCTTTTGTTTAATATAATTTACACTTTTATAATGACATTGACTTTATCTTTCTTCATATTGTTATATTATGATATACTATTGTTGTTTTGATAAAGACCTTGAATATACTATAGTGTATGTAAGATGTGGTAGCATATGGGGATGGCTATCATGAAACACATCTTATAGTCACTGTATATTCTAAACTGTTCTTAGTCAATTGAGCCGTCCGCAAATAAGGATAAGGATCGCTCGAGATTGAGACTAGCATTTGCGATGCCGAGTACCACGTTTCATTGGTATGGAACATAGAGATGTTCAAAGCATGCAAATGGATATTCATATGATGAATGATCGAACTACCCTATTCGGACTTTCCAAGTGGTTATCACTTATCGAGTGGATAAAGTCCGCGGTTTTGGTTGTACACCATTAGTCCTTATTACTTGAAACATCATTGAGACTCTATATGCTAGTACTGTACTTTGACTCGTTTACCGACTCTATTGGGGTCATCAGGTGTCGGGATTGGGTACAGTTACGAAACATATAGGAATCGATGCTTTGTTGTCAAGGATTCACCACATACTTACGAGTGTGGATATCCTATGCGATCTGAGGAGATATTAGTATGACGAATCTCTGGCCAGAGTACATGATGTGTTTTAGGTTAATGAGTTATCCTAGTAACACATGCGATGTCACTAATAGATCTCCAAGATGTTATGCATAGTTATCGAATCTCGAACGACTCTCGATATACCAATGGTTGTTGATTCGATCGGGATATATGGATGAATGGACCGTACTGTACGCTAACCAAAATCTACTGGTTCTTGCAGGCACTATCAGTAATACCTAGGGAATCATGGGGCGATGTTGCTAGGCGCTCTTACCATGATTCGATGGGTAAGTCGGAAATTGTTGTTCCGAGTCACAAGGAGTTGTGAGCCCACGGCTAGCTGTATTCCTGAACCATTGAGGGTTACACAAGTAATGGATTACTAAAACCCCGTAGAGATAGTTAAATTTAAAGAGTTAAATTTAATGAAAGAGAAGTTGGACTTCTTAACTAAAGGGAGTGGAATTTCCTAAAATGACATAGGGACGGACATTTTTTGGAAATCACTGAATTCGGATTCAGAAAAGTTATCTTGACTCTAAAAGATGCAGAAATGGTTTCTGTGCACATTGGTGAAATCGGTTTATCAATCGGAGTCACGATGAATTTTATATTAATTTCTATAACAACAGGCTTGGCTTGTTGGGCTTAAGTTATGGATTGTGGGCTTTAAGGAGTTAGAGTCCTGATACAATTATAACTAGAAATTATCTATAAATAGGACTGCAGTGTTCGAAAATTTGGAGTGATTTTCAGTCTTGAATTTTCGAAAATCAATTAGATTATTCAAGAGGATTTTCGAAATCCTCTGTCCCTTTCGGAGAAAATTCGGCTTGTGATTTTTATGAAAAATTACAATCTGAATTAACAGATCATATCTGTTTATTCTCTACGCAAACTTCTGATTGATTTCTAGTGCAGTCAATCAGAGGGTTTTGTTTTCTATTCGTTGACCTGATTGAAGAAACGTTCGTTCATCAGTTCCGGGGATATACAACAAGAGCAGATTAAATTCTGTTGGTGTCCATAATCTCGCTTCGAGATTTTAAGGTAAAATATTTAATTGTGATTATTTATTTTACTTACACAAATTTAATCGTAAAAGTTTTGATACCCAGATATGGAATCGTTCCATATTAATAAAATAAAATTTTTAAACTTCCGCTGCAACGGGTATCAATTCTAATTGATCTGAACACCGATTTCCAACAAGGGGGTCAAAATCCACAGCTTACCTGAGTTTGATGGAACGAGTGACCCTCAAGATCATATTGACAAATTCTACGCAAAAACGGATTTGTATGATATCACAGATGCTGCATATTGTAAAATTTTCCGAACAACATTATCAGGAAGAGCACTCACATGGTTCAATAAGTTACCCTCTGGATCTATTGCCAATTTGGAGCAACTTACTGACTGTTTCATCTAGCAATTCTCAATTAACAAGAAATACCCGAAAACAACAGCGTATCTGTTCACAATCATTCAGAAGAAAGGGGAAAGTTTGAGGGACTATGTTCGGCGGTTTACTCACGCGGTTCACGAAGTCTTACACGTGAATCATGATTTGTTAGCTGGAATAATGCAGCAAAACTTGCGCCATCGAAAGTTCAAGGAATCAATAGCAGGAAGGCCGCCCAAAAACCTAGAGGAATTACTGGAAAGAGCTGAGAAATATACACGGGTTGAAGAATCTGTAGAGCCACACTACTTGAATAAAAGAAAGTGAGAAGAAGATAAACAAGATATTAGAAAATGAGACGAGAAGCAAACAACACAGAGCCCCCGCCTACAGAATATACCCCTCAATGCACGTCTAACCGATATACTGGTAGTGTCTGAAAAACAAGGATTGTTGCGTCCCCCTTGCCCAATGCAGAATAATCCAAAGCGCCAACGTTCGGACAAGTACTGCCATTTTCATAAAGATAAAGGTCATACTACAGAAGATTGCTTCAATTTGCAAGCAGAAATTGAAAAACTCATAAAGCGCGGACATTTGGGGAATTTTGTGGACAAGTCCCGCGGTGAGAAGCGAGATGACAGGCGTCGAAATGAACAACCAAAATGTGACTATCAAAAGCGAAATGATGAAACTGGGAAACAACATGAACGAGCTGATGAAAATTTGCCCACTGGAGGAATAATCACCGTAATCACTGGGGGGCCTGCTTGTGGTGACTCGAACAATGCAAGAAAAGCCCTACTGCGGGCAGCAAAAGGAACCAATAATTTGTCTAGCCTCACTTCCTTGCCAATGTATGAAATTGAAACTATGCAAGATGGATTATCATTCAGCGACAAAGATCTGGAGAACCCTCGGGGTGCCCATAATGATGCTTTAATCATCTCAGCCACAATCTCCAATTTTTGGGTAAACAAAATTCTAGTGGATTCAGGAAGCTTGGCCGACATAATTTTTCATGATGCATTCGTCAAATTGGGTATTAGTAATGCACAGTTAACTCCAGTCAACACTCCACTAGTCGGATTTTTCGGAGAAATAATTGAAGCTTTGGGCGAAGTAACGCTTCCTCTTTCCTTGGGTTCTTACACCAAACGGTCTACTAAGATGGTGAAATTACTTGTAGTAAAGTCTTCATCTGCATACAATGTGATATTGGGACGACCAATTCTCAATATATACCAAGCCATCGGATCGACATATCATATGAAGCTGAAGTTCCCGACTCCAGGAGGAGTAGGAGAAGCTATTGGTGACCGTCGTCTAGCTAGATAATGTCATGCGGTGACATTACGGGGTTCATCAGGAAATCGTAAAAGACAGGTTTCTAGTGAGAAAAGAGCACCGAAACCTGAAAATTTTTTTACGTGAAAACGGAATACATTTGGTGGATGAGGAAGTCGAGAGCAAGGAAAGAATAACAGCAACCGAAACTCTAAAACACATAAAAATCGTTCCAAATGATCCCAAGAAAACCCTGAAGATCGGGACCGAATTACCTCCTGAGTTGGAAGAGAAGTTGAAAAATTTCCTCGGTCTTAACTTGGATGTATTTGCCTGGGGTGATGAGCCTTTACCCGGAATACCTCATGAATATGCAATCCATCACCTCCGTGTTGATTCGAAAATGAGACCAATGAAACAAAAGAAAAGAGCATTTGGCCCCGAAAAAAACTGACATATTGCTGCTGAAGTGGAAAAACTCTTAGCGGCAAAGTACATCAGGCTAGTTTCATACCCAGATTGGCTTGCAAATGTTGTTTTAGTACCAAAACCTGGAGGAAAATGACGCTTGTTCATAGATTTCACTGATCTCAACAAAGCATGTCCCAAAGATCCATTTCCTCTCCCACGAATTGATTTATTAGTCGATTTGACAGCAGGATGCGAATTGCTTACTTTTCTTGATGCATATAAAGGATACAATCAGATCGGCTTAGTGCCAGAAGATCAGGAAAAAGCAAGTTTCATCACTGATCGGGAAATTTATTGTTATGATGTTATGCCGTTTGGATTGAAGAATGCTGGAGCTACCTATCAACGTCTGGTAAATACCATGTTCGAACACTTGATCGGACGTAACATGGAAGTTTATATAGATGAAATGCTCGCAAAAGTACCCAAGGTGGCAAATTCCTTGGTTACATGGTGTCAGAACGAGGAATAGAGGCCAACCCTAAAAAAATCAAAGCAATTTTGAATATGAATCCCCCGAAAAGTGTGAAAGGCATTCAAGAATTGACAGGACGTTTGGCCGCCCTCAACCGATTTATCTCAAGATCTGCAGACAAGGGTTTACCATTTTTCAAAATGCTGAGGAGTGGGAAAGGTTTTTGATGGACAGAAGAGTGTCAGCAAGCATATGACGAGTTGAAAGTGCATCTGACCTCTCCCCCGTTGTTGGTAAAACCAAACGAAGGTGACACCCTGTAAATTTATCTGGAAATATCTGTGGAAGCGGTAAGTGCAGTATTGGTATCTGAAGTAGGACGTGAGCACAAACCAGTTTATTGGGATAATTCTTAAATATGTCTCTGTATCTTTTCCATTTTCCGTATTATATCCCTCTCACTTTTCATGTTCCAAATATATCCCTGATTTATTAAATAGTTTCTTGAATTTGTCCTTAAAACTAAATAATGCACATTCTACCCTTTATTTCTTTATTTAATTAAAATAGTGCATAAGCCCATCATGCTTCCGTAAGATTAATTAAAATTAAATACCTCTATTCCGTATGAAAATGAATGCAGCATAAATCAATGACATATAAACCATGCAGTCACATAATACGTGCATACTCAGTCAGGATATCTCAAACAGTACTTTCGTACCTCAACTCAGTGCAAGCTCTACTGTAGTGACCCTGCATGGTATCATCTACGAACTGGCAACTAATAGCATGTATTAAACTTAATAAAGCAATAAAGCTTAACAGAATAAAACGTGTGGAAATATAATCCATAATTATATATCAGCTTAGTAAAACATATTCAGGCTTAAATCTGTAATGATACATCCATATCGAATAATTTAAAAGTAAACATTATACAGCTATATCGAATCCTGCTGTATAGTTAACTCCTCAAGGCTCCTGCTCCCTAGTCCTGCCTTGAACTACCAGCTCCGTCCATCCTGCGACCTGCCCCGTGGAATAGAGTGTCCAAGATAACAACTAGGACGTGAGTGCTAACGCCCAGTACATAAACATGAGTAAACATATATATACGATGCATGCAACATGATGATTGGTAAAGGGTCATCTGAAAAGTCATGCTCAGTACCGGCGCCACATGAATGCTGCCACCGCACGGATCAACCTCTGGGTGCAACCACACTCGTCTAGTACACCAGAGTAGTCAGACATAAGTGCCCCCGCCGTTGCGGTACTCTCAGTGACAGACTATCGAATATAGAGCTGAGCAGCTCTATAATCAGGTATAACAAGATATAGGCTCAACGTGTATATGCACATGACATATGAATATGGAAAATGGTAAATCATATATCATGCCATATAATAATGCCAAATAAATGCAACATATAAACATGTATACTCGCTGACAATCTCAGTCAATGTGTACGTACCTTTAGGCTAGTTCAAGTATAGTAGGATCCTAGGTTTCAAGCCTATATTCAAAAGTTACCGTATCACTACACAAGTTCTATAAGCCTTTACTAAGCTAATAATTACTCCCAAAACTTTAAATAGATTCTCGGACCATACCTTCGTCCGTAGTAAGCCCTTTGGAGTCGCTAGTCCCGGATGATTATAACCACACCTTGGTTATTCCAGAACCTCTATTATAACCGATAGAGCCCTCAAGTGTATATCTCACACTATATAACTGAAGAAGGAAACTCGGGAATTCGTAATCAAAATGAACTCCGGAGACCCCTATTTATAGGAAAAATTCTCGGTTAGGATCGGAACTTCCGATTTCAGGATCAGAGCTTTCGATCCGCTCACTGCGTGCATGCTTGTCACGCCAGGATCGGAACTTCCGATCCGACGATCGGAGCTTCCGATCTGCCCTCCGTTCGACACTTGTCAAAACTCGCGGCTAAGTTATCGAGCATTGCTGGCAGCTAGAGATCGGAACTTCCGTTCCTGGATCGGAGCTTTCGATCTCTGTGCTTCCGATTGGCTTCCGAAGTGGCTGGGATCGGAGCTTCCAATCCGGCCCAAAGTCAAAAGCCCAAATTTTTTTTTCCTGAAGTTCAATTACACTCCGAAATTGGTTAATTACTAACTCTTAATCATTTTTAACATATTATTATCTTAAAATGGAATCTGGGTTACTACATTCTCCCCACCTTTAGATATTTCGTCCGCGAAATAAAATCTAAAGACAAATTAAGATAACAATATGAAACATCAAACCATGTTTTATTACAACAACTGTAATTACATCTTTACATGGTAATCAAAAGTACAAAGCAAACAACTCAGGATATTCTGCTCGCATATGGCTCTCGGTTTCCCAGGTTGCTTTTTCAATGCCTCGGCGTTGCCATTGCACCATCACAAGTGGTATAACCTTGTTCCGAAGAACTTTCTCCTTCCTATCTAGGATACGGAGTGGTTGTTCAACAAAAGACAGATCTGGCTCTAGCTGAATATCAGTAGACTGAATCACATGAGATTCATTAGCTATATACTGTCGAAGTAGCGAGACATGAAAAACATTATGTGTACTGGAAAGATTTGGCGGTAACGCCAAATGATATGCAACATCTCCGATCTTTTCCAGTATCTGGAAAGGCCCAATGAAATGAGGAGACAACTTGCCTTTCACAACGAATCTCATCACCTTCCTAAAAGGTGATACTCGTAAGAATACATATTCACCAGGCTCAAATTGAAGTGGCCTGCGGTGAATATTAGCATAACTGGATTGTCGATCTTGAGCAATTTTGATCCTCCGTTTGATCAAATTCACCTTGTCTACAATCTGCTGTACCAACTCAGGACCCTCGACTTGTCGTTCCCCGACTTCATCCCAGAATAAAGGAGTACGACACAGTCGATCGTATAATGCCTCGAAAGGTGCCATATCAATACTACGATGATAACTGTTATTGTAGGCAAATTCAATCAAAGGTAACTGATCCTGCCAAGATAAGCCAAAGTCCATAACAGAAGAACGTAGCATATCCTCCAAAGTACGAATCGTCCACTCTGACTGCCCGTCAGTCTACGGATGATATGCAGTGCTCAAACTCAAAGTGGTACCCAACGTCTGCTGAAAACTACCCCAGAAATATGAGGTAAATCGCGGGTCTCTATCACTGACTATGCTTACTGGAATCCCATGTAATCGCACTATCTCCTGGACATATAAGCGTGCCATGCGATCATAAGAATACTCCCGGTTGTAAGGAATAAAGTGTGCTGATTTTGTCAAACGGTCAACAACAACCCAGATAGCATCACACTGACGTGAATTCATAGGTAAGTGGGTGACAAAATCCATAGTCATGTGCTCCCACTTCCATTCGGGAATCTCAAGATTCTGCAGTAAACCACCTGGTCGTCGGTGTTCAGCCTTGACCTATTGACAAACCAAACATCGAGAAACAAATTGATACACACTACGCTTCATTCCCTTCCACCAGAATCTAGTTCGCAAGTCCTTATACATTTTCATGCTTCAAGGATGAATTGATAATCGACTCCTATGAGCTTGAGAAAGAATATCATTCCTGAGCTCCGCAACATTAGGTACAACCACTCGATTAGATAAGCACAATAATCCATCTACCTGAAAATGGAATCCAGATGTATTAACTCCATTGGCTAAACGTGCCAAACGCTGAGTCTTAACATCAGATATCTGAGCATCTCTGATCCGAGAATACAATGCTGGCTCAGATAAAATAGTATACAATCGAATTTCATTCCTCATTTTTCTGTGTTTGAGCGTAAAACTCAAAGAACAACACTCTTGTATCATATGAGATACTTCATTAGTCTGAAGTGCAGAAAGTCTCACCTGCCGACTCAAGGCATCAGCAGTAAGATTAGCAGAACCTGGATGATATTTGATTTCACAATCATAATCCTTCAAAAGATCCATCCAGTGTCTCTGTCGCATATTCAACTCTGCCTGAGTAAATAAATACTTCAAACTCTTGTGATCCGTGAATATCTCAAATTTCTCGCCATAAAGATAATGCCTCCAGATCTTGAGTGCAAATATAATGGCGGCTAACTCGAGATCATGTACTGGATAATTATTCTCATGCATCTTCAACTGTCGAGAAGCATAGGCAATAACTTGTCCATGCTGTGTAAGAAAACATCCTAACCCCTGACCAGAGGCATCAGTGAAAACAATATATCCTCCTGATCCAGAAGGTAGAGCTAGTACAAGTGCAGTATTAAGACGTCTACGCAACTCGTGAAATGACTCCTCACAATCCGAAGTCCAAATGAAGGTAACATCTTTCCGAGTAAGCTGAGTCAAAGGCCTGGCCAACTGTGAAAAATTCTCGATGAACCGACGGTAATAACCAGCTAGACCCAAGAAACTACGAATCTCAGCAACCGTCGTCGGACGAGACCAGTTCAGCACTGCCTCTATCTTACTAGGATCAACAGATATCCCTTCACTAGAAATCACATGACCGAGAAACACTACCCGATCAAGCCAGAATTCACACTTGCTCAATTTTGCATACCACTGCTTATCTCGTAATGTCTGCAACACAATCCTCAGATGCTGTGCATGCTCATCCTTGTCATGAGAATAGACAAGAATATCATCAATGAAGACGATGACAAATCTATCCAGATATTCTCGAAATACTTGATTCATCAGATTCATAAAGACTGCTGGTGCATTCGTCAAACCAAATGGCATAATCAGAAATTCATAATGCCTGTATCTGGTCCTAAAAGCAGTCGTAGAAATATCTGAGTCCCGTACTCGCATCTGGTGGTATCCAGATCTCAGATCTATCTTGGAGTAGACAGAAGTACCCTGTAATTGATCGAACAGATCATCAATCTGCGACAAAGGATACTTATTCTTGATGGTGAACACGATTCAACTGCCTGTAATCAATACATAATCGCATCGATCCATCTTTCTTCTTGACAAATAAAACAGGTGCTCCCCACGGAGAAACACTCGGACGAATATATCCCTTATCAAGCAGATCCTGTAACTGCTGTTTCAATTCCCTCATCTCTGACGGCGCCAGACGATAAGGTGCTCGGGATATAGGCATAGTTCCTGGTACTAGATCAATACCAAATTCAACCTCTCGAACCGGAGGAAAACCAGGAATCTCATCAGGGAATACATCAAGAAACTCACTGACTATCGGTAGTTGATCAATACCCGTACTACTCATGGACATATCAACTGCATAGATGAGGTAGCCCTCCCCACCTGACTCCAAGACATGACATGCCTTCAAAGCCGAAACAAGTGGCATCGGAGGTCGCGCACCCTCACCATAAAAATACCAGCTATCACCCTCAGCAGGATGAAACTGTACCAGACGCTGATAACAATCCACAGTAGCGTAATACAAAGTCAGCATATCTATTCCCAAAATACAGTCAAAATCTGCCATCGCTAATATCATCAAATTAGCCAATAACGTGTTACCCTCAAACTCTAGAAGGCAACCCATCACTAGACGCTTAGTTACTATCTCCTGCTCCAGCGGAGTAGATACAACTAAATCCATATCTAATGATACATAAGGTAATCTATGTCTCTTAACAAAACGACTAGAAATAAAGGAATGCGATGCTTTAGTATCAATTAAGACAAGTGCAGGAATACCACATAACAAAAAGGTACCTGCCAATATGCGATCGCTTCTCTCAGTAGCCTGTTCTTGAGACAGAGCAAATACCTGCCCTTGAGGCTGTGGACGGTAACTAGAAGAACTCTGTGGTGCTGGCTGCTGTCGTGGAAAAGTAGAAGCCTGAGATCCAACCTGTGATCCCGATCCACTAGCAGAACCCATGAGCTGAGGACAATCTCTCCGCAGATGTCCTTGCTGACCGCAAATATAACAAGCACTAGTAGCTCTCTGACATGAAGCTGCAGGATGCTTTCCTCCACAATGGCTACAAAACTCCTCCTTCTTCTTCTTCTTCCCAAAACAGAACATACCTCGTGAACCACGAGAACCAGACGAAGTAGTAGGACTAGAAGAAGACATAGGTTCAGATTGCACAACAGATTGAGCTCTAGGCTCAATAGATCCACTAGACTGTCCTGGCATCATCAACTGTGCCCTCCTGTTGCTGGTCTTCACCAGACGGCAACGGTTCACCAAAGTATCATAAGATGTTGGATCATCACAGACGACAACTTATGAGTAGATATCTTGATTCAAGCCTTGCAGAAAGATATCATATTTGGACGCATCACTGCTACTGATATGAGGACTGAAAGGTAGCAGATCAAGAAATCATTGCTGATATTGATCAATAGTCATTGATACTTGCCTGAGAGTCAGCAACTCCATAGATCGTGCCTGATAAACAGCTGGAGGAAAATACAATTTCTGAAACTGCTGATAGAAATCCCCCCAAGTCACATGTCCTCTCTCAGTACGTTCCTGAGCAGCTTTGGCATCCCACCAAAAACGTGTTCGATCCTCTAGAACAAATTCTAGAACTCCCAATTTCTGATCCTCAGTGCAATCGAAAGCACGAAAAGTACTCTCGAGTTTAGACATCCAACTTCTTGCTTCAGGATTCTCGCCTCCCACCAAAGGTTTCGGTCCTACTTGCATGAATTTATTGATAGAGTAGCGACGTTTACCCTAATGATGATGATGTTGATCATCATGATGGCGGTGGTAACGATGATGATGACCACCTCCCTGGCCAATACTACCGTGACTCTCGTCAGCCATATCCTGAAAAGAATTGCACATTAAAATCCCAAATGCGCAAAATTACTCAATTCTAAACTAAATCCCAAGTACTAATCCCAAAATCTAAGCATGCTCTGATACCAAAAATGTAGTGACCCTGCATGGTATCACCTACTAACTGGCAACTAATAGCATGCATTAAACTTAATAGCAATAATGCTTAACAGAGTAAAACGTGCGGAAATATAATCCATAATTACATATCAGCTTAGTAAAACATATTCAGGCTTAAATCTGTAATGATACATCCATATCGAATAATTTAAAAGTAAAATTATACAGCTATATCGAATCCTGTTGTATAGTTAACTCCTCAAGGCTCCTGCTCCCTAGTCCTGCCTTGAACTATCAGCTCCGTCCATCCTGCGACCTGCCCCATGGAATAGGGTATCCAAGATAATAACTAGGACGTGAGCGCTAACGCCCAGTACATAAACATGAGTAAATATATATATACGATGCATGCAACATGATGACTGGTAAAGAGTCATCTGAAAATTCATGCTCAGTACCGGCGCCACATGAGTGCTGCCACCGCACGGATCAACCTTTGGGTGCAACCACACTCGTCTAGTACACCAGAGTAGTCAGACATAAATGCCCCCGCCGTCGCGGTACTCTCAGTGACAGACTATCGAATATAGAGCTGAGCGGCTCTATAATCAAGTATAACAAGATATAGGCTCAACGTGTATATGCACATGACATATGAATATGAAACGGTAAATCATATATCATTCCATATAATAATGCCAAATAAATGCAACATATAAACATGTATACTCGCTGGCAATCTCAGTCAATGTGTACGTACCTCTAGGCTAGTTCAAGTATAGTAGGATCCTAGGTTTCAAGCCTATATTTAAAAGTTCACCGTATCACTACACAAGTTCTATAAGCCTTTACTAAGCTAATAAGTACTCCCAAAACTTTAAATAGATTCTCGGACCATACCTTCGTCTGTAGTAAGCCCTTTGGAGTCGCTAGTCCCGGATGCCACTTCCGGATTCCCCACGGGACGCCTAGAATTCCCTAGATCTGAGTTAAAAGGCTAAGGAATTGAGAGAGAAGAGAGGAATTGGTGCACTCAAATGTGAGCTCGGCACCCCGTATTTATAGACGACGATCGGAACCTTCGTTCCTCGATCGGAACGTCCGATCACGACATCGGAGCTTCCGATCTCGCTTATCTGCCACGTGTCAAAATCTCACTAGTTGAATTCGGATAGAGGTGATCGGAACTTCCGATCCTGATCGGAGCTTCCGATCCTGCCACACGTCATGCCTGACGTAATTCGATCGGAGCTTCCGATCGCTCTTTCGGAGCTTCCGATCCTGTTCGGAGCTTCCAAACTCACCTTCAGAGCTTCCGATCTTGTTCTGAGCTTCCGATCCTGCCTTCGGAGCTTCCGAACCCCCAAGTAATTATGATTAATTCCTTAATCACTGATTTTGGTTACGGGATACTACATTCTCCCCCACTTAAGATATTTCGTCCTCGAAATCAGATCTTAAGTACTGAATGTAATACAGAAATCAGAAACATTCTTATTCAAATCAAACGTTTACAGAGTTTGCAACTGAATACAACTTAAAGAGTGAAATCAAAACAACTCAGGATGGTCTTCACGCATCCTGTCCTCAAGCTCCCAAGTATCTTTCTCAGTGCCTCGGCACTGCCACTGAACTAAAACCAGAGGAATGACTTTGTTCCGCAAAACCTTATCCTTATAATCCAGGATACGAATAGGTTTTTCAACATAGGTCAAATCCTTGCTCACCTGAACCTCAGACCATTGCAGAATATGAGACTCATCCGCCACATACCGTCGCAACAGAGATACGTGGAACACATCGTGAATACTGGAAAGATGCGGTGGCAAAGGTAGTCGATAAGCCAAATCGCCAATGCTCTCCAAGATCTCAAACGGACCGATAAACCTGAGAGACAACTTGCCCTTAAGGCCAAATCTGAGAATTTTGCGAAAAGGTGACACTCTCAGAAACACTTTCTCCCCGACATCGAACTGCAAAGGCCTACGCTTGGTGTTAGCATAGCTGGCCTGACGATCCTGTGCAGTCTTAATCCGTTTCTTGATCTGATCAACAATGTCTACCGCCTGCTGGATAAACTCCGGTCCCTCAGCCTGTCTCCCCCCCACTTCTTCCCAGAAGAGTGGAGTACGACAACGTCGCCCGTACAACGCCTCAAAAGGTTCCATCCCAATGCTAGTATGATAGCTGCGAACTCGATCAATGGCAAATGATCCTGCCAGGCTGAACCAAAATCCATGACGCACGCTCTAAGCATATCCTCCAAAGTACGGATAGTGCGCTTTGACTGACCATCAGTCTTCGGATGATAGGCAGTACTCAAACTGAGAGTAGTACCCATCGCACGCTGAACACTCCCCCAGAATCTAGAAGTAAACCTGGGGTCCCGATCGCTGACAATGCTCACAGGCACTCCATGAAGTCGAATGATCTCCTGAATGTACAACCGAGCCATACGATCCACATTGTACTCCCGGCTATAGGCAATGAAATGCGCTGACTTGGTGATTCGGTCCACCATAACCCAGATAGCATCACAGTTCCTTGGGGATACCGGGAAATGGGTCACAAAGTCCATTGTGATAAACTCCCATCTGCATTCAGGAATAGGCAGACTGTGAAGCAATCCTCCAGGTCGTTGGTGCTCTATCTTGACCTGTTGACACACCAAACATCTCGAAACAAACTGATAAACAATGCGTTTCATTCCCTTCCACCAGAAACGAGTACGTAGATCCTTGTACATCTTGTTGCTCCCAGGATGAATACTCAACTTAGTGCGATGCGCCTGAGACAAAATCTCCTCTCGCAACTCTACATCCTGCGGAATCACAAGCCTAACAGACAAACATAGAAATCCATCTGAATGATAATGAAATCCAGACGAGCTACCCTCGTTAGCTAGACGAGCTAAACGATGGGTCTTCGAATTAGACATCTGAGCATCTCGAATCCGCAAATACAACGCTGGCTCAGATAATATCGCAAACATCTGGATACTCTGCATACCTTTCTTATGCTTGAAAGTATATCCTGAAGTACAACTCTCACTGATCGCACTAGACATCGAACAAGTCTGAAGTGCGGATAGTCGCACCTTGTGACTTAAAGCATCAGCAGTGAGATTAGCAGCTCTCGGATGGCACTTAATCTCGCAATCATAGTCCTTAAGCAAGTCCATCCAACGTCTCTAACTCATGTTCAACTCCACCTGAGTGAACAAATACTTGAGACTCTTATGGTCGGTGAAGATCTCAAATTTCTCGCCATACAGATAATGACGCCAGATCTTCAAAGCGAACACAATGGCTGCTAACTCCAAATCATGGACTGGGTAGTTGTCCTCGTGAAGCTTCAGCTGTCTAGAAGCGTATGCAATCATATGCCCATTCTGAGTCAGGACACAACCTAACCCCTGAAGAGAAGCATCAGTGTACACCACATACCCTCCAGATCCTGACGATAATGCCAACACCGGCGCATAAGTCAACCACCATCGAAGCTCACAGAAATTCTCCTCACACTCGGAGGACCACTCGAAATCCACACCCTTGCGGGTAAGTTGCGTTAACGGTCGAGCTAACTGAGAGAAGTTCAGAATGAAGCGACGATAATATCCTGCTAGACCCAAAAAACTACGGATCTCAGCAACTGTCGTCAGTCACGACCAATTAAGCACCGCCTCAATCTTGCTTGGATCAACAGAAATCCCCTCCCTGGATATGATATGGCCAAGAAAGACCACTCGATCCATCCAGAACTTACACTTGCTCAGCTTGGCGTATAACTGCTCATCTCGAAGAGTCTGTAGTACCAACCGCAAGTAAGAAACATGCTCTTCCGTATTACGCGAATACACCAAGATGTCGTCAATGAAGACCACGACAAACTTATCCAAATACTCCCTAAAGACATGGTTCATCAGGTCCATGAATATAGCCGGCGCATTAGTCAAACCAAATGGCATCACTGGAAACTCGTAATGCCCATAGCGAGTACGGAATGCAGTCTTGGCTACATCCCGATCTCGGACTCTCAACTGATGATACCCAGATCTCAAGTCAATCTTGGAGTAAATTAAAGTGCCCTGCAGCTGATCAAACAAGTCATCAATACGAGGCAAAGGATACTTGTTCTTCACAATGACTCGATTCAGCTGCCGATAGTCAATGCATAGCCGCATAGACCCATCCTTCTTCTTTACAAAAAGAATAGGAGCTCCCCAAGGAGATACACTAGGATGAATGTACCCCTTGTTCAAAAGATCCTGTAGCTGATTTTTCAACTCACGCATCTCTGACGGAGCCAGACGATACGGTGCTCGAGAAATAGGCGAAGTACCCGGCATCAACTCTATGCCAAACTCGACTTCCCTAACAGGAGAAAAACCCGGAATCTCATCAGAAAATACATCTGGAAATTCATCCACAATAGGAATACTCTCTATCCCAATACTCTCAGCGGACAAATCAACTCCATAGATAAGGTAGCCTTCCCCGCCAGACTCTGGAGCTCGACAGGCTCTCAAAGCTGTGTTGGAAAACGCGGCTCTCAGATCAATCACGATTGATACCCGGTGCAGCGGAAGTTTAAAAATTTTATTATGGAACAATTCCATAGTATGGGTATCAACCGTTTAACGATTAAATTATAAGTGTGTGTAAAATTAAATAACTATTATTAAATTTTACCTTCAATCTCGAAGCGAGATTATTGGACACCACACAGATTTCTCTGCGCTTCTTGTATCTCCCTGGAACTGATGAACACGCTTTCCTTCAATCAGGTCCACGAATAGAGGTTTAATCCCTCTGATAGATTGCACTAGAAAATCTATCAGAAGTTTTCTACGAAGAGAATAAACGAATTTGATTCGCTATTCCAGACTGCAATTCAAAATCACAGACCGGAATTTCTCAGACAGAGAGGGAGGGTGTTCGGCCACTTTGAGAGAGAGGAGGCTAGGGTTTTCGAAATTTTGCTCTCAAAATTATGACCTGTTGTGTGTAATTTCTGTACTGCAATAACTTATTTATAATGCAGGCCACTAACACCTTAGGGCCCATTAGTCATAAGTTGAGGCCCGACAAGCAAAGCCCGCATGTTCAGAAATTAATATAAAATTCATCGTGACTCCGATTGATAAACCGATTTTACCAATGTGCACAGAAACCATTTCTGCACATTTTAAAGTCAAGATAAATTTTCCTGAATCCGAATTCAGTGGTTTCCAAAAATGTACATCCCTATGTCATTTTAGGAAATCCTACTCCCTTACTCTTATTTAAGAAGTCCAACTTCTTTATTCATTAAATTTAACTCTTTAAATTTAACTATCTCAACGGGGATTAAAAACTCCATTACACTGTGTGACCCTCAATGGTTCAGGGATACAGCTAGCCGTGGGCTCACAACTCCTTGTGACTCGGAACAACGATTTCCGACTTGCCCAACGAATCATGGTAAAGCGCCTAGCAACATCGCCCCATGATTCCCTAGGTATCACTGATAGTGCCTACAAGAACCAGTAGATTTCGGTTCGCGTACAGTACGGTCCCTTCATCCATATATCCCGATCGAATCAACAACCATTGGTATATCGAGAGTCGCTCAAGATTCGATAACTATGCAATACATCTTGAAGATCAAATTAGTGACATCGCATGTGCTACTAAGAAACCATTTCTTAAATCACATCAAGTACTCTGGCCAGAGATTCGTCACACTAATATCTCCTCAGATCGCATAGGATATCCACACTCGCAAGTATGTGGTGAATCCTTGACAACAATGCATCGACTCCTATATGTGTTGTAACTGTACCCAATCCCGACACCTGATGACCCCCATAGAGTCGGTAAACGAGTCAAAGCACAGTACTAGCATATAAAGTCTCCATGATGTTTCAAGTAGTAAGGACTAATGGTGTACAACCAAAACCGCGGACTTTATCCACTCGATAAGTGATAACCACTTGGAAAGTCCGGATAGGGTAGTTCGATTATTCATCCTATGAATATCCATTTGCATGCTTCGAACATCTCCATGTTCCCTACCAATGAAACGTGGTACTCCGCATCGCAAATGCTAGTCTCAAACTCGAGCGATCCTTATCCTTATTATCGGACGGCTCAATCGACTAGGAACAGTTTAGAATATACAGTGACTATAAGATGTATTTCATGATAGACATCCCCATGTTCTACCACATCTTACATACACTATAGTATATTCAAGGTCTTTATCAAAACAACAATAGTATATCACAATATAACAATATGAAGAAAGATAAAGTCATTGCCATTAATAAAAGTGTAAATTATATTAAACAAAAGATCGTTTGTACAAAGAGTCATCAAAGCCCATAGCCACAAGTTGGCTCACTGGGCACCCACTCTTTCAATCTCCCACTTGCCCTATAGCCAACTAGTCATACTACGTAGACCCATTGCTTCGCGATGTTTGTCAAACAATGGTCCTGGCAAGGGCTTAGTAAGCGGATCAGCGATATTGTCTGCAGAGGCCACTCGTTCGACAGTGATGTCTCCTCTTTCCACAATCTCCCGGATGATGTGGTATTTCCTCAGTACGTGTTTGGATCTTTGATGAGACCTTGGTTCCTTTGCTTGAGCAACGGCACCCGTGTTGTCACAGTACACCGGGACTGGACCAACAAATTCAGGAATGACGCCCAACTCTTGGACGAACTTCCTCATCCAAACGGCCTCTTTAGCAGCAGCTGATGCTGCAATGTATTCAGCCTCAGTGGTGGAATCCGCTGTGGTGTCCTGCTTGGAACTCTTCCAAGAGACAGCACCGCCATTGAGCATGAACACAAATCCAGAGGTTGACTTCGAGTCATCCACGTCACTTTGGAAGCTAGAGTCGGTATAGCCTTCCAATTTCAGATCTCGTCCTCCATATACCATGAACATATTCTTAGTCCTTCGTAAGTACTTAAGAATGTCCTTCACGGCTTTCCAATGCATTTGACCAGGATTAGACTGATATCTGCTCGTGACACTCAGAGCAAATGCTACATCCGGTCTGGTAGATATCATCCCATACATGATACTACTTATAGCTGACGCATATGGTACATGTGTCATATTCTCTATCTCTTCATCAGTCTTGGGACACATAGACTTGGATAGAGAAACTCCATGACACATGGGTAGATGTCCTCTTTTGGACCCATCCATTGAAAACCGTTTCAATATGGTGTCGATGTAGGTTGATTGAGTGAGTCCTATCATTCTCTTAGACCTATCTCTATAGATCTGTATCCCAAGAATGTAGGATGCCTCTCCCAAATCCTTCATCGAAAATCTACCTGATAACCATATCTTTGTTGACTGCAACATCCCTACATCATTCCCAATGAGTAGGATGTCATCAACATAAAGTACTAAGAATGTCACCGCATCCTTAACTACTTTCTTGTACACGCAAGGTTCCTCCGGGTTCTTGATGAAACCAAAATCTTTAATTGTTTCATCAAATTTCTGGTTCCAACTTCTTGATGCTTGTTTTAGACCATAAATTGATCTCTGAAGCTTGCATACCTTATGCTCGCTTCCCATGGATGTGTACCCCTCAGGCTGCTTCATATAGATTTCTTCCTTAATGTCTCCATTAAGAAAAGCAGTCTTCACATCCATTTGCCATATCTCATAGTCATACCATGCAGCTATGGCAATAAGGATTCTTATGGACTTGAACATAGCAACTGGTGAAAAGGTTTCATCATAGTCAACTCCTTGCCTTTGAGTATAACCTTTCGCCACCAATCGCGCCTTGTAGGTCAATACCTTACCATCAGGCCCAAGCTTTCTTTTGTAGATCCATTTACACCCTATTGGAACAATTCCATCGGAGGATCTACTAAAGACCAAACTTGGTTTGTATGCATCGAATCCAATTCTGACTGCATAGCTTCAAGCCATAAATTCGAATCCGCATCAGAAATTGCTTCCTTGAAGTTTCTTGGATCACATCCAATGTCGGGTTCATCTTGATCCCCTTCAAGAAGAAGACCATATCGAATAGGAGGTCTAGAAGTCCTCTCTGATCTTCTAGGTTCAGGCGTGTCCAGCAATGGTTCCTGAGGTGTAGGATCGTTATTTTGTATTTCGGGTTCTTCTCGAACCTCTTCGAGTTCCATCATCTCGCCTTTCTTATCCAATAAGAACTCCTTCTCCAAGAAGGTGGCATTCCTAGAAACAAACACCTTTGTTTCAGCAGGATAATAGAAATAATATCCGATTGAATTCTTCGGATACCCTACAAAATAACATAAGCTGGATCGACTATCCAACTTATCTCCCACTGTCCGCTTCACGTAAGCAGGACATCCCCAAATCCTCAAGTATGAATACTTAGGAGCTTTGCCATTCCATAACTCGTATGGTGTTTTGTCCACTGCTTTAGTGTGGACGTTGTTCAACAACAATACCGCCGTTTCAAGCGCATAGCCCCAAAACGAAGGTGGAAGCTCAGTGAAGCTCATCATGGATCGAACCATGTCCAACAAAGTTCGATTACGACGCTCCGATACACCATTAAGCTGTGGTGTCATAGGAGGAGTCCACTGAGAGAGAATCCCATTCTCTTTCAGATAGTCCAAAAACTCGGTACTCAAGTATTCTCCACCTCGATCCGATCGAAGTGCTTTAATACTTTTACCTAGCTTGTTTTCTACTTCAGCCTTGAATTCTTTGAACTTTTCAAATGCTTCAGACTTATATTTCATTAAATATAAATACCCATACCTCGAATAATCATCAGTAAAGGTAATGAAGTAGGTGTGGCCATATTGAGTACCAACTCTAAATGGACCACAAACATCTGTATGGATCAAATCCAACAGATTTTGACTACGCTCAGGTTTCCCCTTAAAAGGAGATTTAGTCATTTTTCCTTTTAGGCAGGATTCACAAGTAGGTAGAGAGTTAATATCAGACATATCAAACATGCCCTCTCCCACTAGCTTGTTCATTCTTCTTGAGGAAATATGACCTAGCCTAGCGTGCCAAAGGTTTGCCGGGTTTTGACTATCGATTTTCCTTTTGTTTGTTGTTGCCGGTTTATCAATATAATTTATTGGAACGTCTTTCAGTTTTAAGTTGTATAGATCGTTTTCAAGTTGTCCATTTCCAATCAAACATTCATTCTTGTAAATATTGCAAATCTCATTCACAAAATTGCAAGAATAACCATCTCTATCTAGCATAGAAACAGAAATAATGTTTTTAATTAAATCCGGAACAAATAAAACATCTCTTAAAAATAACTTAAAACCGTTCTGCAAAATTAAACAAACATCTCCAATGGCTGTAGCTTCAACTCTGGAACCATTCCCGAGCCTCAGCTGGGTCTCACCCATTCTAAGCCTGCGACTTCTTGTCATCACCTGCAAATCATTGCAAATGTGAGATCCACATCCGGTATCCAATACCCAAGAAGTAGTATTAAGTGAAATGTTTATTTCAATATAGAACATACCCTTTGCAGTTCCCAACTGCTCTAGATATTCCTTGCAGTTGCGCTTCCAATGACCGGGCTTCTTGCAGTAATGGCAAACATCCTTGGAATTTCCATTGTTTGAAGCCTTTGTCTTGTGCTTCTTCTCGGGCTCGACTTTCTTGGGTGGGGTAGAACGTTTCTTGCCCTTCATACTTGGCCCCTTCTTAGCAGAAGATGAGGAGCCCACCAAGAAAGCTGGCTTATCCTTCTTAAGTGTGGATTCATATGTCACAAGCATATTGACCATCTCTTCAAGGGTGGCCTCTATCTTGTTCATATTAAAATTTACCACAAATCCGTCAAACGAAGAAGGAAGAGACAGAAGCAGTAAATCCACGTTGAGTTCATGCTCCAACACCAAATCAAGGGTCGCTAACTTTTGTATGAGCCAAATCACTCGTACCCCATGATCACGGACCGAAGTCCCTTCACGCATGCGACACGTCATCAGCTCCTTAACAGTAGCGAACCTTTCAGCCCTCGATTGAGCCCCAAAAAGTTCCTTGAGTTGAGCGTGAATGTCAGCAGCATTCACGGTGTCCTCAAATCGCCTCTGGAGTTCATCAGACATCGAGGCTTGCATATAGCATTTGGTCTTGATGTCATGGTCCCACCATGCATCAAGTTTGGCCAATTCCTCCGGACTTACATCAGCTGGTGCTTCCTTCGGAGGTGCTTTCTCTAACACGTAGAGCATTTTCTCCGAAGTTAAGACAATCTTCAACTTCCGGAACCATTCCGTATAGTTGGCGCCAGTCAACTTGTTTTGTTCGAGGATCGAGAATAAAGGATTACGCGAATTCATCGTATGAAATACTGAAAAGGAAAACAGACATATATCAATGATTGTTTAAGCAATTTACTAAGACATAAAATAGGCGAATTTAATTTTATGAATCTCACTCCCACTATTTGAACGATTTCACTACCCTCTAGTGAAAACGGAAAACTTTTTCCTTAGTGAGAACATGGAGTCCAATTGACAAACTTATGGTCCCGAATAATATCAGCCAACCATAATTCTCAAAAGGTAGAGCCCAATTGCTTCCAAAGCAACCCCCATGTATTTACCTCATGTCCAATAAGGGCCCAATAATATGACGCCGTTTAAAGTGACATGTCAAGATGACCCATCAATATTAAGTTGTGATGGACGGTCGCCATGTGGATCCCCCAATAATATGAGCCGATCCCATGGGAGTTCCACCCAACTTACAACATGTGTCGATCCAATGTACAGCTTTCCGACGGACGGGCCCCCCCAATAATATGAGCCGGACCGTATCCGCGGGTAGCATCACATACATTGACCGTTGATGGAAGGTAGGAACATTTAAACAAATTTAAATTTCCTTTATTTATCTTGATATCAATTTTAAATCATATTTAAAATGAGGGATTTTTAATTATAAAAATTTGTCTCATCAATTTCAAATTATTGCATGCTTGCCGGATTCACGCAATTATGTCTAAAACATGCATACAATCATAATATCATATATTATATAGGATGATCGATTCCATTTCTAATTGACCCGTGGTTGCCAATCACGAGTCTTAGTCCAATCCTAGGTAATATGCAGTATGCAATGCAATCCTATTACATGTGCTTCCAATTTACATTTCTTCTGTCTTTATTGTCTGCTGGGCCCACCATCTTCAAATCTTGATCTCCCACTAAATCTATTGTATTTACAATAAATAACAATGACAAGTAGGGGATACATTTTTAGGGGTGGGAACGGGCCATAAACCAAGCCCACTTTTATTACATATGACATTCATACTGGGCCATAAACCAGGCCCATTAATAAAACCAACAACAATAAAAACAAATGTAAATTCCTAACATACACCTACAAAATTGGTCATGGCAATCGATCATCCTTATCCAATAACATTTAATTCAAAATTAATTTATTGGATAACATGCAGTGGCAATTCAAATTTAAACAGGATAAAATCATATTTTATATATAAAATCTCATTTTACATATAAAAGCATATTTTATCTCTTCATCAAATAAAATCATATTTTATCTACAAAATCCAATTTTATGGATAAAATCATATTTTACTCAATATATTCATAAGATCAAATCTTATCATCAATTGTACCAAAATAATTGATTTCAAAATTCAATTTAAGGATAAAATATTAAAATTTTCCAAAAATTCAAATTTATCCAAAAATCAATTTTAAAGTTTACGGACTCGAACAATTCGATCCGAAATCTCGTGAACCAATCAAAAACAATTTTTGACCGGACCAAAAATAAAATTTTAACACATTAAAATTAATTTTAAATAAAAATTTAATTTTTCACGCGGGCCGCCCGGGGACACTCCCGGGCCGGCCCGCACCCGTGGGCGCGGGCCGGGGCAGCCCGGCTGCCCCTTTAGGGCAGCAACAGTTGCTGCCCTGGGCGGTGCCGTGCGCCGCCCTGGGCAGCGCCCAGCGCTGCGCTGGGCAGCGCCGAGCGCTGCCCTGGCGGCGCTGAGCGCCGCCCCTGGGCGACGCCGTGCGCCGCCCGGGGCAGCAACAATTGCTGCCCCACCGGGCAGCGATCCAATCGCTGCCCGGGTTTTGCCCCGAAATTTTTTTTTTTTATTTTTTATTTAAAAATATTTATTTTGTTTCAAAAACCGAGACTCAAAAATTTTTGTACAATCGATTAATTTAATCGTTTGATCTGAGCAACCTGGCTCTGATACCACTGTTGGAAAACGCGGCTCTCAGATCAATCACGATTGATACCCGGTGCAGCGGAAGTTTAAAAATTTTATTATGGAACAATTCCATAGTGTGGGTATCAACCGTTTAACGATTAAATTATAAGTGTGTGTAAAATTAAATAACTATTATTAAATTTTACCTTCAATCTCGAAGCGAGATTATTGGACACCACACAGATTTCTCTGCGCTTCTTGTATCTCCCTGGAACTGATGAACACGCTTTCCTTCAATCAGGTCCACGAATAGAGGTTTAATCCCTCTGATAGATTGCACTAGAAAATCTATCAGAAGTTTTCTACGAAGAGAATAAACGAATTTGATTCGCTATTCCAGACTGCAATTCAAAATCACAGACCGGAATTTCTCAGACAGAGAGGGAGGGTGTTCGGCCACTTTGAGAGAGAGGAGGCTAGGGTTTTCGAAATTTTGCTCTCAAAATTATGACCTGTTGTGTGTAATTTCTGTACTGCAATAACTTATTTATAATGCAGGCCACTAACACCTTAGGGCCCATTAGTCATAAGTTGAGGCCCGACAAGCAAAGCCCGCATGTTCAGAAATTAATATAAAATTCATCGTGACTCCGATTGATAAACCGATTTTACCAATGTGCACATAAACCATTTCTGCACATTTTAAAGTCAAGATAAATTTTCCTGAATCCGAATTCAGTGGTTTCCAAAAATGTACATCCCTATGTCATTTTAGGAAATCCTACTCCCTTACTCTTATTTAAGAAGTCCAACTTCTTTATTCATTAAATTTAACTCTTTAAATTTAACTATCTCAACGGGGATTAAAAACTCCATTACACTGTGTGACCCTCAATGGTTCAGGGATACAGCTAGCCGTGGGCTCACAACTCCTTGTGACTCGGAACAACGATTTCCGACTTGCCCAACGAATCATGGTAAAGCGCCTAGCAACATCGCCCCATGATTCCCTAGGTATCACTGATAGTGCCTACAAGAACCAGTAGATTTCGGTTCGCGTACAGTACGGTCCCTTCATCCATATATCCCGATCGAATCAACAACCATTGGTATATCGAGAGTCGCTCAAGATTCGATAACTATGCAATACATCTTGAAGATCAAATTAGTGACATCGCATGTGCTACTAAGAAACCATTTCTTAAATCACATCAAGTACTCTGGCCAGAGATTCGTCACACTAATATCTCCTCAGATCGCATAGGATATCCACACTCGCAAGTATGTGGTGAATCCTTGACAACAATGCATCGACTCCTATATGTGTTGTAATTGTACCCAATCCCGACACCTGATGACCCCCATAGAGTCGGTAAACGAGTCAAAGCACAGTACTAGCATATAGAGTCTCCATGATGTTTCAAGTAGTAAGGACTAATGGTGTACAACCAAAACCGCGGACTTTATCCACTCGATAAGTGATAACCACTTGGAAAGTCCGGATAGGGTAGTTCGATTATTCATCCTATGAATATCCATTTGCATGCTTCGAACATCTCCATGTTCCCTACCAATGAAACGTGGTACTCCGCATCGCAAATGCTAGTCTCAAACTCGAGCGATCCTTATCCTTATTATCGGACGGCTCAATCGACTAGGAACAGTTTAGAATATACAGTGACTATAAGATGTATTTCATGATAGACATCCCCATGTTCTACCACATCTTACATACACTATAGTATATTCAAGGTCTTTATCAAAACAACAATAGTATATCACAATATAACAATATGAAGAAAGATAAAGTCATTGCCATTAATAAAAGTGTAAATTATATTAAACAAAAGATCGTTTGTACAAAGAGTCATCAAAGCCCATAGCCACAAGTTGGCTCACTGGGCACCCACTCTTTCAAGCTGATACCAAAGGCATCGGGGGTCGCGCTCCCTCACCATAAAAAAAACCAGCTCTCACTTCCCTCCGGATGAAAGCGTACTAATCTCTGGTAGCAGTCCACTGAAGCTCGATAGATAGTCAACATATCTATTCCCAGAATGCAATCGAAATCATCCATCGCCAGGACCATGAGATTCGCTAACAGAATGTTCCCCTCGAACTCTAAAGGGCAACCCATCACTAGACGCTTAGCCAAAGCAGATTGACCCGTCGGAGTAGAAACAGACATCACTACGTCTAGTACAATGCATAGTAACTTATACCTCTTAACAAAACGTGCAGAAATTAAGGAATGAGATGCACCAGTGTCAATAAGTACAAGAGCAGGTATACCATAAAGCAGAAATGTACCTGCGATGACTTTCTCATTCTCCTCCACTGCCTGATCATGTCTAAGGGAAAACACCTGGCCAGAAGCTCGTGGCCTCAAATGAGAACTCTCAGCAGGCTGTCCCTGCGACCTCTGCTGAACGGTGGCCTGAGAACCAGTTCCTGAACCAAAACCAGAACTGCCTCTCCCAGATAGTGGACAATCCCTCCGGATATGACCAGTCTCTCCACAACAAAAACAAGCTCCAGAAGCTCTACGGCACTTGTCGGATGGATGGTTCTTCCCACAGTGATCACACTTATCCTTCTTACCGAAACGGACAACACCAGCAGAGCCAGAGGAAGAAGAAGTAGATCCAGACTTCTTGAAAGATTGGGCATGGGGACCCAAAGAACTCGCAGGTCTCGACTGAGAGAAAGACCTGTTCCGCCAAATGCTGTCCTCTACCTGGTGACAACGGCTCACCAAAATCTCGTAGGACATGTCATCGCCAACATCCCCACACGGTCATGGATCTCAGGGTTAAGGCTCTGAAGGAACAGATTATACTTCATCTCGGAGCTGTCGGCAATCTCGGGGCAATAGGATAGCAAATCAAAGAACTTCTGCTGATATTCATCAATAGACATGGCTCCCTGTCGCAGACTCAGTAGCTCGTCCGCCTTCTACTGACGGAGTGCAGGAGGAAAATACAGCTTCTGAAAAGCTGTGCGGAACTCGGCCCAGGTGGTCACTCCTCTCGCCGTAACAAAAGGTGCAGAAGTAAACCTCCACCACCTGCGCGCACGTCCATCCAAAAGTAACCAAGGGTCTCCATATTCCGCTCCTCGGTGCATTGGAAAGTCTGAAAAGTCATCTCCATGCGGTCTAACCAGTTCTCCGCATCCTCCGGAGACTCACCTCCAACCAAGTGCTTAGGCCCCATCTGTAAGAATCGACGTACACTGAAACGATCCTCATCTCGATTACGATGGTGGCGTTCCCGACGAGGCTCCCGGTCGGCATCACCCCAACGCCCACCAATACTGCCATGAGAACTCTGGTCATCACGATATGTCATCTACAAAATTAACCTAATGGTTATCTTATGTAGAATCTAAATCCCAAGAATACTTTGCATGCTCTGATACCATAAATGTAGTGACTCTTACCCGGATCACCTACTAAACAGAACTTAGGCATGCAATTATCTTAATTAAATGGATATCAGAATAAAACTGCGGAAACCATAAACAATATACAATCCCAAGGCAAGGAATCTGTAAATATCCAAATATTATACAACCAGATCGAAAAACTGTATCAATATAATAACAACAGAATAAAACCTAGGCGAAGCTCCAGCTGGCCAACATCTGCCTAGCCCCTCTTGGATCCACCCGCCTCATCCAATCACAAACCTGCCCCATGGAATAGGGTGTCCATGCATGCAAAGTGAACTCCCCTATAAACTCGAGGTCAAGGATCAGATAACAGAGACAAACCGGGCCCTGGTATGTAGCACGCTGTGCCATCGCTTCAGGAGGTGGCTCCCATATCATAATACCAGTGGATATGCCGGACCCAAATCGATGGAAGTCCAACCACTAACAGGATAGGGAAAAACCCTACTAACAGACATCTCGAAGGAGATAGCTCATTATTCAAATGAATGCAGCATAAATCAATGACATATAAACCATGCAGTCACATAATACATGCATACTCAGTCAAGATATCTTGAACAGTACTTTCGTTCCTCAACTCAGTGCAAGCTCTACCAACTCTAGGTCCACGCCTATAGTCTGCTCTACACTGCCAAATGATACTACTATCATTATAGTGCTCTAAAAGCCTTAACTAAGCTATTGCATACTCCTAAATATTTATAGGAAGCAAAAGTTATACCTTCGTCCGTCGTTAGCCCTTTGATGTCGAGTGCCTCAAAACTAGGCCACAGCTCCGCTACGATGCCTGGATCGCTATACCACTTTCGGATTCCCCACGGGACGCCTAAAATTCCTTAGATCTGAGTTAGAAGGCTAAGGAATTGAGAGAGAAGAGAGGAATTGGTGCACTCAAATGTGAGCTCGGCACCCCCTATTTATAGACGACGATCGGAACCTCCGTTCCTCGATCGGAACGTCCGATCACGATCGAAATGTCCGATCTCGACATCGGAGCTTCCGATCTCGCTTATCTGTCACGTGTCAAAATCTCACTGGTTGACTTCGGATAGAGGTGATCGGAATTTCCGATCCTGATTGGAGCTTCCGATCCTGCCACACGTCATGCCTGACGTAATTTGATCGGAGCTTTCGATCGCTCCTTCGGAGCTTCCGATCCTGTTCAGAGCTTCCGAACTCACCTTCGGAGCTTCCGATCTTGTTCTGAGCTTCCGATCCTGCCTTCGGAGCTTCCGAACCCTTCCCAAATAATTATGATTAATTCCTTAATCACTGATTTTGGTTACGGGCTACTACACTTTGTAAATCAAATGATGTCTTCTTTGTCTAATCCCTAGGTTGCCTAAGACTTTTTCTACTTGTCCTGCCGAAAATCCTTGGTACTTTTGTAACGTTGGATTTTCTCTCATAATCCTTTGGATCATATTATGAGATATCGTGGTTTGGCTAAAGAATCCAGCCAAACTTTCATGTGTTTCATGCCGAAAAACTTCCTCTTTATTCTGATTCTGATTCTGATTCATCCTCGGAATCTTCTTGACTAAACAATATCTCTTCTTCGTATATGCTTTCATCTGAGGGGATATCCTCAAATTGATATACTTGGACTAGATCTTGAAAAAAGACCGCATCATCCATATCTGGTGTTGCTTCAAAGAGTTTAACTCCTTTTTTCTCGTTTTCTGGACAATTTGTAGATATATGTTCTCTTGCTCCACATGTCCAGCAGTTGCAATCCTTGAAACTTTCACTTGCTCTTGTATGAGTTCTTCTGAAAGTTCTTCTTGATGGTGTTCTTCCCCTGCTTTGTGATGAGTTTGTTGCTGGGGATGTTCTTGTAGGTCCACTTCTTCTACCTGATCTATAAGATCTGGCCTTTTGTTTGGACCAAAATGTTCTTGGTTTCCAAGAACTTCTCATTTTTATTATAGGGATTATTTCTGAATTTCTTCCTTTTAAATCCCTGTGATCTGTTTCCAATGATCGTTGGAAGATCATTTTCTCTGCAACATAAAGGTGTACGCTTATCTATACCCCTTATTTTTTTGTAGTTCTTCTGTAATGCTGCCATATGGCACCATTCTGCCAATTTTCCTTTCAGAAAAGAGGTTCGTCTTGCCAAAGTATCAAGATTTCCTGGAACGTATTCTTTAATCAGCATTTCTCTCCAGGGACTTGACATTTTTGCGAAAAATAGCTGAATAGCTATATTTTCCTCGACTCCCGAATTCCATCTGTATTTAGTGAATAACATAATGTATTCATCAACTAAACAGATATCATGTAATTCGAGGCTATACAGAGCTTGAGTATATCTTTTCTTTTTCTCTGTATCTTGATTATTAAAATAATCTACCCCTATGAATTGTGCTTTAAATAGGGTGGTCATTCTTCCTCCAATCTCGCTGAGGGATTCTCCTGCTAAGATTTATTCCTTAGTTTCTGGCATAGTCATCTCCCATGCGATCTTAACAGATTCCATTAGACTCATTTCTAGAAGTTTAATGAATCCTTCTTTATTGAGATCCAATGTCCCTGCTGCAATTCTCATAGCTGACGTCCAGTCATCTATGAGATCTTCTCTGTTTTTGAAGTCCAAAACATCCAGGTTTAACATAACCCCATAAGGATGTATCGGGTCTAAAACAGTTTTTCCATAAGGAGTTTGATGTATTGGTATCTTACTCCTTTTTGATCTGGTTCCTGCTGGATGTGAATTTTCTCCTACATGGAACTCACTATGTGGTTCTTCTGTTTTAACAACATATCTAAGGGGATTCCCTATGGGTTGTTCACCTTCAGGAGAATTCATTTTTATATCTACTACTTTGAGATTCGCAAAAGAATCCGCAAGATCTTGTAGATCCTCGAGATTTAATCTTTCTAAAGTAGTCATCAGATAGTATTTTTCTCTGATACTGCTTTTATAAGATTAATCATCATCTTATCATCAGTTAAAGGTTTTTGAACCATTTTTGTTTTACCTTTCTGATGTAACAGAGGTTCGGTACCAAACGAGAGTGATAACCTTCCTCCTATATTTCCCTTCCTAGAACTAGAAATATGTTCTAGATTTATGATTTTGGATTGAAGATCCTTTAGAGTTACAAGAATTTCTTCTTGTTTCTTAAGGATTTCTCCAATCTGCCGAGGTATTTCATACAGCTGATTGCTGTAATATTGTACCGTCTTTTGAATTTCTCTAAGATCTCCGGAGAGTTTAGAGGAATCTGGTGTGACCTCTAAAAATTGAGAATTAGAAATCATATTTCTTAATCTCTTCAGAGAGTATAAAAGACCTAAGTCTCTTTTGTAAAGAATCTATTTTAAATAGATTCACTTGTTTATGAGATTTCATATAAATGAAACCCTTCTGGTTCAAACTCTCGTTTGAATCCATGGTTTGTTGAAAATCTCTTCCTTAACAAAAAAAAGTCTGATTTAATTAATAATATAAAGTCTGAATAAAATTACATAGGTTCTGATACCATTTTGCGCCAGATCCCCAACTCAGAGCCTATGGTTATCAAGGATGAGATTATGTTTTACAGGGTGATGCCACAAGTGATACCTATCAGCTAGCTAACCAGAGCACCAGCTGGGTTAAGGCCCATGGTGGTGGTCGTTCCGTACGGAGAGCCGTGTTTCGCATCAGGTCACACGATAGAGGATCCGAAAACTTTATAAGCTCTGATACCATGTTTTGAGACCAAAGGAAATATTAATAATAATTGTTAGAATAAGGGTATTATAGGCAATTTTTAGTTTGAGGGACATATTAAGGAAACTATTTGTTAAATAAGGGACATAATTAGGAACGAATAAAGTGTTAGTATATTTTTGGAAAAGTTAGAAAACTTTGAGGACGTAATTGGGTATTATCCCCCAGTTTATTATATCAGTCAAACTTTACACGGAGCAGAATTAAGATATACAAAGATCAAGAAACTGGCATTGGCTTTGGTAACTGCAGCAAGAAAACTACGTCCTTACTTTCAATATCATCCAATAATTGTACTCACTAATCATCCTCTCAAACAAATTATATCGAGTCCTGAAGCATCAGGAAGAATGGTTAAGTAGGCTGTCGAGTTGAGCCAATATGAAATTGAATATCGCTCGCGTCCAGTAATTAAAGCACATATTCTGGCTGATTTTCTAGTAGAGATGGCAGTAACTCAAGAAGAAAGCTCCACCCCGACATGGGTGGTTTATGTCGACGGGTCATCAACCTCTACGGAAAGCGGGACAGGTATAGCCGTGGAAAGTCCACAGGGAGATAAATTTCAATACGCCGTCAAATTTCTTTTCCCTGCAACAAATAATGAGGCAGAGTATGAAGCTTTCATCATGGGAATTAAATTGGCCTTATCGGTCGGAGCAAAAAGACTGACGATACACAGTGACTCCCAACTTATCGTCAGTCAGATTAATGGAAATTACGAAGCAAAGGAAGATAAAATGCTTGAATACCTCACTCAAGTGAATGAGCTTCTCTCGCGTTTAGACAGCTACGATGTAAAGCAGATACCTAGAGTGAAAAATGAGTCAGCAGACCATCTCGCCAAGTTAGCAAGCTCCTTGGCCAACATTGATAATAGGAAAATTACATTCCTAACATATGACAAGGAAAAAACTGATGGAAGTGATGTTACAATCTTCTGTGCTGACAGCGAACAACCTAGTTGGAAAGATTAAATAATCGACTATTTGATGCGGGGTAACCTACCTGCTAACCAATTCGAAGCTCGAAAACTTAGAGTGAGAGCTGCTCGGTTCATGATCATTGACGGAGAACTGTACAAAAAAGGTTTCTCTTCACCTTACCTAAAGTGTCTAACGCCAGCTAAGGGAAAATATGTGCTCCGTGAAATTCATGAAGGAATATGTGAAAATCACTTAACTGGAAGAGCTCTTGCAGGGAAAGCATTACGCCAATGATACTTATAGCCAACGATGAAGCAAGAAGCTATCGAGTTAGCGAAACATTGTCATGCATGTCAAGAGCATGCTAAATTCCTTCACCAGCCGGCTACAATCTTGCAGCCCCTAGAAAGTCCTTTACCGTTTGCTCAGTGGGGAATGGATTTGGTAGGTCCTTTTCCTCCTGCTATCGGACAAAGAAAAGTTTTGATAGTTGCTGTGGATTATTTCACCAAATGGGTCGAAGCTGAAACATTGGCCAAAATATCTGCAAGAGACATAATAATTTTTTTATGGAAGAATATAGTATGAAGATTTGGAATTCCTCAAACCTTAGTTTCGGACAATGGAACTCAATTTTATGGAGCGAAGATAAAAGATTGGTGCAAAGGACTCTCCATCAAGCAGTTCTTCACTTCTGTTGGGAATCCTCAAGCCAATGGGCAAACCGAGGTCACCAACCAAACCATTCTACAACACCTCAAAACTCGCCTAGGCAACGCCAAAGGAAAATGAGTGGATGAGTTGCCAAGTGTTCTATGGGCATATCAAACCACTTCACGCTCTTCAATTGGAGAATATCCTTTCAACCTGGCCTACGGAGCGGAAGCTGTGGCTCCTGCCGAAATTGGAGAGCAATCATGACGAGTGAAACAATACACTTCATCTGGGAATGACCAAGCCCTCCGAATTTCATTAGACTTGGTGGACGAACTAAGAGATGAAGCTTCGACATGAGCCGAGAGATATCGAGCTTGTATGACTAAAGCATACAATGACAGAGTCATATCAAGATCTTTTCAAGTAGGAGACCTGGTTTTGAGAAAATCTGACATATTGAAGTCTGTGGGTAAATTGGACCCAAAATGGGAAGGCCCGTACAAAGTAATCGAGATTGTGAAGATGGGAACATATCGCCTCCAACATTCAGATAGAAGAATACTTCACAGACCTTGGAACGTGGCCAACTTGAAGAAGTTTTATGCATAAACTGCAACTCTCGCCAATAATAGGCTAAATTTACCTTTTTAGTTATTAGCATATTTTCTTTATGTTTGTCTATTACAATTTTGTGATGCAGTTTTCAACTAATTTGATTATTTTGTTATACAAGCAGATTACTTTGTCGAAAGCATATCATATCTCATCTCCTATACTAACGCTTACTTACGACATAAATGTCATAGACCCTAGCAATCATAAAAAATTCCCAACAATAAGAGGCTTGGCCAGCCCCATGGAACATTTGAACTTATGATGTTGTAGGAGGTCAGGATGACATAATAATATTATAAGTCTCGGGATACCTCACCATGCACCAAGTGGGTTTAGGAATTCCCCATGAGACAAAATCTTGGGAGATTGGTCCCCTCCCAAGTACTCCAATATTAAAGCGATAGTATTTTATCCATCAAGCAAGTATGCAATAGAAATTTCAAAATACAAAGAGATTTGATAACCGACAAAATTGAATATATAAAAAAGGGGAAATAATTTTTTTCCTTTGTTCCTCCACCAACTGCTTACGCACTCAAAAAGTGCAAACAAAATCTAAGACTTCAAAGCCTTTATTATAAATAAAAAATATTGCCCAAAAGTGGCAAGAAATAATAAACTAAACTGCTCCACGACTCCAAAGAATACTCTCCATATAGCTTCGACACACACCCGTCGTTATTGATTATATAAGCTAAAAATTCGAATGCAAAGCTTCGATCATATCCTCATCACCCAGACCTCCCAATAAATCTCCTAAGGGAGGATCCGAGTCATCCTCAACTCTTGCAGTACCAGACTCCAGAATTTTAGGGTGAATCATCATAATAATTTCCTCCGGAACTAGTTTAGTATCCCGAAGTTCTTTGCGACAATCCACGACAACTTCATCATGAATAACGATCGCTCGCTGAATCACATCATCCCTAAAAGTTGTGGACTCTCGATAGCCTTCAATCGCTTTTTCTCCGGTACTTTGCAAAAGAATCTTGCCTACTGTCGAGTTGAGAAAGTTCTCTCCGGTCTCCGATTCATGGGAATATTTCCCCTTAAGTTGCTCCATCTCCTTGCACAGTGCATCGTACTTTTTGGATTTTTCTTCAAGCTCCTTTTACGACTTGAGAAAATCATCTCGAGCCTTAGTGTTTTCCTCGCCAAGTCTTTTGCACTCACCCCTTAAGGACGTCAACTCGTCATCAAATTTTTTCCCGGAATTTCGAGACCTCTCTTCTCGAAATTGAAAAGTGTGAGCAAGAGATAAAATCTATAAAAACCCATAGATAAAGAAAATTATTTGTTACGTAAATATCGTACTAAAAAACAATAAGCAAGTAATGATATACCTGGAAGGCAGACGAAGCAAGAGACCGAGTCAACACTTCTGTAGGTTGTTGTAGTAGATGCAACCTATCATGATCTCCAATCAGGTCCGCTCCCGTTCTCCAACCAATTTCTGGATCTTGCAAATCCCAAAAAATCCAGCATTATTTTTATGGTTCACTCCTTCCACGAACAAGTGGCGACCCTCAAAAGCTTCCAGATCAACTACTCGTTCATTGTCACGTTTTTTCTTCAGATCTCTTGGATTTTCAACCTTTTTACTGCGTGCATCGATGTCGGGTACAACTGCAACATCTTTTCTTTTGCCACCAGTTTTTCTATCATGCACATCGGATCTTTTGGATGGTGGGCCAGAACGGTGAGCATGATTTGAATGCCCGGGAGACTTCTTCCTCCGGGGAAGCTCTTGAGAACCAATGATAGCTCGCTCCTTTGTTAAGTCTTTTCTCAGCATTTTTGACGCATCCTTCTCATTTTTTCTATGCATGCCCGGACCTCCGCCAAACTTATTTTTTCCCCTATAAAAAAAACAAGGAGAATAATACATAAATAAATACAATAAATTCTCAAATTACACCGAGCAAGGTAAATTTAATTAAATACAATAGCATGCAAGAGATTGAAAAAGCAAATACCGGCAGGAAGCAAAGTTTGTGGATCAACCAACTTCTTGAAAAGACCTAAGGAGCGACATTCAAGTTGCAACTCACGATGAGTTCTGCTAAAAATAATTCTCCTATGGCCCGAACTCCATATTATGGGAACCCCCCAACCATAATCCCAGACATAAACAAACTTTTTCCTCCAATCGCTTTTCGAAGATGGACAACGAGATACAAACTTACAATTTCCCCGAGTTAGAAAATAAATATAGGAACCCGACATGGAACGACGCACCGAGAAGAGCGCATGAAATAAGTCTATAGTCGGAGACATTTTAATTTCGCTCACTCTACATAGGAAACACGTAAAAAGGAGAATTGCACTTGGTGTTAATTGACTTAAACTCACCCCAAGACTATCTACAATTTTTATCAAAAGGGTATGAAGAGGAAGTGAAAAACCAAAATTAAAATACTCTAAATATACAGCGAAATAACCCGGAGGCGGTTCATGGCAAGGATCTCCATTTTTGAGAATTTTAAGAATATGTTTAGAGGATAAGTCAAGTTTTTGGTATGAAGTTGGAATCTCAAAATCTTCCAAAACACGCCCTCTCACTCCTCCTGAAGACTCTTGGGAACCACCATTATTGTTATAATTCAAATCACTCAAGGGAGATAAACACTCGTCAATTTCACTTTCATCGACAGACTCTGTTGACGAGGAGGAATAAGTATCCCGGTTAGCAACTAACACCGAAAATACTTTACCCCACGAATGACACCCTGTAATGATTTTTTTTAAAAAAAATAATAATAAACATTTTAAAAAATAAATTTTCCCAAATAATATTTTCTTGTACAATGCCAAGTTTGAATGACTGCAAAATTTTCGGTCAAATTTATATTAATACCAAGTAAAAGCGTCAAAAATTTTGGCATCATAATTAATTGTATATTTCATATTATATATCATATGTATGTATATTTGTATGTATATGCATCTATCTCCATCGCGATTTGGGTTCATCATCATCAACTTCACCCACCGCCTTCGTCATCCTTGCTTGCCGACCTCCATCGATCGCAGCTCTCTCCGGTGAGCCGTCGGCGATCGTCCGTCGGTCATGCACCACCTTTTCCGACCGCAACCAACCTTGCCCCGTCGAGTCCAGATCTGGACGGCATGAACGCTCATCCATGGCTGAAACTCGACGGAAGCCTCTCGCCGGACCATCACTCGCTACCGCACCTTCACAAACCCTCTCCTTTCGGTTTCAGATCTGGACGCTTTCAGGCTCGTGAAAGCAGTTCCATGGCTGAAACTCAAAGCCATCTCCACCGAACAGAATCAACCAACACTGCCGCACCTCATCGCCACCTTTTCTAGCCTTGCCTGAGTCCAAATTTGGACGCATCTGCTAGCGGCGGATGAAGGTACATGGCTGGAACTCAAGTCGCTAGAATCGACCACCACAACCACCGTTGCCGTCCTTTGCCAACCACGAAGCACGTCTTCTTTCCGGCCACCGCCGTCCGTTCGCCGATTAATAGTGAAGGAGATGATGAACATGGCATGGGAGATGACGATAAACACACATATACACATATACACGATGCATACACAAAACAACAATCACGTGACGTAGAGGGAGCAAATATGGGATGCACGTTTACATAAAAGGAAAAAAGGAGGAGAGAGAATGTGACAATTACAAAAAAATCGTACATAAATTTTTCTCATTAAGGGCGCATAAGACAAACGTAATTAATACCTGCCTTATTGATTCTTCCTTTTGATTATTGAACGTGATGGAACGGGTACTGCAATAACAAATAAGAAAAACCAAATTGAGTTAGTAAATTGTGATGAAAACATATTGCGGTGCTGAATTTACAATCACAATACCTGATAGAGTTCTACTGGGTTTCTATAATTAATATTCTGGCAGGACTTTGATTTCTATTCAATTACAGTGTAATTATTATTTTGGAAAACAATATTCGTTCTCGGCAATTAAACTTCTGACAATACTCCGATAAAAATTCTACTCTCGGTCATCTCAACACACGCGACATGCCCGAGAGTGGGGGTCTATGATAGGTTACACCTAAAAATTCAACTGGGTCTGAGCTCAATCATGAAGGTCCACTCCAAATATTTTTGAGGCTCAAGCTTATTGAAATATTATATATATTTAATTCAAGCAGACCCTGAATTCTACAAAAGCCCATAAGAGACTCTAGCCTGTAAAACTCTCCGAATCTCTATAAATAGTTCAAGTCACCTCATTATTAAGGTACACATTTTCTTAAGCACTATATCGCTCTACACTCGATTATTATTCCTTGAGTAATAACTGAATTGAGCGTCAGAGTGCCTTCGTCGGGAACCCTCCCGGCTCCTCTGACTTTATTTTGTGACGTAGGAACAACCCACTGAAGATCTCCACCGAGAACATACAAGGATTCGTTGATACTCCGGACTTGGCGAAATCAACGTGTCATATACAAGTTGGAGGAGCCCATTACAAAATCAGCAGAAAAATCAAGAACCCAACAATTTTCTCGACGGAAAACGAGCGAAAAAGATTAATCAAACAAGTGAAAAATCACCTCAAGATAAAGAGAAGTAACAAAGTCAACATATTGTCTTGCAACTGCCCCAGATTCTCCATTGCTCCCCCGAATTTTTTCTCTTTCAAAGGCCTCCAGAGCATTTTCTCAAGTGCAACGTAGATGCTGCTATTCATACATCTCCTCCTCATGTTGGGTTTGGATGTATCATCCGTGACTCTCACGGGATCGTTCTCGCAGCAACTCAAGAAAGAATGCATGGTAAGGATAGCCATTGGTGAAGCTCTTAGTTGGAAAAAGAACCTTGATTTATCTTTTATAATTGTGGAATGTGATGCATTATTAATTATCGAAGCTCTTAATAGCACTTAACCGAATTTCTCAAATGTGAACCTCATCATCGAAGATTGCAAACAACTCGCTCGAGATGTTTCATCTTGTACTTTTGCTTTTGTTAGAAGATCAGCGAACTAGGCTGCCCATGTTTTAGCTAGGGGGACTGTTTCTATGTCTGATTTAGTAGGAAGATTTGTTCATTCTCCTACTGTTATTTCTAATGTTATTGTTATTTCTAATGTTATTGTACCGGATTTGATTTCTTAAATGCAATTGGTTTCAGTTTAAAAAAAAAGGTTCTCCTCACAGGAAAATTTCAACCTATCCCATGGGTATTACCCCATGGGACAGGTGAATGTATCTTATTTGTTCAAATCATGTGGACTCCATATAATTTAGTGGGACCCACATGATTTGAACCAACCAATGATTGTCATCTACCCTATAGGGTAGGATCTAACCTACCTCATGAATGTGCAAAGTGAGTGCAATAATATCATTATATTTAATGTAAAATAAATACATTTAATCAATTTTTATTTAATTTATTTTATCGAATACATTTTATAATTTTTCTGTTTCTGAAGATCTAAGTTCATATAATTGATAAGAATTAAGAAATTTATAAAATCTCTTTATGTGCTATCTTACAACTTTATTTTGTTTAATGTTTATATATATTTGACGTATAAATTTCTTATTTAAATGATGAAATCTACTCAAACAACTCCAATTTCTTTTTAAAATTTTATTCCAAAATTTCTCATTTCGAATTGGACAAGTATGATACTCGACAATAATTTCACAGAAAAAAATTTGTAGTCCACTTGTAAATCATGAAACCATATCACAGATCCATCTCTCTTGAGTCGGGTCAGGTCACAAAATTAATTTATAAAACAGTCTTATAAAAATTCTTGTGTATGTTATTAGACAGGTAACCAAATATGATAGTAAAATAGGTTGATGACATCCACGATATATTCAATGATCCAATTTTAATTTGGTTATATAAAGTTTATATTTTCATGGACCCATATGTTCAAATTAATTTTGAATTTTTGATCCCGTGAGTTTAACATTTGTGAATTGCTCTTATCAACATAAACTCAACCATAAAATATAGATAGTTTTCGACTTTTCGTCCATTTCTTCACCAATTTAAGTCATAATCATATTTTAATTCAAGAGTATTGATATCATATTACGATACCCCGGGTGGATTGGACCCGAGAAGATGGTGTAACCGCAACATATTAAGGAACCCGGGACTGGGTGGCAGTAACCTGGGATCTACGAGAAAGGCTTAACCTGGGAGGCCTTAGCACCCGGACCGATACAGAAGATCGAAAGGAACCCGGGTAAGGGGCCTGGGACCTGGGTAAGGGGCCTGGGTGCTAGAACCTCCCGGAGTAAGCCTTCGGAAGTTAGGAAAGGAAAGGAAAACCAGTGGGGCCCCGGCCTTTCTATTTTTAGGGCCAAGAAACGGTCACGTTTATTTGAAGTGTGTCAGGTTCAAATCACAAATCCAATCATTACTAAATACGATCCAAAGGAGTGGGCTCTGTCCGGAAATTGTGGGGGTCTAAATCACACGTGATAACCATCTTATCACCCTAAAAGTTGTCAGTAAGGCCATACCCAGTAATCATTGAGGACCCGGGTAGGCGATTATAAAAGCCCATCCTGGGGGCAAGGTAGGGGCTATGGACTCACTCTCTAAAAAATATTGGTAGAACTTCGTCTTCAAACGGATAAGATATTCATATATTTTGTATCTTCACCTACCTTTTCCGCTCGGGAATTTACCTATCCCCGAGTAGTCATTTTGTGATAATCGCATCAAGTATTATTGTGGAAATTTCAACGAGCGGTTTGCTTTATGAATAATTATTTTGATCACAATAAAATATATATCTTGTGGTAACTACATGTACGGCCATACAACTTCATTTCCAGAACATTGTAAAAATCTCAATGTTTATTTATTTCAAAAACTAAAAATTAATAAATGTATTATAAATTTTGTGCATTAAGGTAGTATTTGAGAGAGCTTCTAAGAAGCACTTCTCAGCTTTTTTTAACAAAATTTTGAAATTTTGTGAAATTTTATTTAAAAAAAGCTGAAAATTGCTTCCAATAACTCTCCTAAACACTACCTAGCTTATATTTTTATGGAAATTGACATATGTGTTGATGATCCAATGATTGTAATTTAACCGCATCATGGAAGGAGAAGTACTCCAAGTATAGTATAGAATAATCCCACTACCTAAAACTTGTTTTTCTCCTCTCAAAGACTGAAATAGAAAAAAAAAAAAAAAAAAAAAAAAAAAACTTAAAACGTTTGGTTTTTTGGCAATTACACTCCATTATATGCCCCACTTTACATGACATCTTGTCACTATCGGTCCATCGGACATGGAAATCTTGTCGGTATTTTTCATATTTCCCATCTTAAAAATAAAAAAAAATCGTGATTCGCGATCTATCCCACGAGATGGATCGAATAATTTTTCGTTTTTGGACATCAATCTTACCTTGAAAATTAACTCTCCATTTTCAACGAGACACTGGTATTTTTCACAGTGCGCGTAAAACAGTATATTAAATATAGATTTATATATTAAATTCATATTTTTATTCTTTTACAATTTTTAAAAAATATTACTAAATACAATAAAAAGAAGTAAAATAAATTTATGAATGCTATATTATATTTAATTTAATAATAATTCTAAACATACTTATTAATCTTTACTCATTTAAAATGGCATAATTTTAAAATAATGAGTTCTTTTTTTAAAAAAAAGAATAATAAAGACATTTTAGGTCGATAAAAGAAAAACCAGCCTCACTATCCCCATTCCCCACCAAAATAGAAATGTCAGAACAATTTTTAATGCAAACAATTCACCCTCAAAAGAAAAGGACAGAAACTGAAAACACAAAATAAACAAAATAAAGTCTATTTTTTTTTTTAAAAAAAAAAAAAGAAATTGTCAGAACAATTTTTAATGCAAACAATTCACCCTCAAAAGAAAAGGACAGAAACCTAAAACACAAAATAAACAAAACAAAGTCTATTTTTTAAAAAAAAAATCAAACAAATATTTACGGTATAAAAAAATACAATATTATTCCATATTCCACCTGTTGTAGTTGTAACACGACAATCCATGAATATAGCACAAAAAATGAACCGTGGATGGATGAAGTATAGAATATCCCAAAAAAAATGGTAAAGGTTCATGTTAGATGTTAAAGTAACACAACCATGTTTGATTGAGCAACAATGTTTTTAAATAACGCAAACCCAAAAAACATATATAAGATTGTGATCACCCATACAAATGGTGGTTTTCACTTTTCAGGATACATATCTTGAATTAGAATCGCTCTGACGGCAAATGAAAAAGAAAACACACGCACACACACAAAACACACATTTGGCATCAATTCTAACACATTAAACCAATATAAAAGTGATGGCAAAAACGGTAATGCTGTTAAACAAAAAGATCCAATGACCAAACTGTGATCTCTCTGTTTTTCATTTCTTTTTATTTTTTTATTTTTTTAAAATTAAAAAATGTCATTACAGATTGGAACAGACTTGTGCAGAAACAATAAATAAACTGTACATATGATTCAGTGAGCGTCCCTAACATAACAAATGTAAATCCTAACTCCCCCAAGAAACAATTCCATAATTTTACATGATGCACCCTTTCCAGGATTCCAAGAATTGCTAATTGACAGACATGAGTATATACAAATAGGGACGAGAGTGGGTCATCGCTTACGTGTATGGTGCTCGAGTTCCAGTGTCAATCTCAGGGCCGTGAATATTTACTCTGTATCTGTCCAGTTCGATCAACCTGTGATTATAATGCAAGAATTCAAGCTAAAAATGGAATTAACAAATGGGCGACGAATTGGGGAGCAACCGGATGGTGGCGTTGTTAATCAAGGTTCTTACCATCTTCGGAAAAATCAAACATACCACCAATCCATCCTTCCTCAGGTTTTTCCACCTCATCGTGAGTGTTGCTAGCACCAGTGTCATCCACCTCTTCGGTTGCAACTTCAGTTGAGTCGTGGTAATCGCCTAGCTCTGGCTTATTGCAGTAGCCTTCCTTGAAGAAATGCCCAAAATCTTCTGTTTTCTCCATCCCTGCAGGCACAAAAACACCGCGTCAGTATTCTACCACATTCAATCATGAAATCTGATTTCTGGAAGGAAATAACAAGAGTGGCAGAGTTAGAAATTGTAAAATCAGTGGAGGAAAAGGGGGAGATGGGTCCAGATATCAGACCCTTATCTCATTACTATGACTAAGGCAATTCAGAATGGCCAAGAATTATCGGAATTCTGTATAAGAGTTCGGGTGATCAAAATCAAGATAATTCTCTATTCTCTGGACGATTGTGGTGAAAATTGGAACAAAATGAACTTCGCACTTGATATGATATTGTACTTCGGTAGATACATAAAACTCTTTTAGGTCTTCTAATTTCAGGAGGGCAAAAAAAACTGCGGAAAATATGTGGGAAACCTAGGTCAAACTTCATTTTTTAAAAGTAACCATCTCAAGTGTATTTGAGTGTGTATTCAAATGCACATGAGAGGGTCATTGTTTCCAAAAAAATATTTGACCAAGGTTATTTTGCTAGTTGTCGCACCAGAAAATGCGACGCTTCTCACATTTAGTTAGAAGAAACAGAACCTAAATAATTTCACAAATATGCTGCACAAAAGGCATCGATGAAAAAAGTATCTCACCTCCTGAATTTTCAGTAGAACTATCTGATGGTGGATCTGAATGAGAAATAATACGTGGGCCACCAGTCGTCTCCCTAGCTTGACAACTATCAGTGGAAGTACTATGATATCGTCCTTCAGATGACATGGATCTACATTAAACAACCAGGTAAAATACAAATGCAAGTACATAAAACATAATTGCTGTTCCTACTTTCAGCATGGATGATATACATTTTTTGAGGGGGAGCTGAAAAGAGAAAACATGAAATTGTGGCCAGCTTGCAAAGTACCATTATGAAAAAAGTGCAGCACTACAAAATGACCATAGTAAATTAATCTCTCATGTGCATTTAGCGAGATATGGTAGACGAGAGGAAATATTCCATTCATACTGGAAATTCACAGCAATATCAATGGACAAACCAAACAAGAAATAAGTAAGAATGCATAAGAACCGAGGATAAGATATTCACCGGCTAGTCCATCCAGGCCTTGCACTAGAGTAATGGTCAAATACTGGCAACAAATCCTTCTGTCTTATCTCCAATTCATGTGAAGCCAACATCTCAATTTCAAACTCCCCACCAATATAACATTCAGCTCTTGGAGGTTCCATTGCATGGAAATGTATCTAGCAAACCTTGCAAATTAGTTACAGAAAACCCATAAAAAACACAAAGGTATCAGTAATGCAACAGTAAGCACCTTTGACTTGTGCCATATGGGTAACCTGCAAGAATTTATTTGCACTTCAGCACTAGACAGATACCAGGGTGTTCTCTCTGCAGATTTCATCGTGTCGCTCTTTACCAATCTCTTCTCCGTGGAACACTCCTCGGAACAAATTTTAGAGTTGTCAAGATAAGCATTCTCTCCATCAAAGATGCCAGAGATACATTCTTCAATTTCCAGATCATCTTGTCTTCTGCAAACATCCCACCATTGTGCAGGGTCAACTTTCACCCTGAATTCCTCATGTTGTGGGTTCACTTGTGCAGCTGAGCAGGAATTGGTTCTACCCTCACTCAGCTCAACCCCTAATGATGATTGGATTTCATGTTGAACAACAAAGCCTGATGGGGTATAAACTAAGATGTGCTCCAAAGCACTGGTGCTCGAAAGAACATCCAAAGAACCAGTAGACTTAGAATTGTGAAAAACAGCAGCAATAGCTCCAGATGGTACACTTGTCTTTCCAACCATTGAAGTAGCAGCATTGCTTACTGAATTAAGCAAGCCTGAATCACTGAATTTTATCCGGGTGACGATAGAAAGGGTGCAAGTTGGTGGAGGAGAAGAGTGTTGCTCATTTACCGTGAAAGATGAAGTAGACCACCACGGAGATGAAGCTAAAAACAGCAAGGTACCTTGCTCATGAGTCTGTAAAGCTTGAATACCATCATCTCCCCCGAAAGGGGACAAAACAAAGATATGGCAAGTTCCTCTAGATGAAATAATAGCAATCCATTGACTATATTTACTAAAACAGATGTCCTGGATTACCTGTCAAAAAACAAAAAGGAATCAAGAAATTCATAAACAGCGAATTTTTCTGGAAAATGAAGACGGTATTAGAGAATAATAGTTAACAATGGGTACTTGTGTATACTTACAGCAGTTGTTATACCCCGATATAACTTGTAAAGATGCACATGTGAAGTGCTCCAGTCATTACAGCCTGATCCATTACCTTTACGAGAAGGCATGATCCTAAAAACATTCATATTATTTCCATGTACAGAGGCAGTAACCAGAAGAGTCCCACTTGGATCAAAACATAAAGCGGATATTGGACTTGTATGAGCCCTAAATTGTGATATAACCTCCGAGGAAACAAGGTCCTTCACAGCTACCTGTAGTAGACAAATTAAAGAACATAGTGCTAAAAGGGCAAACCTAACATTTTCTATAATAAATTTCAAAGAGATAGTGTCTCATTTAGGCAGTAGTTACAAAATGAACGTCATACTGTTAAGTTGTTAACAGTGCCATGAACTTACCACACCAGCATTCTCTGGCTCAGATGCTGCTAGCTTCCCAATTTTCCAGCCAGGAGAACTAGGACTCTCATGAAGCAGCTCAGGACAGTATTTGGATAGTTTTTTATAGCCCATGTCACCCAGGGTAAGTATCCCAGCAGCCAAGTGTCTGCTGGATTCCACTGCATAACGAGCCATCAGGGTTCCACTCCCTGGAGATGTGGAAGGACTAACACTAGACGAAAGGTTCTTTGGACTCACGCGACCCGTGTGTAACATAAATGGGCGATTAGGCGGATAAGCCAACCATCTAGGTCCGACAGCCATTGGACCATACCCAGCCCCCATTCCAACAGGTACTTGCTCCCTGAATCGGGGAACGGGATAGGTGACAACAACAAATTTTTTCTCAAGTGTAACTGCATCAAAGCAATATACCTGTAGATAAGTTTCATTAGAAATGTGATTCAAACATATAATGGCATGCACTCTCAAAAGCTATCTTGTAAATGAAGTATACACTTGAATCCAATTTTAACCACTCTTGCACACACGTGATATATACTTCTTTTGAGAAACGCCGCGTGATAAAGGCATACAAATATTCCTATACGGCCATGTAACAGCCAGGCGAAGGATACAATCCAAACATAATACAACACAACAAGTGTGTGAACTGCAAACAAGAAGAGAAAAGAAAACAACTAAAGGAAAAGTTACATACAAAAGTGCATCACATACTTGTTCTTCGAGACCAATAGCTACCACTTGTAGGCTGCATCTAACCATAAATACTGCAGATTTAAAGTCAACCACCTTCACATATTCATTCGATTTCATTGAGTAAAATCGAACAGCAGATGGGGGGTCAAATAAGTGCTTTAAAGGTGATTCTGTTGCACCATTAGCGAAAGCCCAGGTATTCTGAGGCCGAGTAATCCTTTCATTATCGTCCCCACCAACAACCACTAGAATAGGATGAGATTTTTTGCACACTTCGGCACCATCACGATTTGCTGGAGCTGGAAGAATTTGTAAAAAAGTAACAGGTCCGTAACGCCTTGAAACCAGTTCACTAAAGCTACAGGCATCCTCAACATCAAAAACTTGGAAACCGTTTACATAACCAATTAATAAGACATGCCTGAATTCTGTTGGACTAAACTCTAATTTGTCAAAACCAGCCCACAATACCTGGATAACACAGAGGATCAGATCCAGAACAAGTAGACAAGCACTCAAGAAAAACACGCAAAGACTCCTAAACCGGATGTAAAGCTCTTACTACCAGATAAAGGAAAAAGATTATTATTGCACTAGTATACAGGCCCAATGAAAGCATAACAAAATAAGAAAATCTCATCCTATAAATTCTGTAGCATGATTTTGAGACAATTGACGCAATTTCCTCGTTGAAAATGTAACGCGGGTGACAGGGAGAGAAACAGTGAAAAAGCATTGGCGCACAGAGTGATCCATTAATAAGTTCCGTCTTAAGCAAGGAAACAAACTGAAACGAATCACTTCTAACAATCTAAAAAAGTTAACACTTCCAGCAACCTAGTACAGGGTTAATATGAAAAGGACTTGGGAGAAATTACTGGGAAGGGAAAGAAAACTCTAAGAAAAACAGCTAACATTCAAATAAAATAAGACATGGAACATCACTTATCTTCAGGTTAAAATAGACGCAGAGAGAGGTGGTCAGTCAATTAATAATTGGTTCATCAACTCACTCCAACGGCTTTTATTCTTAGACGGATAAACAAACACAAGGGGGACTTGTACTGGAATAAACTCCGGATATAAGCATCCTGGGCAGCTATGCATTGGTACATGAACAGGAAATTTCCACAAACGAGTATATGAAAAATAAATTTGAATAGGCGGTCTAACTGGAAGGAAGTCGATTCAAGGTTATATTTCCGTTTATTAATTTTTTTGCTATCACAATAAAGATTTTCACATGCTAAAATTAACTTCTGATGCGATTCATCTAGTTTATACCTTTAAAACAAATAACTCAATTATTTCGGAAATTAATTGCTCAAATTCAATCAAGACATCAAGTAAATGAACTGAACTAAAAAAAGTAAACAAACCAATACAATCAAACAATCAACAAAACTAACACACACATGACGGGGGGGAAAAAAAAGCAGAATACAACCAACTAATTTGAAAAAAAAAATGTCAGAAATGCCGACCTGCTCTTGTCGATCGTCTCCAGAGGAAGAAATGGAGGCGGCGACAGACGCACCGGCCGACCGCACAGCAGTGCTAGCATTCGTCGATACCGTTCTGATACAAGACGAAATAATTCTCAAAGAATTAGGCAGCAATTTGCTGTTTTTCCCCTTGCTTCCCCTCATTTTTCAAAAATTAATCCTCCAGACTTTACCCTCTCAGCCTTTCCCAACCACCACCGACTGACGAGTAACTCCCGATTCAACTCCACCGCCGTCGTGCTCCGCCGCACTGGCCGACGTGCAGTTCTTACCGCCGTCGATCATCAATATTCTGCGATCGCCGGAGAAATGGGAATACCACCGCGAAACACTCTCAAGAATAATCGATTTTTTTCGCAATTTTGGTTTCCTTAATTTTGTAAAAATTTTAGGAGTTTTGACTTGAAGCGCATGCTTTGTTTACTGTTTCTGTATTTATACACGCACGCGATCCCCTCCGCTTCTTTTGTTGTTTGCGCTCTAAGAAATTCTATCCTGATATTCATTGAAATATAATTTTTTTATAACTATTATTATTATTTATCTCAAAAAAATAACTATTATTATTATCATTATTATATTATTCATTCCAAATAACTATCCATTTCATTTGGATTTTTTTTTTGCCTTTCAAATATAAAAAGTAATTTTGAATAATTTTGTTAAAAAATAGTTTATTACATATCTATTTATTACATATCTATTTAATTGAGATCACGATCATAATACGAATTATGAACAACAAAAAGTCAATTATAAAAGCTAAAACTTACACACAAAATTCAATGTTGTTTGTCGCAATAAAAGATTCGTCCACTTGTCATCGTTATAGTTTCACTTGTCGACCGGAGTTTAAGGAGAGAAAAAAAAACAAAGTACATCTTGTTTTGATATGTCTCACTATTATCTTAATAAAAGTAAAATTAGGACAATAAAATACATGTAAAAAAACCCCAAATGATCAAGATTAAATGTCACCATTGGCAACTACACTCTATTATACGACCCACTTTACATGACATCATATCACCGTCGGGGAAGCAACGGCGGAGCCATGATTATCATTCTATTTGCGCTAGAATTTTAAGCCCTCTATTATTTTAATTTTTTTGAATCGAGCTACTCGGACTAAAATCAAATTAAACAAAAATTAATCAAATTAATATATAAATTTTCAAAGAAAATTTATGCCAGCAATACACTTAGCTCCGCCAGTGCGGGGAAGGGTCGATGCTGCAACCCCAAGGGCAATCCAACGGACCCGGGCACATCAGCAGGTCAAATCAATAGATCTGCATGTGCCCTGGTCTGTTGAATCCACTATCGAATATGAAAATTTTGTCGTCGTTTTTTCTTTTTTCATATTTCCCATCTTAAGAAAAATAAAAAAAAATCGTGATCTATATTCAACGAGATACTAGTGTTTTTCACGGTGCGTGTAAAATAGTATATTAAATATAGATTTATATATTAAATTCATGTTTTTATCCTTTTACAATTTTTTAAATATTACTAAATACAATGAAAAGAAGTAAAATAAATTTATGAATGCTAGATTATATTTAATAATTCTAAACATACTTATTAATCTTTTTTCTCATTTAAAATGGGATAATTTTAAAAATAATGAGTATTTTTTTATAAAAAAAGAATAATAAAGACATTTTAGGTCACTTAAAAAAAAAACAGCCTCACTATCCCCACCAAAATAGAAATGTGACAACAATTTTTAACGCAAACAATTCACCCTCAAAAGAAAAAATCAGAAACTGAAAACACAAAATAAACAAAATAAATTTGATTTAAAAGAAAAACAAAAAGTATTCAAACAAATATTTACTCTACCAAAAAACAAAAACAAAATTAATTGGTTAGAAAAAAAATTATTTTATCAAATTATTTCATGTTTCACCTGTTGTAACACGACAATCCACGAATGTAGCACGAGAAATGAACGGTGTATGAAATATAGTATAAAAAATCCCAAAAAAAATAGTAAAGATTCATGTTAGATGTAAAGTAACACAAAATCAAATCAAATTATTTCAAGTTCCGCCTGTTGTAAGTTGTAACATGACAATCCACGAATGTAGCACGAGAAATGAACTGTGTATGGAAAGTAGTATAAAAAATCTCAATAAAAATAGTAAAGGTTCATGTTAGGTGTCAAGTAACACAACCACGTTTGATTGAGTAACAATGTTTTTATGGAAAAATCAAAATTAGGTTGTTTAGGAAGGCAAATGCAAATCAGCACCTTCAATTTTTTATTTAGCAATGGACCTGCTTTCTCAATGGCATTCGACAACTCTTTTGGCTGTAAACCAACACCATTCTTCGATTCAACCAACTCCTACAAGATGGACAAAGCCTTTACCAGGATTTGTGAAGTGTAATGTTGATGCAACCGTATTTACACATAGATCATACATGGGTTTTGGCATTGGCGGTTCTACTAAGGGGCAAGGGGGCAGCTCTCCCCCCTTGAATTTTTTTAAAAATTATCAAAATATTTTTATATTTTAAAAATGATAATTTATAATCATAAATTAGGAACCAAACACAAAAATACGAAAGAGAATCAAAAAATGTAAATTAATCTTCATTGTTTAATGTGTACAAAGTGATCCGAAAATTTGTGGCTATAGTCTTTAAAAAATTGTAGTTCAATCACTAAGTTTTTAAACCTAAACACAAATGAGTTTTAAGTTTTTTAAACCTAAAAAAAAAATTTGTTGAAGTAAGAATTGTTAGCTTACAAGCTTATAAGTTTGTCTTTTATTTTACCAGTTGCAACAACTGCAGTGAAGAGAAAATTTTTTGCTGAGAAGATTTTTACGAAAATTAATTAATTATACTGATATATATATATATATATTTAATATTAGTTTATCGAATAAAGTATTATTAATTATTTTCAGTAAATATCAAATCGTAAAAAAAATTTTTGCGAGAAGATCTTTATGAATATTAATTAATTATACTGAAATATATATATATATATATATATATATATTAGTTTATCGAATGAAATATTATTAATTATTTTCAGTAAACATCAAATTGTAAAGGTAACTTGTAAGTAAAATTTGAAATATAAAAATATTATTAAATTTACTATATTTAATTTTTTTTATGTTATGATTATGTGTGTATATACATATATATGATCTTTTATTCTGTCCAGCCGCCCTTCCTTAATAAAATTTCTGGATCCGCCCCTAGGTTTTCGCTGCGTTCTTCGTGATTGTCAGGACACTCTTTTAACTCCTACACATGGTCATATTCCAGGTTATCATTCTCCAGCTATTGCCGAAGCTTTAAGTATTCGAGAAGTTCTTAGTTGGTTGGAGGATTTACATATTAATGATGTTATAGTGAAATCTTATGTCAAAGTCATAATCGATGCACTCCAAAGTTCCAATTCAGATCCGTCTATACTTGGGTTGATTATGGATGATTGTAAACTCTTATCATCAGAGTTAGTTAATTGTACATTTGCTTTTATTCCTAGATCAACGAATCAAATAACTCATATCTTAGCTAAACCAATTGATTCTATGCCTGATCAACGGGGGTGGGCTATGCCTCCTTCCTCTTTGATTTCTGATGTACTGTGTTTCGATTTGGGCTAACGAATTAAGTTCTTATTCAAAAAAAAAAATGTTGGTTCTCACTTTTCAGGATACATATCTTGAATTAGAATAGCTTTGACGGCAAATGTAAAAGAAAACACACGCGCACACACATTTGACATCAATTCTAATACATTAAATTAAACCAAGAAAAAAAGTGATGGCAAAAACGGATAATGCTGTTAAACAAAAAGATCCAATGACCAAAATGTGATCTGTCTATTTTTCATTTCTTTTTTATTTTTTTTTAAATTAAAAAAATGTCAATACAGATTGGAACCGACTTGTGCAGAAACAATAAACTGTACATGATTGAGTGAGCGCCCCCAAACATAACAAATGTAAATCCTAACTCCCCCCTGAATCAGTTCTATAATTTTACATGATGCACCCTTTCCAGGATTTCAAGAATTGCTAATTGACAAACACTAGTATTGACAAACACGAGTATACATACAAATAGGGAAGAGCGTGGGCCGTGAATATTTACTCTGTATCTGTCCAGTTCGATCAACCTGCCATTATAATGCAAGAATTCAAGCTAAGATTTGACAGATGGAAAATGGAATTAACAAATGGGCGACGAATTGAGGAGCAACCGGATGGTAGAATTGTTAATCGAGGTTCTTACCATCTTCGGAAAAATCAAACATACCACCGATCCATCCTTCCTCAGATTTTTCCTCCTCATCGTGAGTGTTGCTAGCACCTGTGTCATCCACCTCTTCGGTTGCAACTTCAGTCGAGTCGTGGTAATCGCCTAACTCTGGCTTATTGCAGTAGCCATCCTTGAAGAAATGCCCAAAATCTTCTGTTTTCTCCATCCCTGCAGGCATAAAAACACCGGGTACATTCAATCATGAAATCTGATATCCGGATGGAAATAACACTGATGGCAGCGTTAGAAATTGTAAAATCAGTTTATTCAAAAAAAAAAAAGGAAATTGTAAAATCAGTGGAGGAAAAGTGGGAGATGGGTCCAGATATCAGACCCTTGTCTCTTTACTATGTCTAAGGCATTTGCAGAATGGCCAAGTATTATCGGAATTCTGTATAAGAGTTCGGGTGATCAAAATCAAGATAATTCTCTATTCTCTGGACGATTGTGGTGAAAATGGGAACAAAATGAACTTCGCACTTGATATGATATTGCACTTCGGTAGACACATAAAAATCATGTAGGTCTTCTATTTTCAGGAGGGTAAAAAAAAACTGCGGAAAATATATGGGAATAACCTTGGTCAAACTTCATTTTTTAAAAGTAACCATCTCAAGTGTATTTGAGTGTGTATTCAAATGCACATGAGAGGGCCATTTTTTCAAAAAAATTATTTGACCAAGGTTAGTTTGCTAGCTGTTGCACCAGAAAATGTGAAGCTTCTCACATTTAGGTAAAAGAAACAGAACCTAAATAATTTCACAAATATGCTGCACAAAAGGCATCAATGAAAAAAGTATCTCACCTCCTGAATTTTCAGTAGAACTATCTGATGGTGGATCTGAATGAGAAATAATACGCGAGCCACCAGTCGTCTCCCTAGCTTGACAACTATCAGTGGAAGCACTATGATATCGTCCTTCAGAGGACATGGATCTACATTAAACAACCAAGTAAAATACAAATGTAAGTACATAAAACATGATTGCTGTTCCTACTTTCAGCATTGGATGATATACATTTTTTGAGGGGGAGTTAAAAAGAGAAAACAGTAAATTGTAGCCAGCTTGCAAAGTACCATTATGAAAAACGTGCAGCACTACACAAAATGACCATAGTAAATTAATCTCTTAGGTGCATTTAGCGAGATATGGTAGACGAGAGGAAATATTCCATTCATACTGGAAATTCACAGCAACATCAATGGACAAACCAAACAAGAAATAATTAAGAACGCATAAGAACCGAGGATAAGATATTCACCGGCTAGTCCATCCAGGCCTGGCACTAGAGTAATGGTCAAATACTGGCAACAAATCCTTCTGTCTTATCTCCAATTCATGTGAAGCCAACATCTCAATTTCAAACTCCCCACCAAAATAACATTCAGCTCTTGGAGGTTCCATTGCATGGAAATGTATCTAGCAAACCTTGCAAATTAGTTACAGAAACCCACAATAAAAAATCACAAAGGTATCAGTAATGAAACAGTAAGCACCTTTGACTTGTGCCATATGGGTAACCTGCAAGAGTTTATTTGCACTTCAGCACTAGACAGATACCACGGTGTTCTCTCTCCAGATTTCATTGTGTCGCTCGTTATCAATCTCTTCTCCCTGGAATACTCCTCCTCGGAACCAATTTTAGAGTTGTCAAGATAAGCATTCTCCCCATCAAAGATGCCAGACATACATTCTTCAATTTCCAGATCATCTAGTCTTCTGCAAACATCCCACCATTGTGCAGGGTCAACTTTCACCCTGAATTCCTCATGTTGTGGGTTCACTTGTGCAGTTGACCAGGAATTGGTTCTACACTCATTCAGCTCAACCCCTAATGATAATTGGACTTCATGTTGAACAACAAAGCCTGATGGGGTATAAACTAGGATGTGCTCCAAAGCACTGGTGCTCGAAAGAACATCCAAAGAACCAGTAGACTTAGAATTGTGAAAAACAGCAGCAATAGCTCCAGATGGTACACTTGTCTTTCCAACCATTGAAGCAGCAGCATTGCTTACTGAATTAAGCAAGCCGGAATCATTGCATTTTATCCGGGCGACGATAGAAAGAGTGCAAGTTGGTGGAGGAGAAGAATGTTGCTCATTTGCCGTGAAAGATGAAGTAGACCACCACGGAGATGAAGCTAAAAACAGCAAGGTACCTTGCTCACGAGTCTGTAAAGCTTGAATTCCATCATCTCCCCCGAAAGGGGACAAAACAAAGATATGGCAAGTTCCTCTAGATGAAATAATAGCAATCCATTGACTATATTTACTAAAACAGATGTCCTGGATTACCTGTCAAAAAACAAAAAGGAATCAAGAAATTCATAAACAGCGAATTTTTCTGGAAAATGAAGACGGTATTAGAGAATAATAGTTAACAATGGGTACTTGTGTATACTTACAGCAGTTGTTATACCCCGATATAACTTGTAAAGATGCACATGTGAAGTGCTCCAGTCATTACAGCCTGATCCATTGCCTTTACGAGAAGGCATGATCCTAAAAACATTCATATTATTTCCATGTACAGAGGCAGTAACCAGAAGAGTCCCACTTGGATCAAAACATAAAGCGGATATTGGACTTGTATGAGCCCTAAATTGTGATATAACTTCCGAGGAAACAAGGTCCTTCACAGCTACCTGCAGTAGACAAATTAAAGCACATAGTGCTAAAAGGGCAAACCTAACATTTTCTATAATAAATTTCAAAGAGATAGTGTCTCATTTAGGCAGTAGTTACAAAATGAGCGTCATACTGTTAAGTTGTTAACAGTGCCATGAACTTACCACACCAGCATTCTCTGGCTCAGATGCTTCTAGCTTCCCAATTTTCCAGCCAGGAGAACTAGGACTCTCATGAAGCAGCTCAGGACAGTATTTGGATAGTTTTTTATAGCCCATGTCACCCAGGGTAAGTATCCCAGCAACCAAGTGTCTGCTGGATTCCACTGCATAACGAGCCATCAGGGTTCCACTCCCTGGAGATGTGGATGGACTAACACTAGACGAAAGGTTCTTTGGACTCACGCGACCCGTGTGTAACATAAATGGGCGATTAGGCGGATAAGCCAACCATCTAGGTCCGACAGCCATTGGACCATACCCAGCCCCCATTCCAACAGGTACTTGCTCCCTGAATCGGGGAACGGGATAAGTGACAACAACAAATTTTTTCTCAAGTGTAACTGCATCAAAGCAATATACCTGTAGATAAGTTTCATTAGAAATGTGATTCAAACATATAATGGCATGCACTCTCAAAAGCTATCTTGTAAATGAAATATACACTTGAATCCAATTTTAACCACTCTTGCACACACATGATATATACTTCTTTTGAGAAACGCCGCGTGATAAAGGCATACAAAAATTCCTATACGGCCATGTAACAGCCAGGCCAAGGATACAATCCAAACATAACACAACACAACCAGTGTGTGAAATGCAAACAAGAAGAGAAAAGAAAACAACTAAAGGAAAAGTTGCAGACAAAAATGCATCACATACTTGTTCTTCGAGACCAATAGCTACCACTTGTAGGCTGCATCTAACCATAAACACTGCAGATTTAAAGTCAACCACCTTCACATATTCATTCGATTTCATTGAGTAAAATCGAACAGCAGATGGGGGGTCAAATGAGCGCTTTAAAGATGATTCTGTTGCACCATTAGCGAAAGCCCAAGTATTCTGAGGCCGAGTGATCCTTTCATTATCGTCCCCACCAACAACCACTAGAATAGGATGAGATTTTTTGCGCACTTCGGCACCATCACGATTTGCTGGAGCTGGAAGAATTTGTAAAAAAGTAACTGGTCCGTAACGCCTTGAAACCAGTTCACTAAAGCTACAGGCATCCTCAACATCAAAAACTTGGAAACCGTTTACATAACCTATTAATAAAACATGCCTGAAGGCTGTTGGACTAAGCTCTAATTTGTCAAAACCAGCCCACAATACCTGGATAACACAGAGGATCAGATCCAGAACAAGTAGACAAGCACTCAAGAAAAACACGCAAAGACTCCTAAACCGGATGTAAAGCTCTTACTACCAGATAAAGGAAAAAGATTATTATTGCACTAGTATACAGGCCCAATGAAAGCATAACAAAATAAGAAAATCTCATCGTATAAATTCTGTAGCATGATTTTGAGACAATTGACTCAATTTCCTCGTTGAAATTGTAACGCGAGCGACAGGGAAAGAAACAGTGAAAAACCATTGGCGCACAGAGTGATCCATTAATAAGTTCCGTCTTAAGTAAGGAAACAAACTCAAACGAATCACTTCTAACAATCTTAAAAAGTTAACACTTCCAGCAACCTAGTACAGGGTCAATATGAAAAGGTCTTTGGAGAAATTACTGGGAAGGAAAAGAAAACTCTAAGAAAAACAGCTAACACTCAAACAAAACAAGACATGGAACATCACTTATCTTCAGGTTAAAATAGACGCAGAGAGAGGTGGTCAGTCAATTAATAGTTGGTTCCCTATAATTAGGTCATCAACTCACTCCAACGGATTTTATTCTTAGACTGACAAACAAACACAAGGGGGACTTGTGGAATAAACTCGAAATATAAGTATCCTGGGCAGCCATGCATTGGTACATGAACAGGAAATTTTTACAAACGAGTATATGAAAATAAATTTGAATAGGCGGTCTAACTGGAAGGAAATCGATTCAAGGTTGTATTTCCGTAAATTAATTTTTTTTCTATCACAACAAAGATTTTCACATGCTAAAAGTAAATTCTGATGCGATTCATCTAGTTTATACAATTAAAACAAATAACTCAATTAGTTCGGAAATTAAGTGCTCAAATTCAATCAAGACATCAAGTAAATGAACTGAACTAAAAGAAATAAAGAAACTAATACAATCAAACACTTCAACAAAACTAACTACCACATGACGGAAAAAAAAGCAGAATACAGCCAACTAATTTGAAAAAAAAATGTCAGAAATGCCGACCTGCTCTTTTCGATCGTCTCCAGAGGAAGAAATGGAGGCGGCGACGGACGCACCGGCCGACCGCACAGCGGTGCTAGCATTCGTCGATACTGTTCTGATACAAGACGAAATAATTCTCAAAGAATTAGGCAGCAATTTGCTGTTTTTCCCCTTGCTTCCCCTCATTTTTCAAAGATTAATCCTCCAGACTTTACCCTCTCAGCCTTTCCCAACCACCACCGACTGACGAGTAAATCCCGATTCAACTCCACCGCCGTCGTGCTCCGCCGCACTGGCCGACGTGTAGTACTTACCGCCGTCGATCATCAATATTCTGCGATCGCCGGAGAAATGGGAACACCACCGCGAAACGTTCGCAAGAATATTCGATTTTGTTCGCAATTTTGGTTTCCTAAAAAATTTAGGAGTTTTGACTTGAAGCGCATGCTTTGTTTACTGTTTCTGTCTTTATACACGCACGCGATCCCCTCCGCTTCTTTTGTTGTTTGCGCTCTAAGAAATTCTATCCTGATATTCATTTAAATATCATTTTTACTCTTCTTTATTATTATATCTACAACTATTATTATTATTCATTCCAAATAGCTATCCATTTCATTTGTTTTTTTTTTTTGTCTTTCCAAATATAAAATGTAATTTTGAATATTTTTGTTAAAAAATAGTTTATTACATATCTATTTAGTTGAGATCATCATCCTAATACGAACTATGAACACAAAAAGTCAATTATAATTTTAAAAGCTAAAACATACACACAAAATTTATTGTTGTTTGTCGCAATAAGAGATACGTCCACTTGTCATCGTTAAAGTTTCACTTATCGAAACCGGAGTTTAAGAAAAAAAAATAAAGTACATCTTGCTTTGATATGTTTAGGGGTGAGCAATACGTCGATTAAACGAATTAATCGATTGAACGGAATGAATTCGAAAATTCGGTTCGGTTAATTCGAAAACTCGGTTTTAGTGTTTGGAAATTTCGGTTAATTTAGTTCGGTTTTCGGTTTTTTTAAAAAAAAATTGATTAATTCGATTAACCGAATTATAAATAATTAAATTTTGAATTTTTTTATTAATCTTTACATATAATTTATAATATATTTTTAATGTGTTTATATTTAATATTATACTTAATTTTTGTTATTTTAATTTTTTAACCTTAATATGTTTTATTATGATAAAAATATCATATTTCAATCATTAATTTTATAAAATTTTGTATTTTTCAATTTATTTTATGAAAAAATCGGTTAATTCGATGACCGACCGAATTAACCGATTTTAATCCGGTTTGGTTAAATCGGTTTTAGCATAAATTCGATTCGGTTCGGTTAGCCTAAAAATAATTCGATTTTGGTTATTTTGGTTCGGTTTTTGACCGAATTAACCGAATACTCGTCCCTAGATATGTCTCACTATTATCTTAATAAAAGTAAAATTAGGACAATAAAATACATGTAAAAAAAACCCAAATGATCAAGAGTAAATGTCACAATTGGCAACTACATTATAATGAAATCTAGTCTCGCCGCAACGAATGTGTGAAAGAACAAGTGAACAGAAAATGGTACGTCTCTTCTTTATCCATATTTTGGGAAAATATAGAAAACATAGTAAAGACCACTTCTTGGATTCAAAAAAAAAACACTATTCCTTCTTGATTCAAGTAGAGATCTTGATTTTGCTAAATAGTTTGGAATCTTGGGTCTAATTCAAAAAATGGCATGAAAAATATTTTGGCATGTATTAATGGATAACTGGAATAGGATATTTTTTAGTGATCCGACATTGATTTTCCATTTTTGATTTCATTAAACCCACACAAATTATAAGTTCGTATTCGTGAAAATCGAATTATATATTTGACATCGATGGAGTAGAAAATGTTATCATTATATTAAATAATAAAAAAATATAGCAACAGGGAAAAATAATAATAAAGGTTATTTAAGTGGATGAACCAAGTGCATTGTACCGTGTTGATCAGTCTCGCGCTATTAAATGTTTATGCTGCAGTAAATTAATAAATGACTATCCAACGGTTTAGGGAAAGGGACATGTATAGTAAAATTAATCCCACATAAATCTATACAATATTTACATTCACTTATTGGATGTATAAAACTGAATATATTAGATCGATTTACAATGCGTCTTCAATGATTCGAATCCGAAAATATATTTTTTTTAAAATTATTCGTAAAATTCGGGGCGACGGATAATCCTATATTTATATATGCACATGCATAATACAATGCAGTTTAAGCATCAAGGGTCATGCGTGGTTGCAGATTCAAACCATTGAAGCCTCTGCTGAAGCTGTATTCTTCTGCACTAAAAAGCTCTTTGTAATACTTCTTCCAACTTGACAGCTTCTTACATTTTCTTATCAGCTCTAGGCTGCCACAGCTCCCTCTCAAAAGCAGCAGAATCTGCATTAACCAAATCCAAAATCAAATACAAGAACGTCGTGTTTCGCGTAATATGGCAACATGGGTTGGCTTCTGTTTTACTTAAATGATACGTGCCTGGCTCATTCGAGGGCGCCTAATCGCAGATTGTTGGACACATAATGAAGCAGCCAGGATCATGAGATTTAAGTGTATGGGATTGTAGTTATCACCAAGTGAGGGATCCACAAGTTCTCTGATTCTGTTCTTTTTTAGCAGAGGTTTAGCCTGGCACAAAAAGAAATAACAATACAATGATTTGATTTGATGCATACGTTTTGTAAACGACGTTGCTTCGACTAGGGTGCACTCGAACAAAATCGAGTTCCAGTTGCACTATATTCGGGGAAATATTCAATAGCTCGACCTGCAGCTTGACTAGGAGTAGTTTGATCACAACAAGCTCAATTTTCTCGATCATCAATCGAGCTCAAATTTGAAATCAACTAGATAGAATTAAGCGAAAACTAACCGTTTTGATCATATTTAGAAAAATGGAAAACATATTAGTTGATCTTGAGACACAAGAAGTATTCAATCATGAGATATTAATGCCCGAGTTCGACTCAAGTTGGTGTTCCCTCCAGCCAAGTTTCGATAGAAACTTTTTGGAAATTACTTGCCTGTGTCATGGCTTGCTTGCGGACTCATTGAATCTTGAGAAAAGAATCGCTCGACCATTTTAGCTAATTTCTCGAGCAAGATCACAACATTTTTAGGAGTATTATATGTGCATGGGAGATGAGATAGTCATACCCACATAACAAGGCTTTGCTGAGAGTAATCCAGGGCTCGACGCCCAGAAATAAGTTCCAACAGCAGAACACCAAAGGCGAATACATCAGTTTTTTCATCCACTATTCCATGCATTAGAAATTCAGGTGCTAGATACCTGCAGCAACAATGGATTAGCACCAAACACAGATCATTCTACAAAAATGGGTTGAAAAGGATTGAGGAAGGTAAGATTCTACGAACCCGAAAGTGCCTTCAACATTTAAAACAGTAAGGTGAGTCCATCGATCCGGGAGCCATTTCGCTAGCCCAAAATCACAAATCTGAATCAAAGCAATAGTTGAGGTACATTCAACTAAACACCTTATAAAATTACTTCCAATTTCTTTGATATCCAACTAGGATCACTCATTGATATACCTGAGGTTCATAGTCCTCCGTAAGCAATATATTTGCAGCCTTAATATCTCTATGAATGATCCTTCTCTGACATCCTTCATGAAGATACAGCAATCCTTTTGCTGTACCTATCCCAATCTTGTGCCGAATATCCCACTCGAGCTTCTCTCTACAATCTATTTTATCACAAAAATACGAGGAAAAACAACTGAAAATCTAGATCCAAAGACTTAAAATAAGTGTCAGAACAATAAAAAAAAAATCTGGATAAGGTGATTTAACTGTGAAGCATAGAAGCGACGCTTCCAAGGGGAGACAACTCAAGAACAAGGTACACCCCTCCTTCGACGCCGTAGCCCATCAATTTAGCTGTGTTTGGATGATTTATGTGAGCCATTATGCCAAGTTCTGATAGAAAATCATTGATTCTTTCCTCCGCTCGGCCTTTAATCAAACGCTTGATCGCAACAAGCTGGCCTCCTTTCAAACAACCTCGATAGACTTCAGCATAACCGCCTTTCCCAATCAAATATCCTGTTCATATGCATACACACACAACCATGAGTCCATGATTTACAAGATTTCCTAAAGAGGGACATATCTTATCAAGATATGTGATAAGAATACACAAGACACAAGGGGTAGGCCAAGAGTTCGAGCTAGGGGCGACTTGATGCATTTTTCTGGTCGAACAACGCACATTTTCGCCAAAATTATTTGATTTTTTTTCCCTTCGGTCCCCTTGGTCCAGCGGGCACGTATCTTAAAGCTAACCTTGGGAAAAATTGCAGGTTGCTGTCTGGAGTTCTGAGAAGGTAAAATTCTTCCATTGAGGCTTGAAATAGTTCAAATGAGGATCAAATACCGCACTAGTCACACCTAAAACTTCCTCTTCAGCACTACTGCTAAATCTTCTGGATAAATCGAGGGACTTGAGGGAATACCATGTGGCTAACTGCCCTTTGGATTTAAATCTCAATAACTGAAAAAATTCGGCCCATCTCGAACCCGGTTTCGGATCAATCTGAACTTCTGATTCTGAAATGCTTGTAGCTTTGGAGGAATCTGTTTCAGATTCAGCACTTCTTAGGAAGTCCTCGAGCACAGTATCAGGGGAACAGACCTTTGATTTATCTTTCTCAATCTCCATTACTGATCCCAATTCCACCAAGAAAATAAATACAGATTTCATCATTGCAAGCACATATATAGTTAAATGATTCGAAATACATGTTATAAAGAAAGGGACAAGCTGTTCTTGCAAATAAAAAGTTGTCTTTTTTAATCCAAAAAAATGTGACCATAAACCAATCATAGGGAAAAAAAAGGTACAAAGGGGCCAGCTTTTACGATATAAACATGAATTTCAAGAAATTCCGCTGAGTAATTAATCTCAGATTCAACAAAAGGAACATATTACAAAGACCCAAATCACACTAAGAAATGCAGGCTAGAAAAATCAGAAATGCTCATAGACTACACAGTGAGTGAGAAAATCAGAAAACTGATCAAGAAACACTTCTCGCACAACATTTTAAGAATCGAGGAAATGTATACGCACAGCAGAGTAAAATCTGCAACTCTTGTATTTCTTCTTCTTCCTTAGGATTTCTTCTGTGTGTTTTTCCAAAGCTAAATCGATTTGTAAACAAAATAGAGTACTTTTGCCTTCAGCTTCACTCTCGATGTGTGCATGAAGGAATGAACGTGGCAATAATTATGCAAAGGTATCTTCAAAGACAAGAATCTTGGGTTTACTCCATCCCACCAACCACCCGTAAATATGATTCGATTTTGAATGGAAAAAATAAAATTAGAAATTTAGTTTTAATGGGATAACAATGAGAAGACACATGCATGAGTGACGGCGGCCGAGATGCGGCGGCAGCCGCCGACGCTTGTGTTGACGTTTGGCTCGGTTTGCTCGTTTAATTTAATTTAAACCACGCCTCACGAGTTGAATATTCGCGCACTCATAGGAGCATATTTCCTGCTAAAATATTGTGAGGTATGCTTTGGGATTGGGCCATGTACTCCCTTCTTCATGTCCCTATCGCTCGTGCACATCCCTCGATTTACCCTCCGCATGAGCCAATGGGCCTCTGACTTATGTGAAATGGGATCCCATTCGGGGTCAACCCTTGAATATTCGCGCACGCATTTCAAATTATAATAAATTTAATACGCAGACAATTTCTGTATAAAATATGAAATATAATTGGTTTTCAAAAACAAATATATATAATATAATTTTTAATATGATGTTTTTTTAAAAATAAATGACATTATGGGAAAGGTGTCATTTGGTGAATTACGCGTTAAAAACTCCATGTAAAATGTTATAATGTTAGGAGTAAATTTACGTTTTAATAATTTTAATAAAATGATCAAATCTATATAAAGTGAAATACATGTTAGTGGTTCGTTTAAGTAATAATAACTAATATTCTGCTGCACGCGTTGCGTGCTCGTACATTTTGTTTTTTTAAAAAAAATAAATAATAAATTAAAAAAATTAAAAAATAATAAAACAATAAATAATAAATTTTAAAATTAAAAAATAATAAAAATATAACATTTTTCTAAACAAATATTTACAAAATATATATATATATATATCTTATAAAGTGAATGTCATATTTATAAATAAAATAATATCAAAGGACACAAAGTGAGCTTTTAATGGCTAGAAAAGAGGAAACTGTATAAATTTGATTATTTTGCCCAATAATTTTGGTTTTATTGAAAATTAAATTAGGAGATAACCATAATTTCAAATCATGTTTCACCAATTGATAAAAAGTTTGTTAATTAGAGGGTCTCTACTTTAATAATATAGTAAGATAATAATTGGTTAATATAAACAATTTAATTATTAATTTTAGCATAAAAATTCATAGATCTTACACGTCAATTTTTTTAGTTGGATCTCCAACTCGACTTAACTCGTGAAAAAATGTTAATTTTAAGAAAAAAATTATTAATTTTTTTATTATAGATACATACCGTATTGATCTCTCTCATCTCACATAGATCTGCTCTAAATTTAAACACTTACAATTGAGAGGATTGCACTTAAAAAAATAAATATATAGAAATTGATAATTCTTAGCATCTACGCTTCTAGCTGCCGACCAGTTATAATGATTAATGATAGCCAGTAGATATTCTTATACCCACTAAACCTTATATTGGTTAACATTAGCATATTATTTCGTGCAACTTAAGCTTATGACACAGTCATTAAAAAAATAAGGTAAAATAATTGTCATAATCGAATATCCGAGTTGATAGAGTATGTGAGCATTTGATCAATAATAAAAAAAAATTCGAATGAACATGTCACAAAAGATTTGTTAAGTACACTTAACCCGACAAATTTGATTTGTAGGTTATCAATTCAAATATTTATCTAGTATGCACCAAATGACATTGACTCCAGATTCCATCGAATAAGATAAAATAATTGTGGTGAGTTGATTGATTGGCTATCATTGTTGCTTCTAATGGATCATTTTACATGATTTTATCCTAATTGAGGTAAATGTTTCTTGCCGTCTACTAAATAAAATTATATGTTTTGATCAATTAAAGAACCAAACTCCAGGGGAAAAAAAGGGGGAAAAAAATAGAAAGGTTAAAAATACAGAAACAAGTAATCGAGCTAAACCTAAATTTTGATTGATTAAAGAACCAAAAGGTTATATATGTCAATTTGAAGAACCAATTTTTTTTTCTCTTCTTATTTAAAATTTATTTTATGAATGCCTCAAAAAAAAAATATTTTATGAATGCATGTGTATTTTATAATCGTATATCTGTATTTTATAATCTGTGTATATTAAAAAGAAGTCATTTTCTGAAAAAAAAAAAAAAAAAAAAGTCAATAAAAATAACCAATGTTATATTTTTGAATATTTGGGCAAAAGTGCATCTTCGAACTTCTGAACAAAAGCTTGTGACAAAAGTTTATTACCATAATCTATTAGTTTTGATAAGTTGGAGTCCTTGGATAGGTAGAAATCAAATGATGTTTCACGGCAAGGCACAATCTTGTGAGGATGTAATTGCAAGAGCCCATCGAGTAGGCCCCGTTTGGTATCAAAAATCAGACTAAAAAAATATTTTTTTTAAAAAAAAAAATGATTTTTCCGTTAATAAGGTGTTTGGATGGTCAAATAAGTGCTTAAAAAACACTTTTTAAAATCAAAATTAGAGATTTTTCAAAAGCCAAAAATTATAGCTTAAAAAATATTTTTTGAAAAAAAAATATCTACAAACGGGCTCTACATCTTCTCCCCGTTGGCAACCCCCTCCTCAAGGAACACTTAAAATGAATGTGGATGCGGCGGTAATAGCCTCAAAAAAAAATTCAGTGTGGGAATTGTGGGTCGGAACCATCATGGTTGTGTTCTATTTGCTGAAGGCGGATGTTTTCCTGGATGGTACACACCCCATCCATCTAGCGGAACTAGTTGCAATTAAAGGACTGGCGAAGGGGATTCAACTTGGATGGAATCGATGGATCCTTGAAACGGATGCTATTTCAGTTATTCAAGCCATACAAACTCCGACTCCCTTCTCAACGGATTCTCCCATTTCCAACTCTACTCGAGATCTTTGTTCAAATGCTCCAGGACTAGGAGTTTGTAAATCTTTTAATGAAAATAAAATTTATGTATTATATATTGTTAGGTATTTAACCAAAGTTACAAATTGAAAGATCAAAAGAAGGATTATGAGTTAATATATGGAATGTATCTCCATTTATATCAAGGGCGGAGCCAGAAAAAAATTTAAGGAGTGACTAAAATTTTTTAAGTATGTATTTATAAAATTTATATATGTTAAAAGTAATAAATTAATATGGGTTGTGTTATAATCGATTTGGGCTAAAAAAGATTTAAAAAAAAAAATTTGTTTAAAAAATGATATATAAATGGGCATAGCCATAAAGTTTAAATTTGGTGGGTGAAATTTTGTTTTGATTTTTTGTCATCCTCCCAATATATTTTTTTAAAATTTTTCACAGACATGATAAATAATACGTACAAAACAACTGCTCAATTTGACTACAAAATACTCAAATAGAAACTGTTGAATCAAATAACTCTAATAAATTCAATCCTATCTTTTCAACACACATGTCAAACATTTTTACGAAATATTAACTCAATATTAAAAAAAATTAATTAATAATACAAACATACAATTAACAATAATATTAAAATATCACACCCTAATTTTATCAAACAAAATCATCTCTCAAATATTTAATACAAACCGAAAATTTCATATTTGTTAAGAAAAGAAATAGATTCGTTAATTTTCTCGATATTATGCTAAGGTTATTTACACTTCATCTATTTAAAAATTATGGGCTAAACTATTCAAAATTTTGGCCCAAAATTTTAAATTCATGCTGGGCAATAGCCCACCTTTGCCAACACAATATATTCACCACTTTAATATATCTACTATGGATCGGGCCAAATCAGCCCAGGCCACCACCCCCTCCATCTAATATCTGATTTCTATTGCACAGTAGGAGAAACTCTTCATCCAATAAAATTTATTTCTCTCTGAAATTCGTCCTCTCTCTTTCACCCCAAAACACGTTGCAAACACTCTTGAATCTTTGATTGTGAAATCATTCTTTAACACATATAGTTAAATGTAATCACTTTCAAGAAATAAGCGATAATGAAGTGGTAGGCATGGGCCGCATGGCTTTCAATCATCGCACAAAAACATAAAAATAAAAACAAAAACAGTGTGACCCAGTTCGAATTATAAACAGAAGCGTTAGTTAATTTGGGCTTCCTCATTTGAGAAGGAGCTAATAATTTTATTATTATTATTTGAAAGAAGAAATTTTTAAAATTACAATTTGTATTTCCTATTCTCAGATTATTATTATTTTTTTTTAAAAAAAAACCATCATCAAGCAGATAAAAAAATACTCATGGAGAAGGAAATGTCTCACCAGTAGCTATTCATTGTTCATGGGTGAGAGGCTCACACCAATATAAAAATCATGGTTATATCAGACAAATTTCATCCGATCTAGCGTAGAATTAGAATCTACTTTAAAATATTAACTTTTGATCAAACTCGGAGAAAAGGAATTTGTGAGAACCTAGAGAAAAAAAAAAAAAAGTACAGATTAGAACGCCGCGTAAGTCTAAATATGAATCAAAAAGTCATGATGTACACTTTACGTTACAAGGATGAATTTTTTTCTTTTTTAAGGGTAACATATAATAAAATAAATAAATTAAAGAGTTGATTAGATTGAATGGTATGTTCATAATTTATCATGTAAAATATAATAACCTAGTTCATAAATGAAATTCCTACATTTTATATGCGTGTGGATTCGATGGATGGATTTTTAAACTTTAAGAAATGAAGAAATGATTCACGTTATTTAGATATTAAAATTTATAAATAACTTTCATCTCGGAAATGGATGATCTGGTGAGAGTGCCAGGTTGCTTCTCGGCCTATACAAAATAGCATTTTATAAGTTTTATATTTGCACATGGTAAAGTAACACGATTTAAAAAAACTTGTAAAAGGGCCGACCAATAATGCACCTATTGACTACTGTATAATTAATTTAAATGACAAAAATCTACACACGTGATTGCAAGTGGTGGATTTAAATGGTAAAAATCCTCACAACACTACGTTGAAGGGTTGAGGATCTTGTTCCATATATTTGGTCTTTTGTCCTTGTACAATCATTACTTAGTGGTTTATGTGTGAATGAAATTTTTTTCCCAAAACTATTAATTTGAGTAGAGGACCACCAAATTCTTTGATACTAGCCCACAAGGTAAGGTTACACGAGTTTTGATGTAAAACCCAACAAATTGTTTGATGCTAGGAAGTCAAATGTTTAGAGTTTTTATTTTACATATACAAGATTTCATTTCATGCTAATTCTTGAAACTTTGAGGCAAGTAAGTTGCCATATCAGTACAAAGCAGCCAAAATGATACGCAAGAAGTGAAGTTAGCTTGGTTAATTCATTTACTTGGACTGGCAACCATTTCTTGATTTAGCTCTTTCCCTAATGTTTTCATGCTTATGTTTGCATCTTGGGATTGATCAGAATATATATATATTTCCTCTTTTTCTATCTCATGCTAGATTCATCAACTTGAGGAAGTGAATAAGACCAGAAGATAGAGATGGATGATGATCAAGAAATACAAAATGGCGAAAGCTTAGTGCAAGAAGAGACCAGGGTTCCACTCATTTCACAAGAAAAGAGACGACTCAACAATGGTGATGAAGAGCAGCCCACGAAAGGAAGAATCAGGGAGGATACATTCATGGTTTACGCCACCACTTTCGTCTCAGCTTGCGGTTCTTATGCATGCGGATCTTGCGTATGTAACGAGTTCTTGGATGATGCTAACATCTAAGAACCTTGTTTGGATTAGTTTGATGCAATGGCTTTGTGTATTTCAGGTTGGGTATTCATCACCAACACAGTCTGCAATCAGAGAAGATGTGCACTTGTCCTTAGCAGAGGTTGCTTGAAAATGCAGACATTAATCCAATCTCATTGAACTTATTTCTTTTTTGTCATTCTCGAAGTTGTTCATATACATGAATTCTTACCGGCTTTATATCCATGCAAATGCCACAGATTTTGATTTTTAAGCATGTGTTGTTTCTTGGCAGTACTCAATGTTTGGATCCATACTGACTTTTGGAGCAATGTTTGGCGCAATCACTAGCGGTAAAATGGCAGATTACATAGGTCGCAAACGGGTAATTTTGGTGAAATGGACTATTATTTTAGGACACACTATTTGATTCATAATGATCAGAGTTATCGGGGGTGAAATTGTCGCAGACGATGTTATTATCAAGCGGCTTCTGTACAGCAGGATGGCTTTTCATTTACTTTGCTCAGGTATTTTTGGCTATGACAGTGTTTAAGATTTCTTCCAAAATTTGATTTTGAGTTTTTATTTCACAAAATTTTTGAAAAAGTACACTTTTTGAAAGCAATCCCAAACACAACCTGAGTGGACTCAGGGAGCGACTCTTATCTTCTACACTAGTGAGCCTTAAACCAAAGTTGTGCAGGAGGCTATTCTACTGGATATTGGAAGATTAGCAACTGGATATGGAATGGGAGTCTTCTCTTATATGGTAAATAGATTGATTAGCTTGCATATACATTTGTGTTTATGTTCTAATTGAGATATTTGTTGAACTGTTTTCAAATTTTTTGGTCCAAAGGTACCCGTATTCATAGCCGAAGTTGCGCCCAAGGATTTACGAGGAATGTTGACAACATTATGCTGGGTAGATACCAAGATTCTATCCATATTTTCAACAGAAAATTGAAGATTATCAATATTGAAAAGCCTCATTGCTCTGTAGGTCATGCTTTGTACCGGAGTGTCTGTATCTTTCATCCTCGGCACGATACTTACTTGGAGGACGCTAGCTTTAACGGGTGGTTTTCTGTGTATTGTAACAAGAAAGCAAGATGATCAGTTTTAATGCTTTGTGGTGTTGTGCTGCAGGAATAATCCCTTGTGCCATTGTGCTTTTTGGGCTCTTTACCATCCCGGAGTCCCCGAGATGGCTGGTAAGAAGCACAATACATGGATAAATGTCATCCATTTTTATGTAGAAAGATCGTCAGAAGATTAATAGTTGAAGTTAATAGGCAAAACGTGGAAATCAAAAGGAGTTTGAAGCTTCATTACGAAAACTTCGCGGCAAGAATGCCGACATATTTGAGGAGGCAGCTGAAATTCAAGTACAGATACGTTTATAACTCGCAACAACGTAAGATGTTCGTGGGAACATCTTAACAAGATGTTCGGGCGAACATCTCACAACGCACTTGGCCCAGGCCTTGTGTTTGCTAGGACAACATAACTCTTCAAATAAGTATGTAATTAATAAATCTTCTTGCCAGGATTACATAGAAACCTTGGAAAAGCTTCCCAAAGCTAAACTGCTCGATTTGTTTCAAAAACGGTGTCAGCGTCCAGTCACGGTAAAATGCTTCTGCTTCTTATTTTACTACTCGTGTGACCTTACTGGAAATTTTGGGCCACTCCATTCAAGGTGAATGGAAATTGGCTTACGAGCTTTGGCTCATTTAAGGGAAAGCATATAAGAGAAGAAGTTTAATGTAGCCTAGTCTAACATCGAGAAATAAAGCTAAAGTGGGTTGGTTTTTGTATGATTTTGTTATTTGAAGGTGTACAAAAGCTTAGTCAAAATGGTCTCTCACGCACCTGCACAAGAAAGGTGCAAATCAAGGATCCGATTTGCGCTGAAAATACTTGACTCGTGTGCAAGCATGACCTGCGCACGTCGAATTTCAGACTGGTCCAATCCAAAATCGGCGGCCTAGTCTAACCCACCTTTTGCCAATTTTTTTAATTTATCTTGAATTAAAATTGGTGCCCGAATGGCTGTCACGACCTTAAACTTTTCGCAATACCTTCGTGAGCCTATATTGCATACTATTATTTTGGCTAACATAGTAACATGTATTAAGTTCTCTATATTTAATGTTCATTTCTTTCTCCAAGAAAATTGGTCTATAGTTCTGTGCTTAATAAACTAGCATAAGCTATAAATTGTCACACAGATAGGAGTAGGACTAATGGTCTGTCAACAATTTGGAGGAATCAATGGAATCAGTTTCTACACCAGCAGCATCTTCGAGTCCGCGGGTGAGTTCTTATACTCTGTAAGCGCCTTTACAAACACAAAAGATCAATTTAAATATCAAATCTGAATATAACAGGATTTCCAGCCAATGTGGGAACTATAATCTACGCCATTCTTCCGGTATCTAGATTCACACTGTCAATTCTTTGAGGTGCAAAGCTATTTCATTAAACAAAGAAAGTAATCATGTGGATTTTGTTCAATTGCATACAAAAACTTCTGTCAGGTCATAATCTCCGCATTTAGTGCCTTTTTTATCGACGGAGCAGGAAGAAAACCGCTTATTGTGGTACCATTTATGCACCAGTAGCTGGTCCCAGCAACAAAACACTATGTTTTACACTAACAAAAATGTAAACAAGATGCGTTTTTTCCCCGCAGATTTCTGGAGCAGGATTGGTCATTGGGTGTCTGCTAACTGGGATTTCATTCTTTCTGAAGGTTGTTATCATCAGTCATGCCTTTTAGTCGGTTTTCGTTTCATATCAAAACAATCTAATTAAGAAGTATTATACTCTGGCCTAGGAGCATGGACTTGCACTTGGTGCAGCTCCAGCTCTAGCAGTAACGGGCATACTGGTAAGACGTTCTTACGTTTTCATATGATATACAATACAGCAATATTGAAGACAGATCTTTATCTAAGAGTCCATATCCTGCTCATTAGGTATACGTGGGGGCGTTTTCGATGGGGATGGGAGTAATTCCATGGATGATGATGTCTGAGGTATGATAACAACTTTTCATACTTTCTCTAGTTATTAAACTTAAAATATGTATTCTCTGATGACACTTGTCAGCAGTTCAGACTAAGAATTGTGATTATTGCAGATATTCCCTATAGACATTAAAGGAGTTGCAGGAAGCCTTGTAACACTAGTGAACTGGTTTGGTGCATGGGTTTGTACTTTGACCTTTAACTTTCTCATGAGCTGGAGCTCCTATGGTAAGTAAATACTTTCTGATGAATTTAGCCATAAAATTCGCAGTCTCGAAAAAGATATTTGATAGCATAGTTAGCCATAACTTATTATGAATACAAACGGATTAAGAATTAGCTCATACTTGTTGTGAATGTATCTAATAATCTGCAGGAACTTTCATTCTGTATGCTGCAATCAATGCATTAGCCATTGTGTTTGTGATTAAACTTGTCCCTGAAACCAAAGGCAGAACTCTGGAACAGATTCATGCAGCAATCGATTCTTCGTGATCATAAACATCTTGCTTTTGGCAAATGGCAACTTCAGCCATTCTGGAAAGATGCATCTGTTTCAAAACTCGAGGATGATTCGTCGAATCCGGAGAATCCACCATCCAGTTGTATGATGGAATATATATAATAAACGCTTATGCATTTGTGTTTCAGTTCTGTAAATTCTCTTTTTCAAGGATTTGATGTGCCTTTGGAACTAGTGTTCTCTTACATGTGTGTTTGAATTCCAATAGATGGATTTACATGAATGAGAGATATGCGTGAAATTTTAGACCTCAAAATTTGTAGTTTTCCGAAAATGTATGCTCGAAAATTTCAAGAAAGTTTCATTTAAAAATGGTGAGTCTTGCTGATCTGCATGTGCATGAGATTGCCAGCTTGATTACATAAGAATCTTGGTCTGTACAATGAGCAAAAGGCCAGAGTTAGATTTGTCCTTATTAGAAAAAGTCAAAAAACACATAATTTACGAGTTTAAAATTTGCATATGGATTAGTATTAAATATGAGTAATCAGTCCTAACTCATAAGGTTAATTATCTATAACGTAACATCACATGCAAAAATATGAATAATTTTCCAAACAATGAGTCCTCAAATTATTTTGGATTCTTGTGAGTTTTGAACAACTCATCAATCAGATAAAGTCACACGACACCCTTTCAGAAAATTAGCCAACGGCCCACCAAGCATGTAGTCTACTCTATCACGTCTATTTTTCTTGTAAATAATAATAATGATGATGAGTTTTCAAAGAATTCTGTATTTTTTTTTAATAAAGTTTTTGAAGATGTTTTTGGCTTCTTGTTCTTGTACATTCATTATTGAGTGGTTTATATACTCATGAGTTGGAACTAAGAACTTGAAAATTAATTACTTGACAAGTGGACCACCAAATTAAATTCAGTTCGTTTACGGCCAATTTCACGACAAATTCTTTGGTAAGTGGGTAAGATTATACAAGTCATCTTCGTGTAGAATCCAATAGACGGCATCCATAAAGAGAGAGGATTTCAGTCAGAAAGTGAAATTTTTTTAGATTTCACACACACACACACACATAGGGTGTATATGTATATGGACCTAGATCGGCTTGGTTTGATTTCATGCTGATTCTTGAAACTTTGTGGTAAGTTCTCATTCCCTTCAAGCAACCAAACAGTAAATGCATAATACACATTCTTCTTTAGATGAAGTGATGCACGCAAGTGATGATTGATTCATTTCCGAAAACAACCATTTCTTGATTTGGCGTCTTTTTCCTAGAATTTTCATGCATATGTTTGCATCTTGTAATGTGATCAAAATATTTTCCTATACTATCTTCTGCTAGAGATGGCCGATGATCAAGAAATACAAAAGGGCGAAAACTCGGTGCAGGAAGAGATAAGGGTTCCACTTATTTCACAAGAGAAGAGATTTCACAGTGGTGATGAAGAACAGCACAAGAAAGGAAGCATTGGGGAAGACAGATCCGTTGTTTATCTCACCACTTTTGTTGCTGTTTGCGGCTCGTATGCATTCGGATCGTGCGTATGTAAAGAGTTCTATGATAACTTTATTATCTAAGAAACTTGTTTCGATTTTTTTTGATCGAATTGTTTGTGCTTTTCAGGCAGGGTATTCATCCCCTACGCAGTTTGCCATCAGAGAAGATGTAAACTTATCCTTAGCAGAGGTTGGTTCAAAATACAAGAGTCCAATCTCATTGAGTTTATTTCCTTTTTAATATTCTCTAAATTTTTCGTAGGAATGGATAGTTAGATATCGGAGTTCTATAGCTACTAAGGATCAATGCAAATGCTTCAACTTTTTTATTTTTAAGCCCATTTTATGTCTTGGCAGTACTCATTGTTTGGATCAATACTGACTTTTGGAGCAATGATCGGTGCAATTACTAGCGGTAAAATCGCAGATTACATAGGTCGCAAAAAGGTGAGTTTGGTGAAATGTATAAAACATTATCATGGCACCCAAATGATTCATATTGATCCGAGTTTTTGCTTGTGAAATTGTGGCAGACAATGATGTTATCAAGCGGATTCTGTACAGCAGGGTGGCTTTCCATTTACTTTGCTCAGGTATACTTGACCCGGTGTTCTGATGTATTTGTGCAGCTACTCTTTTTACCGTATCTTCTGCTAATGAGCCTTAAATTAAACCAAATTCTACAGGGGGTTATACTACTGGACATCGGAAGATTTGCAACTGGATATGGAATGGGAGTCTTTTCTTATGTGGTAAATCGATGTTCTTTGATACAAAACTGTGCTTATATGGTTCTAGCAGAGATATTTGTTCGATGGTTTTCAATTTTGTTCCAAGGTACCCGTATTCATAGCTGAAATAGCGCCTAAAGATTTACGTGGAGCGTTGACAACATTAAACCAGGTAGAGACAGAAACTTTAACCATTTTTAACAGAAAACAAATATCAATATTGAAAAGCCCATAACTCTGTAGCTCATGATTTGTGCTGGAGTGTCTGTATCTTTCATCATTGGCACGGTACTTACTTGGAGGGCGCTAGCTTTAACAGGTTTGTTATGAAACAAAACCTTGGTATGTTAACAAGAAACCAATATTATCAGCTAATAATACCTTGTGCTGCAGGGATAATCCCTTGTGCTATTCTGCTTTTTGGGCTCTTTTACATCCCGGAGTCCCCGAGATGGCTGGTAAGAAAAGCAATGCACAAATAATTGTTTTCCATTTTAATGTTGAAATATTTTCGGAAACTTACTAGTTAAAATTAACAGGCAAAACAAGGATATCAAAAGGAGTTTGAAGCTTCATTACGGAAACTTCGAGGCAAGAACGCTGACATATCTGAGGAGGCAGCTGAAATTCAAGTATATACACATTTAAAACTTGTAACATAAGTAGCAACATCTCAAAGAATTATGTAAGCTAAATGTATTTTCTTTCCAGGATTATATAGACACTTTGGAAAAGCTTCCTAAAGCTAAACTGCTTGATTTGTTTCAAAAGCGGTATCTGCGTTCAGTCACGGTAAAATGAACTTCTTCTTATGTTAGTACTCGTCTGACCAACTTTGCATTAAGTTCTAAATTTATAATCCATCACAGTTTCTGTCTCCAAAAAAATTAGTCTATAAGTTGTGAATTTTTAATGCTTAATGAACGAGTATAAGCTATAAATTGTCACGCAGATAGGAGTGGGACTAATGGTCTGTCAACAATTTGGTGGAATCAATGGAATCTGTTTCTATACCAGCAGTATTTTTGAGTCGTCGGGTAAGTTCCTGTGTTGTGTAAGCATTTTTACAAACTCGACGAATCAGATTAAAGATTAAATTTCACTATCTTGTGTAATATCACAGGGTTTCCAGCAGATGTGGGAACTATAATCTATGCCATTCTTCAGGTACCTAGATCCGCACTGCCAGTTCTTGGAGAAGCAAAGTTATTTCATTGAAAGACAAGAAACTAATTATGTGGATTTTGTTTTAATGCATATGGAATCTTCTGTCAGGTCATAATCACTGCACTCGGTGCCCTTTTAATCGACAGAGCAGGAAGAAAACCGCTTATTGTGGTAACCATTTATACAACAGTAGCAGCTCTCAGAGACATAGCACTATGGTTACACTTTGCAATTCTCAAAATGTAACCAAGATGCGTTTTTTTCCCTGCAGATTTCTGGGGCAGGACTGGTCCTAGGGTGTCTGCTAACTGGGAGTTCATTCTTTCTGAAGGTATTATTATCCATATTTTATACCTTCTAGTAGCTTTTGATTTCATTTCTATCAAAACAATCTGATTAAGAAGTCATATACTTTGGACCAGGAGCATGGACTTGCACTTGATGCAGCTCCAGCTCTAGCTGTAACTGGCATATTGGTAAGTTTTTACATTTTTGTATGGTATACCGTCTACCTATATTGAAGCCAAATAAATAACTTGAAAGAAATCTTGTCTAAGAGTTTATATTCTGCCGGTTAGTTATACATAGGGTCGTTTTCGGTGGGGATGGGAGCAGTTCCGTGGGTGGTGATGTCTGAGGTATGATGACAACTTCGCACGCTTGCTCTATTTGGAATATATGTGATCTGATGAAATTTATATACAGATCAGACTAATAATTATGATTACTACAGATTTTCCCAATAAACATTAAAGGAGTTGCTGGGAGCCTTGCGACACTAGTGAACTGGTTTGGCGCATGGGTTTGCTCATACACTTTTAATTTTCTCATGAGTTGGTCTTCCTATGGTAAGCCACTAATTTCTAATTAAGTTAACCATAAAATTTGCAGTCGCAAAAGCAATATGTATCACATCACCCTAACCTTAGCATAGTTCATGATTGTCATTTTAACTGATTGGGGATGCGAGTGGGAAATCTCAACTTGAGCTTGAGTCTTATTTTCTCACTTTAATCAAGCTACTCGAGTATGGTATTAAGTTTTAGTATTTATATATTACGCGTCTTTTTCTAACAAATTTTGCGAGTAATGGACTAAATTTTAGGCCAGCCACTAGCCAAGAAATTCAATGTGCGAATCGAGGGTTCATACTCTAAAACCTATCTGATTTTATCAAAGGATTTCATCGAAAACTTACAGCAGCTTGCCAAACAAAAGCTAAAAGAAAAAAAAACAGAGGTATAACTGGCATAACATCTACGATTGGATTCAAAAAAGCATAGGCTTCGGGTAATTTTCCGAAGAAAAAACTATTTGAATAACTGCGAGTACTGTCAAATTTGAATTTAAGCTTGATTGATGCCTATTTAAGCTTGATTGATGCCTACAAGGTCAAACTTCTTGAACTCGAGCTGGAGTAGCTCGACATGCATTCAGGTCAAAAGCGAGGTCGACACTGACTGCATAACTGAATTTGAACTTGAATTTGACTTCTTTTTTTTTTTTTTCCTTCAAGAATTAGCTTGACCATATCCCTTGCCCTAGCCTGAGAAGAAATGAAAAATTGCCTCATATTCTTGAATGTACCTATCTGCAGGAACTTTCCTTCTGTATGCTGCAATCAACGGGCTTGCCATTGTGTTTGTTATTGTGGTTGTCCCTGAAACCAAAGGCAGGACTCTGGAACAGATCCAGGCAGCAATTAATTCTTCATGAGACATCTCTTCGATTTGATTTTGTTTTTGGCAACTACTGGCATTTTGGGGAGATGCTTATATATTCTTCAAAACTAAAGATGATCATAGAATTCGAATAAATATATTCTTCAAAACTAAAAATGATCATACAATCTTCACTGTACAATTGTGCAATTAATAAATATTATAAACGCTTGTTGAAATGGAGTTGGCTCCAAATATACTGGGTTTGTGATTCGATTCTGCAAAATTTCATTGTTAAAGGCCAAAAAATTGATATTAACCGATGTAAAGTGTAATCAGGGATAATAGGATCTGGCACGATAACCAACACCAAAAATAAAAATAATTTAACAGGTGGCGGCATAAATTTGATTGCAAAAGCCCTTTCATTTCCCTTTGACAATATATAATCATTTCTTCCAGGTTCGATACATGAAGAATAACACTGGTACTATGTCGTCTCCTTTTACATCAGGAAGCTGCTGCCGCCTCTCTATACTATACAATTATATCATTATACAGATTACAGATAGAATGTTCCTCAAAATTGCATTTAAAACCAAGCAATTTTTATCATATCGATACTTGCACCTCAATTGCCAGAACAGAACAAAAAAGAGTCGTGAAAACCTGGTAACGACCCAACAAGAAGACTGAAATCTGGGTGTTTTCTAACAAAAGTCCAGTATATCCTTGTTAGAAGTTTGCCCTTTACGTTAAGAATTTGGATCCGTAAACAACTAGCTGGGATTGGTGTATTCGAGCAACATATGTGGTGATCGGTAAATCTTGATGAGTGTCCAGTAGAGGACCTCTTCAACCCCAAGTTCACCTTCTGCTCTGGCAGCATATATATCCTCACAGATGGCTATCAACCTTCAGGGCAAAGGGCAAATGCTAGGATTTGTCATACCATTTAAATCAAAGGATTGATGATTAAAACAAAAATTCTGGACAATACCCTTATTACCTGTCACAGGAAGGAAGATTCTCAAATGGTATTCTCATCCGGAGGTCAGAACATTGCAATCTGATAAACCGGCCTACCGCCAGCACAAATGTAATGTATAGACCCCAAATGCTAAATTTGCTGAGAGTCTCTCCAAGAAATCCCTCTGAAAGTAATTCGGGGATTAATTAAGTCAAACATCATTATCTTCGATTGTATGAATCCCATCAATACTTACGTGGAGTTTCCTCTGATACAATGACAGCCATGGGCCCTAACAAGCCACCGCAGCTACTTGTATTGAAAGAATTTATAACATGGAAGGACCACCATTCAGAACTACCATGATGTAGGACAAGATCAGCAGTGACATCATTTACCTGTAGATTATTAAGTGATTTATGAAGCATGTAAATCATAAAACACATAATAATGGTAAGTTCGTTGTTAAAACAACCCAAAATCTCAAATTCCATCTGGAATTTTGCATCTATAAGACCACTAAAATTTAAGCCTTTGTGACTTTCACTCATTTCCGAAGTATCTGCCTCGCTTCAGAGGAATGAAGTTCGTTCAGGAAATAAGAAGAGATGCAATTGTAACTAAGAAAGCTGAGTTTTATTCTTCAATATAAAAAGCGTAAGAATTATCCAACACCATTGCGCACACAGTTTAGTTTCTCTAAATCATAGCAAATCCTTTAGTTTCTAAATATTCATACCATGCGTATTTAATAGAAAGCTAGTGACTTGTATAGGCTGGAAAATTTCGAGAGAATGTCCAACACCTTTGTGTTCGGTGTATTCACATCATCAGACTTCAAATATAAAATCTACGAGTGAGAGCTCCTATTATTCACTTTCCAACTTTTCAGGAAACAAATACATAAAAACATGATATGATTGAAAGATATTAACAAGATTTTGGACACCTGAGATATTTTTTGAAGGACGCAGAGCCACATCAGTCATCAACAGATGTTACTAAGTCATTCGAAGGGGAAAGGGAGATGCATATTATGGTATGCAAGAACACCGTTGGCATGATCGAAAAATTTTTAGAACTCAGAAAAGGTTAGCTAATATTTCTCCAGACAGTATGCATGTGACATATGTCAATACTCCACTCATAAAGAACCTTTTAGCAGCATATTCATTAAAAAACTGAGAAAATCAGCTTACTCCTTTAAAAAGGCCACTAGGTTATGAGAAATCAATAAATATATTTTAGAATCAAATTTGGTATCATCAAGATTATGATACATATATTATGCGATTTTCATTTTTCATCTGAATGAATCATAGGAAAGATGTCTACCATATTTTACGAAAAATATTTCAACTAGCCAAATGAGTGATAATAGTATTTAAATTAACAGAGATTCGTTGAATTTCAGTCCTAAAGACATTTTCTATTAATACAGGTTTTTTTTCCAATCACAAAATTATCGTATTATGCTGTGTTCAATCTTTTACTTTTACTATTTCAAATTTAACAAATGAAGTTTCACCAACTTACCTCCTGCTCAAAAGGTCTTACTTCACCAGAACCAGTAACACGAAAAAATCTTGGATATATATTATGAACTCTAAAACTGCTAAATGAACCATTTAGAACTCCCTCAACTTCTGATGCTTTGGGAAGATCTGACGGATCAATACTTTTTTCATATTTCACAGTTTCCTTGCCCTTTGGTCGGTCCCTCATAAGAACCCAAGAATATTTCATATCCATATAAGTACTGCTTAGAGACTGGATAAACTGCTTCTGAACCGCGTCAGGTACAAACCACAGAGTACTTGCATCCGCTTGGCAACAAATGAGTTGAATGTCATTCACATTATATGAGCTCAAATAATATTGAGAATCAAGATCACCAGTTGCATTTACTTGATCCCATGCAATTCTTTTACAAAGAGTTGTCTGGAACAAGGTCAACCTTCCACCATCTGTCTTGATGTCAAACTGAAAACTGGCGTCATTAATTGGATTCGCGATGTTTGAGGGATTGCCACTACTGTACATCTGTAAGGAATAAAAGGTCAGACTCGACAGATTCTACATCTATAAAAATAAATTTTCTAAAAAATTCTTTATCGCATAAATTTCCAGACTAGCGTTGCTAGTCATCAGTAAGCAGATCTATCCATGTGGTGCTACAACATGTCATTTGATTATGGACTCTCATGGCCAGTATGGACAACAATAGATATCAACTTTGCATTGAGTTAATGCACGCAAAGAAAAATGAGAGAGAATATTTTGTCCATTGCTTGAAGAAAAAGAACAAAATGTCCAATGAGCCACACTTTATAATACAAGTTTTTGGTTATGTATATAATTAGTGCAACTAGTTCAAACTAACTAAACTATCACACAGCTCATTATGAAGTGGAAGTATAGCATCAAACATAGGTATGAGAAATACTCTTGATTTCCACAACTTTTTGACCAGCATTTTATATTTGCAAACAATCCAAATTTAAGTTGACATCCTACAACTTGAAATAAAGTTGAAGAAGATATCTACTAGAAGATAAATATGATGTGCAACTTGAAGTTCACTAAACCGTAAATATTCTACACAAAGAAATAATAACCGGAAATCCCTGTGAGATACTATTTCAACAACGAAACTATTGCTTCATTGAAGGTAAAAAAGGCAACTAGCAAGGTGAATAATCAAGGTTGAATGTAAGCCAATGATTTTGATGACCTCAAAGAAACCAAATGCTCAAATAATTGCTCAATTACCAAGTATAAACATATTAGATTGTGCATACTTTGAAGGGGAAGCATTTAAAGAATGGTAGTATGGCAAAGCATGAATTTGTATTGCCATGTTCTACCAACATTGGTCATGGATACACACAAAGGATCTTCACGATGTCAATGTGAGATGGATTGAATGAGCCAGGGCATGAACCAAACGCAGGATTTTATTGATGCTTAAAAAAACACAGGCATCAAAGGCAGTAAAACATTCTCAAAATGTAAAAGAGAGAGCACATCTGTTCTGATCCTACCTGGGTTATTTACTAAATTACTTCATCAAGAAGTGAGAGCCATGGTTCTTGGCACTAACTGTCTGGTACCCGTACACTACATCTCCCACTCAACCTCTCTATTCCCTACCCTCTCTCTCCCACTCCCATTCTCATAATAAATAATAATGACAGAAAAAAAACAGATAGTAGTCAATTGAAAACAACACCATCTGCTGAAAAACACTAGGTTAAAATATCATGTCTGTTCATACAAGAAGAACCAGTAACTAATGAAGGGCAGAATAATAATTAGAGTTACTTACTCTTATAAAAAATAATTAGAGTTACTTACCAGCATTGGAGCCCAAATAACACAAATCAAAATAAAGAACAGGCATATGCCATTGCAAAACTTAGTCATCTTGGTTTGCTTGTCTCCTTGTTTATGTTTAGCTCTGTTCAGAACATTATCACACTTGACGAGATACAAGCTTGCATTTATATCCTCCAACTGAAAGGATTAACAAAAACATCAACTTCTATTTTAAACTCCAATATTACCAAGGCATTTCAAAAATCCCAAAAAATCATAATTGAAACTGGTTTGAACCTGAGATGGAGGTATATGATTAACTAGTTTAATTTGAATCTGGTGTATGGTTTGTACATTATACCAAGAATACAACAAAATTGTTAAAATTTTCTACATTGCACCCACGAGCATTGGCCAAGTTATGCTGCTTCTCCTCCCCAAAGTCCATACAGATTACAGAATCACGACAGTTCACATCAAACAACAAAACCATAAGATTCTGTGAATCCAAATTAATGAAAGTTGTATTTGTCACATTCTTCTACCAAGGAACTGCTACCTCCTTTTATCTTATTTTCTCAGTGGCCAAGTACAATTTGGCCCCTAACATAGTCTTACTGAAATTTGTTTAGTTTATGGTAGAGAATTAGAGATAAATGGGAGATAAAGGTTTCAAAAAAAAAAGGAAACACTAAAAGCACATAGCTGGAAGAAAAAGCTCAGATAACATAATTAACTGGATCATATTTCTGTTTCAATGCAAATTCAAAAATAAATTGATAGGGTCCCACTTAGCATATGTTACGTGCCTTATAATTAATGGGCCTAATATGGGTCCTAATATAAAAGGCATAGACCCAAGAGTTCACAAGACCTCAGAAGAATCTAGACGTATAGAAACTTACCATTAATTATAAGGCGCGTAACAGCATGCAGTGGAAATTTACTAAAATGGAGCATCCATTGGTGGAAAGTTGAAAAACTCACCTTCAGCCAGTCATACATTGTCAGTGATGTAGTTGTGCATGACCAGTCAAGGACACATCGCAATTCGTACAGAAAAGGCAAAGCACGATAGAGCTTATATCCTAAGTAATTAAAACGAGATACATCACTGGTTAGAAACTGACGATAGAGTGTACTTTTGTGAGGAATGCCATAACGAATTTGAATGGCTTGTAAAGCAAGAGAAACCGCTTTAGTAAGATATATTGCTCGAAGGGCCAACCCTGCGGCATTCTGCTGGGAAGTATCCATATTCCAAGCATACTCAGTGATGGCACAAGTGAAAAGAATGAGGTTGAAAAGATAAAACATGACCTTCCCCGTCGTAAATGAACACAAGTATATGATGCGATCAACAATCATCAAGAAGAAAATTATCTGCACCAGAAGAAAATTCAAGCAGATTAAGAGAAAAAATACAATGATCTCATAATTCATAATCAAAGGTATAAAGGTTTTCTGATAAGTGCTTGCACATGTACAACACTTGACTGAAAATCAGGAATATTTGGCTCACCCATGTAACCTTTTTGCACACCAAATAATCAAACAACCATGTAGCTAATAACTCTATCTGTCATCTTTCTAATACTAGGCATGTCATTTAAAGCCCTCAAATTTTACTAGAATTACAAAAGAAATGGTTGGCATAAAAACTTACCATTAGCATTGATACAAACTCTTTCGGAAATTGATCCTCAAGCTGATAATATTCCAGAAATTCACTCTTATTTTTTATGACAGATTGATAAAATATAGCGACTAGAAAGAAAACCGTCAAATCAGCCCCAAAGATATATGCATAAAGGTCAATTTCTCTTTTGCCGCCTCCAACTACCGAGAGTATAGAGTAAGGAAATCCAGCTCCTTCAACAAGGTGAGCAAGCCGACCTTTAAGGATCTCTTTTGCAACATCAGCTGCTGGAGTAAGAGTGCTGAATTGTTCTGCTGGAACACAATCTGCTAATGGAGAGGTATAAACAACCTCAAAAACAGCCAAGGCCACATTCACATTTTCAGTGCTTTTTTCAATACTTCGAATTTGAACCTTGCTGGCATAAGGGCAATGGTTAGGCTTTTCTTTCTTGCAGTTATCCTCATGCACAAGCCTCAGAATCTGATTTACTGCAGACTCTATCCTCTCCGGTTGAATCCCATCCTCGGGCCATGATTTCACATCCATGGACAATTGAACAAAGTATGGAGGAGATTCAGCTTCCTGTGTCAGAGATTTCCAGTATCTAGAACAGCCAAGGATCACCATTTCAGTCACCTGTTTCATTAATTGGAACACTTTCTTTGTTTTCGCCCAACAGCTGGAGCCTGCCACAACCTGCTTTCTATTTAGCAATCCCCCTCGGCAATTACTAAATCCCACTGAAAACCACTCGCCATCTTTTGCAGTTATAGAGCTCTGTAATAAAGTAAACAAGTAGACCAAAAAAAGAGGTAGCAAACTGATAACAAATGATGATTTTATCCTTCTAGTAGGAAACCCCAACTTGGGCAGAAGGTCAGAATGTATGCTGAAACCACAATGCTGTATCATGATTTGGTAGATATACTGAACCAAGATATATATCTCGGTATAGATAAGCATCACAATCCAGAAAATGTAACTTGGCCCTGTATTCACGCAGAGAGCATATAGGAACAGAGCTGCCAAATACACCATCGAAAGCAAACTGAAATTCCAAAGAAACACGATAACGAAACAACAGTAACACACAATATCATTATTTGATCTCATCCGGGACCATATGTGATGAACTATCCGTCCAATCTGTAGACTTGCACGATCCGAAGTTCTACTTCTGTCAGACTGCAAGGATGCCGTACGGTTCAAGTGTTTATTTTTAACATCTGGGCTTCCTCTGTCATTAGAAAGTCCATATTCAACAGATGAGGGCTCATTTGAATTAGAATCTTCAGGTACAATATTCAAAAAGCTAACAAGATTGCTAACAGCCTGATTTCCAATTGACTGCACTTGGAAAACACCATCCTCTATTAACTGTGCTAACGGATTGTCCTTTGATTGGCTTTTAGCTTTGTCTGCTTTGGATGACTCATCAATAACATTTTCACCTGCATCCTCCTCAAGTTCTGTTATCTCGAAGAGGGACGCATCCATTGAGCGTTTTTCAAAATCAACTGCAAAAGGACTTTCTGCTCTTGTACCTCTAGGAGATTCATACACATTAAAAGAAAATTGTGAATCAGGATGTATATCCCCATCTTGTTTCTCAAAGCCTTCACTATCTTGCCGACTAAGTGAAGCATTCTTCCTTCTTCTCAAGCCTTCTTTAGCCGGTGAAACATCATCATAAACAGGAGTGGAATTCATACCATGCAGCTGGATTTGTAGGTTGAGCATCTCAGACTTCATTTTCTCAACTTGTAAGTTTCGTTGACGTTTCTTCTCTTCAGATTCGCGAATGTGCTGCAACTGTTCGGTTTTCCAAGCAGCTTTTTTCTCTTGCTCGCGTACAATTGCACCAATTTGTTCCGCTTCGAGGTATCTAAAAACATAATCAAATTCCGAAGAAGAAAACATATACGACTGGAGTGACACCAAAACAAAAATGATGATTTCAACCAAAGCAGATCTTGATGTGATCCGGAATCCATAATCGTATTTATAAAATCCGATCACCTCATAAATATAATCGATTGTTTCACACTTCCCTGCATTAAAATCCCCTATAAAAGGAGACTGATAGGCCAGAGAGAGAACAATAACAGCAAAATTGTACACACGCAAGTACTTGAATATCTTATTTTTCTTCTTCAGTATGGTAAGCCTCAAACGGAAGAAAATAAGAGCAAAACCAAGGTATCCAAGGTGTAGAATGTCATATTCCAGAGTTCCCGTGATAAGAATCAGCGCAAGTACTAGATCTAACAGATGACAATAACAGTAAACCCTCAAATAGTCGAGAAAAGTCCACATGCTCTTCGTTTCAAATGAAAGATCTTGCCAAACAAAAGCATTTTTACGCTGAGAAAGCACCTGACGATATGTAGATGATCCTGAAAAACTGGACATGCGATCTGCGCGGAGTTTAAAACAAGCAAGAATGAAGACCATAAAAGAACTTATCAGCATTCGAGGGTCATCAACAATAAGACCTGCAAAAGAAAATCGATAAACTTAACTGTTCAAGCTCTTGATCAGATTGACTGACTAATTAATATTTACTGATTTATCAAGACAAAGAGTTTAGCTTAAATTTGAATAATGAAATAATCTTTTTGAAAGCTTTTCATAGTTTTATACAAAATAACCTGAAACCAATAGGCGGGTCTATTTAATAATAAAAGATGAAAGGATTATCCGCTTCAGTAAACTGAAAATCATGCACGCTTCTCAACAGCTTGTACACAAACATAATGTGGTGATGTTAAATGTGTTCGATTCCTACACTTCTAGCTAGAATTTTACAACTAGAAACTTTTACTCTAGGACTTCTCACAAGCATATATTCATAACCTCCTGTGTAGCAATTTACAAAGTAAGAAAATTCATACCCAACCAACAATTTTGACAGAAGTGGAAATATGTATTTGAGTTTTTCCAGCAATCATGGCAATGCACATTGGTCTCAGTTGAAGCATCCTGATTGAAAGGCATCGTGTTCTTCCACATTTCAAAGTATTCAGCAAGAAGAATTGTGGCAAACAGAAAGACGAAGATTGGCCACAGTTTACGTATGATAGGTCGTGCCAACAGGACACAGGAGGCGAGACAAGCAATATAAAGAATAGAAATGGCATTTAGCAAAGCAAAACTGGCTAGCAGTAGTGCTATCATATTTATCTCAAGACCGAAGAGTTTGAACATGTTTTCCATCCAAAACTTCAGGTAAACTTTTAGTGTTGTCTTCTGCATTTCAAATCTCTCTTGTTTCATGGCAACAATCCTTTTGTTATTCCACTGGTGGCTGTCATTCATAGTTCCCCAGATATATCCAAATGAATATTTTCTGGGTGCAAGATTACTACTGCCTCGTCTAGAGGACGAAGCCTGAGATGATTGATGGATACCATGCCTGAAAGACGGCCATGAATTGCTTTGTCCTATTCTTTGAGTAGTTGTGCCCCTAGATTCAGATATTGTCTGGTTATACCCATCAGAAGTTGAAACATTAGTAGAAAGATCTTCTGCTGAAAGAAACAACGGACAAGGGTCCTCTGATCTACCTACATTCAAAATCTTAGACATTTTTTCCAACCAACGAAAAACATTGTACTGAAGAGTACACGCCGCAATCACCAGTACTTTGGCCCTCAAACCAGATTCTAGGCCCTCAAAACTTGGTTTATACACTTGTAAACCTAGAAAAAGAGATAAGTCATGGTACTTTTGGCCAGGAAACATTTTAGCTTGTTTACCCCACATCTGAAATAAATACTCAGCAGTCACCAGAAATCCTGTGTAGATTAAAAACGATTTGGATGGGATTCTAGAGGCTGTAGGCAAAACTGAACAGCAAACAAGACCAAGAAGATACAAAAACCCAAATGCACTTATTGGAGATAATGATGCATAGAACAGAGCAATAAGCAAAAACTTTTGGCTGTGCCAGATCAGAAACCGCTTAATGAACCCCAATATCCCCAACTGCATTGGATCATGATCTTCTGCCTTCATGTGTTTGCTTTGTCTTCTCTCATAGCTATAAAGTTGCATGACAATCATTATAGCCAGAGACTCCCAAAGATTCCCTAACAAAGAAGATTCTGTATCATAGCCGAAGAATACTAAAAGATCAACTTCAGCAGACATCCATGTCTCAATTGTAGGGAAAATACTTAAAATATACATGAAGATGAAAACTCCTATGGCGTATGCTTTGAGCGGAAACCATAGACGACGTTTTGTTTTCTCAACAAGCTGTCTTCCGATAATCCAGAAAAGGAGAAGGAAAATGTAACCAAATGATATATAATTGGGTCTCACAAGGTACACCGCAAAAAGAATGGTGAGAAAAGCTATATATGTTCCAAATGATCTGTACATGGATAAGAACTTCTTTCCAATGTCACTGAGATATAAAGCTACCTTTCTCTCTGAAAAAACAAAACAAAACAAAAAGGCAAACATCAGCTTGCACAAAAATAAAAGGTGACAATACAGTATTTTTAGTTTTTACGAAAAAATATAGCTCTAATTCAAAATTAATTATCAATCAAGAAAAAGCATGTTTTTGCATTAAAAACTATTTAGGACAAGTAGTTTCTGCCAGCAACTCAGACAGAATATTGTTTTGTATTTAACTGCATATGATCTAACAAGACAACTTGGCTCTAGAGAAGGTTACAGTACCATGGGAACGATTCTCGAAATCGTCTCTGATGTTGGAAGTGGCATAGACCGACAAAAGAACCGATTTGTTCAGACCAGCTCTCAGAATGCTAAATCCAATTGGAGGACTGGGTGTGTGCTGAACAATAGCAGAAAACGAGAATAACATTTCAAAGCCATGGTCATGAATGGCACAAAAACATGCAAGCAATGCTATTTCAAGGAAGTCCAAAGAACTATCATTCCCAATGAGACCTACAGGCAATTCAAAACAGAGTTAGCAACGTTAAATATCAAATGTTTAAGAAAATGGAAAAATGCTAGAATAACTAACAAAACATCAAATAAAATTTATTAAACCAATACCTAACTGTTTCAAAACTTCCTTGCTTATAGATCCTCCATTTTCAATTTTTCTGGAAACCAGATTAAGCTGAAGAATGTATAATATCGCAAAATGAGCCTCGCAGAGTAGAATAAGGGATTGGCGCATCCTTTTATTTATGTCATGACTCAGCAGATAGGCAAAGAAAAATATAACTGAAAAGCAAGCCAACGTAAAGTTCAATCAGAATATTAAACTCCGAGCATAAATAGTAGTATCTTAGGGAGAAAAGAATGTAATTAAGAAAAACCACACTTAAGACTTTGGCATACCATATACAGCATGAATGAAACCGGGTTTAGTCGCAATTAGGAAAATCAGCAACAGCACAATAGGCCGAGAACATTTACGCAGCCCCCAAGCTATTGTAGCCACTAGCAGGACTTTGGCATCCTCTTTTACTGCAATCATATATTTAAAATGATAGCAAGGTCAGGTTCTAGTATTCTACATAAAGCTCAGATTTACCGGAGCAAAAAGGAATTTTAAAGACAAGCATGGAAATGGCGAAAGTTGGAGATTGAACATTTATCTTGAAGAACAACATGGAGACTAAAACCATAAAGAAATAGCTGTGTTGATGAGGGTTCATAAACAGTACCCTTACAGGCAGGTGAATAAAACGCAATCACAGATCATGGGTGAAATGGGTGGTGCCAAGTAAGTACTACAGCAAGTGCTTTGGTCACAGGGAACACTTGAATGCCAGTTTAAAAAGGGAATACCCTTTTATCTTTTAACTAACAATTGGATTTCATACTGCCAATGTGAATGCAAGCATTTTTACCTTCCTCAGTCTCGCTCTCATTAGAGAACTGCCTCTCCTCGTTTGATAGGCATAAAAAAACCGAATTGCTTACAAGATTGCCAAGAGCTACGAGAATTCCAAGACAAAACTGTGCTAGAAGAAAGAAACCAGGGATGGGATAATGCCACAATCCAACCATTTCCCAGATCTCCATGTCCTGCGTGAAAATCAAAATTCACTGTAAACTAAACAAAAACATGAGAATTCGAATTTCGAATATCAATTTGAAGATTTACAAGATTCTGAGATACCTTCCCCAGTTTCCAGTTCACATATGCAAAAGCCACATTGAATACATATGTGCTAACAGCCCACAAGAGAATAAATACAAGAAGCAACCCATTCAACCGGTGCAAGCGGAACAAGGATGGAAAAGCATACACAATATATCCGACATATGCAAGTAACCCAAATGCACAAATACTGGCAAAATGGAAGCTCCAATACGAGAGGGCAAACAAAGACACCTGGCATACATGTACCTAAAAGTTAGAAATACAAGCAAGAAAAGCTGGACAATTACAACTAATAATATCAAAAACTGGAAAATAGCATTCTTTAATCTATCAGCTGATAGAAACAAGAATTTTCTGATGAAGTTATACAGCCCAAAGGATGTTAAAATCAAGTTTGTAAATAGGTACCGGAAAGCCGTAAGTGAACCAGTTAATACTAAAAATCCTGAACACCGTTCCCCTCAATAAAATGTTGGTATGCCTTACTCCAGACCTGCATACCAGGATACAAATAAAACTTTTGTTAAATAGATTTCATAAAATCATATTGAGGAATAAATATGTCAGGATCAAAATGATAAATAATCATACTTTATTTTATAGTATTATATTAAAATATAAACAGTTATTAATTACAAAAAGCAGACAAGTGATAAATACTCATACTAATTGTAATACTAGGGTCTCCATAGTAATCAAAACAAAAGAAAAACAATGTCCTCATTAAACCAGATCAACTACTCTAATTTTCTCACAACCATCATATGCTACATCAATGATTTCATCCTGGCTCAGAGGGACAGATGTAAAAGCTATAAATATGAGAAGGCATCACTTACCTCAGTTGCCGCACAAAAAAGGAGTTTCTTGACGGAAGAAGTTGCTCAGTCAAGCTACCCTCTCTCATGGACATGATGAATTCCATGTCCTCCAAATCATGTTTCACACAAGAAAGCTGCATTAACCATTTGATAATCAGTTAATACTTGTTTGAAATCGACAGTGCCATACCAATTGCGAGCAATGATTCTCACGGGTTTCCTAGCACTAAAAAGATCGACTTATTGTGAGGACAAAGAGTGAGATATGAAAACAATGATTGTAGTATGCATGAACAAAAGTTTAAAACATGAAAAGATTTCTCTCTTCCGATGTCTGTTGATCAAGCATTCTCTATATTCAAGAAATCAGTCTCACATAATATTTCAAATTCAATGTATCATATATGCAGAATGATATCATAAATAAGCATGCAATAATCTTGAGCCACGATCCGAAACTAGGATAAGGAGACATACTTCCATCTATCCTTTTTCCCTATCTTGCCAACACAATTCATCACAAAGGAAATGAATGAAACCAACAATAAAGATAAAATATCGGCAGATTTCAATCACAAGACTTCAGATCACTGATAATATCGAAACTTTTAGAGGCACACTTATTAGATACAAGAATGATGATTCCTGCCTTATACCTCCCCTTTCCTAAATTTAATTCCTGAGAAAAGTCCATGCCAAATATCACAAATTACACCGAACCTCTCGAGTAAATTATTTATCATTGAATAAATAACATACATGTAATATAGTTCTCAGGTCACAAAAGTCACCAGCCAAATTTTGCTATCAGAACATATTATTGCTCCCATAAAGAATACACAATCATGAGAAGAGCTGGTTTGTGATGATCATGTGAATTTGGAACCACCATGTATCATTAATTTAAAACAACACAAGTGGAACTGCTCTTACCATGACTGCTGGATACCATGTGGTTTATTTGTTTCATGGAAATCATGTCAAATTAATGTGAGAAAATCTATTCAACTACTACAAATAAAGAAAAGAAGTTAGTTGCAGATCCACTTAAGTGACTTTTACCCCTTATGTACTTTCAGACGTGATATCTAGTCCTTACAGTATTTAATTCTATGGCACCATTTCCAATTTATCAGATTTTTTCAAAGCAGACACTAGGTCACAAAACCTTAAGACAGAACAATTAGAGCCTGGAGTATATATTTTGTATCAATAAATTCCAATGTATGTCCATAAGCACATTAGACATCAAATTAAAATTAGATGACAAAAGCATACCGTATAGTAGAACACCATCAGAGAAATACCAGAACAAATTTCTTGCCCGTCACAATCAACTGATACTTTGTACAGACCAATTGAGTTGATTATTCCTTCAATTGATTGTGGAAACACAAAACGAAACTGATATATATATAGCAGACAAATGCTCAAGCCAGCATATACCCACAGCAGCTTCCACCACCTTCAAGCCATGTACAAGAGCATAAGCGCTGGTGGAAAACTAAATGTCAAGACCTTAACTTCTGAAGCTTTTAATTACAAATTTCATTTTGAAAAGAAAAATATCTAGCACCCGAACAATTGAAATACCTGAAAAGGCCTAAAAAGTTGCTCGTTAAAGACCAATCAATGAGGCCAACACAGCTGCCAATGAAAAAGGGTAAAGAAAGCCAAGATGGATTGCTGATCCCCACAGCCAACTGCACAGCTGGCAGTAATAAGCAGGAAACTAACCTCAGGCGATAACCTGCCATTTGATATAAAAACCGGAGGTGAAAATTAGACATTGTCAAGATGTGGTCCACCAAATTGTACCGCACAAAATCACAAATCATCATCTAGTCTTACGAACTACAAATTAATGTGCAACGGATAACCAGCAATGGACCAAATCAACTAACATTTTGAGTGCATAAAAAAAGAGTCAGTTATTGCATAAGAAATCCCAAAAATAACGTTAGAGCCCCACAATTTGAACATGTATCAATTTACCCTATGTCAGACTCATCCTTGGTGACACATTGTGCCAGTGAGTCTCTAATGATTTTCTGGTGAAACAGCTTCTTCCTAGTTATATATGTAAAAAAAACTCCAAAAGCATAAAATTTATTTCTTCAGAGTTTTTTGCAGACACAATATAATAACAGTTTGACGGAAATTATAATAAACCACATAGGGGCCTTTGGCAGGTATTTTGAATCTTTGATGGAAGAACTCTCCATCCAAAAGCCCAACTTACGATTTGAAAAAAATATCAAACTTCTGTCTTTAAAAAAATCAATCCACACACTACTTTACATTCAATCAACAAATCAACACCAAACATTTACACACTTACTGTTTCTCTTCCCACTATGTTCTGCAAATTATTATACTGTATTACATATTTCATAAAATCGTAACACTATAGTATTTTCTTTCATGTCACATTCAAACACCATATTGAATATATCTTCTGTGAAAGAGGATGGAGTGAAGATCCAGCGTCCTGTCCCATGGAGTTATAACCAAAATGTCGTGACGTCTAGCTAATATTGTTTTGATAAACTGTTCTCGTCACTGACCCAGCCTCGTCGGAGCTCTCCTCGTCGGCTTCGGCGACTTATTCCGACCGTCTAGGGTTCCGGTTTCTTCATAGGGAGCGCGTTTCCTCGTAGATCTAGGTTTTTGTTTTCTCTTGTACTTCAGTCAGGTGCTTTCTTATCCGAGTAAAGCTGGTTCGCTTTCAAATATGGAAAGAAGGTTTGGATTCCGGCAGGATAAAGGAGATTATTACGAGCGGCCATTATCTAAGGTGGTGGAAGAAGTTAAAATAGAACAGAAATTGTTCCTCACCAAATTGGGACCGAGAGGAGCTTCGGTGTGTTTGACAGAGAGGACGAGGAAGGCTAGTTTTCTTCTGGAGATTAACTTTAACTCAGCCCATTGGTTAAGGTCTAAGATTTGGGCTTATGCTAAGGGCCCAGAAGCTTGCCCGGCTTTCTTCAAATGGAGAGATAAGGAGGACGTCATCTACATTCACAGAATCGCTAACAGCAGAGGGTGTTCTTTGGAGGTTAGTAAAATTTCTCATAAAGGAATCAAGCAGCGCATCATAATTCCGAGTGGGCGGAAGGAGTGGGGTTGGAGACGTCTGGCCAACCAGATATCCCTCTTTTTGAAACAGAGGAGGATTCCTGGTTCCCAGTCTACTGCTGACCGCGTAGGATATGGGGGGGTGCAACCGGTAGGACTTAAGGCCTCGATTAACAAGGTCTATCGGAAAGAGGAGGCTAAGGAAGATATTACTCAGTGCCAAGTCAAGGACTGGAAGAGAGCAATTATTATTACTAAAGAGAGGGTTAGCATAGCATGGGCTCTGGTCCGGGATATTCTTGGGAAAGCAGTGAAGAGGAGGATCGAGATTTATCCATTTCAAGCTAACAAAGCAGCTTGGTGGCCCATTAACGATGAAGAAGCATCCTTCTACCTGAAGATCAAGAAATGTTTCCTCGAAAAAAGAGTGACTTTGTTTTTTGAAGCTTGGAGACCGGATATCAACAGGGAACAGGAAGTATTCGAATGCTGCCACAGTTGGGTGAGCATTTTAGGCCTTCCGTGGGATTTATGGTCTAAGGAGCTACTTACTAGGGTAGGGGATCAGTGCGGCGGGCTGTTGGACATCAGTTCGGATACCGCCATGCTTAAAGATCTGTCAGCTGCTAAAATCAAGGTAGTAGGACCGGCGGGAGGATTCATAAACAGTTTTCTGCAAATTGAAACGAATCGCGGACCATTAATCGTTCGTTTAGTAGTGAACTCCGTCAATATTGAAGCGTACGACGCTAATCGCTCGTATGCTCAAGCTGTTTCTGAGGGGCCGAGGGCGTTTTTCGGATGGGGGGGCAGATTAACAAACCTTCGCCCGCCAGTGTTAAGGCAGCCGAGCCTCCTGAGAACAGGCCGGTGATCCCCTTAGTCTCGGAGGGCAGTCAGGGTTGCCTAGCTCAGAGGGCTGGTCCATCAAGTATAGGTGATCACATCAAAATTCTTAGCAGGCTTAATCCTAAAGGGCTGGAAGAATTTAGGAAGGGGGTTGTTCAGTCTTCTCCGGAAGTTGAGAATATTGCGATAGATTTCAAAGACAAAGCCGTAGCGACTGAGGACCAGTTGGCTACAAGGTTCAACGTTGTGTACGCCAGAGAAAAAGAATCGGAGTTGATCAACGGTTTCCATTAATAGCGGAGGGAGGCCGGATAGGTGAAGCACCTGATAAAGAATCAACAGGGTTAGTCAATAAGGCTTCAGATTGGCTGGAGGAAGATTCGGCTGAAGAGTTCGGAGGAGATAGCATTTCAGAGGTCTCTGATTCTTTCGTTTCGGATAGCAAACTGGAATGGGGATCACTCAAAAATTCTCAGAGTCAAGTAGGCTTGGAGGACATCAGGGGCATTTTTGGATCTCCAGCAGGTAAGTTTTCTATTCAACCCGCGGCCCATGAGGACTTTCCTGAACCTAAGGGGGTTTCGGTAAGCTTTTCTTCCAAAAATTCCTTTCTTTTCCCTTCGTCCTTTCCTTTTCCTTTAGTGGGAGCGGGTGAGGGAGCAGAGGGGGAGGGTTTTTCCTCACTGTTGAAAATAAAGCCGGATGATCAGATTACAGAAGTTGTAGTGGGAGCAGGGAACAGTCAGCCTTCTGAGGGGCTTAAAGAGGCAGGTGTTCTGTATGGGCAGAAAGAAGTAATCAACGACTGCCTCAATAGGTTGGAAATCAGTAGAGTATCTTTAGACAAAACAGAACCAGTGAGCAAGTTTCATGAGTGTTCTTTTTCATCAAGAGTTTCTACAGCAGACGGAGTAGTGAAGGGGAGTGACAGAGGATTGGGTTGTGGAGTGGTTTATGAAGATTTTCTCTTGGAATATTAGAGGAGGAGGGTCCAGCAGCAGGAGGAGTTTAATTCGAACGATTCTTCGTAGAGAAAAACCGGATATAGTAGTTTTTCAAGAAACTAAGCAAGCCAGCATGGACAGGAGATGCATCGCTAGCTTGTGGAAGTCTAGATTCGTAGATTGGATAATGCTGCCAGCCTTGGGCAGATCAGGGGGAATTTTATTAGCTTGGGACACAAAATCGGTATCAGTGGTGGACAATTTAATTGGAGAATTCACAGTCTCGATTAAGTTAGATAACGGAGGTAATTCGCATTGGTGGTTTTCGGCAGTGTATGGCCCATGCAACCCAAAGGATCGACAAAATTTCTGGGACGAGTTAGCAGGTTTGAAGGTTCTTTGTAGCCCTAATTGGTGTTTAGGAGGAGATTTTAATGTGGTAAGATCTTTGAGTGAGAAGATGAACAGCAATTCCACGACCAGCAGTATGAAAAGTTTTGACTCCTTAATCACAAAGCTTGAGTTGTACGACCCACCACTTTTGAATGGTAAATTTACTTGGTCCAACATGCGCGCTTCACCGATTTGTTGCAGGCTGGATAGGTTTCTCTTCTCAGGTGGTTGGAAAGAAATGTACAAGTTTTGTAGACAGTTGATATTGCCGAGAACAACATCAGATCATAATCCATTGATTCTGGACACATCTCAGGGGGAGTGGGGTCCTTCTCCATTTAGGTTTGAAAATATGTGGCTAAGTCATAAGAATTTCAGAGACGAGTTCTCCAAGTGGTGGACTAGCAAATCGTTTAACGGGTGGGAGGGGTATAAATTCATGAGGAAATTGAAGGACATTAAATCGGATATTAAAAGGTGGAACTCTGAAAAGTTTGGAAACGCAGAGGCAAGAAAAATGAACCTGGAAAATCAGATTAAGGAGTTGGATTTTCAGGAGGCTGAGGGACAGTGGGTTGATAGTTTGGTTTTAGAGAGAAGAGCCATTAGGAGCGAACTAGAGGAGCTTGTTTGTAGAATTGCTCAAAGGGACCATCAGAAAGCTAAGGTCAAATGGCTGAAGGAAGGGGATTGCAATACGAAATTCTTTCACTCGTTGCTTAGCCAGAGGAGGAGTAGATCAAGGATTGAGAAATTGGAATTGGAAGATGGGAATCTCTGCACGGACAGTGAGCTTATCAGGGAAGAGGTGATTGAATTTTATCGAAAGTTATTCAGCAATTCTGGACATCGGAGTTACGGCATTGAAGGCATAGAATGGAGTCCAATTGGTCAAGATGAAAGGCTACAGCTTGAGCTTCCGTTCTCGGAACAAGAAATCAGAAAAGCGGTGTTTGAGTGCAACGGATCGAAAGCTCCGGGTGCTGATGGATTTACAATCAAAGTCTTTCAGGATTGCTGGCAGGTGATTAAGAAGGATTTAGTGAAGGTTTTTGAGGAGTTTTATTAGAAAGGAATAGTTAATGGAGTGACAAACGAAACCTACATATGTTTGATTCCAAAAAAGAAAGATTCTCGACGCATTAAGGACTTTAGGCCTATTAGTTTGGTTACCAGTTTGTATAAGATAATGGCAAAAGTATTGGCTTCAAGGCTGAAGAAGGTAATGAATACTACGATTGCGGATTCACAAAGAGCATTCATTGAGGGGCGACAGATCCTAGACTGTTGCCTCATAGCCAATGAGATGGTTGAAGAGTTCAGATTGAAGAAGAAGAAGGGTTGGGTTTTTAAGGCAGATTTCGAGAAAGCATACGATGATGTGGACTTCCAATTTTTGGATTTTGTTCTTAGGAAGAAGGGGTTCGGTGATAGATGGAGAAGGTGGATTAAGGGCTGCCTCGGCAATGTGCACTACTCGATCTTTATTAATGGTAAGCCTTGCGGCAAAATTAAAGGAGAAAAAGGCTTAAGGCAAGGCGATTCATTATATCCTTTCCTCTTTAATTTGGTGGCTGATGTTTTGGCTAGATTGATGGACAAAGCAAAAGCAATGAACTATTTGCAAGGGTGGGAAATAGGTAGAGACAGGGTCGAGGTTTCTCATATCCAGTTTGCTGACGACTCTTTATTTTTTGTAAAGAACGAAGGACATTTGAGATTTTTGAAGGACATTCTGACTTCTTTCAGCGACATGTCTGGTTTAAAGATCAATATGGAAAAGAGTTCCCTGTTGAGCATTAACTATGAGGCTGCAGAGGAGGTGGAGATGGCCAGGGAGTTTGGATGCGAGGTGGACTCTTGGCCTATCCATTATTTGGGGGTTCCGTTGGGAGGTAATCCAATCAAGGCCTCTTTTTGGGAACCGATTGTGTTTAAAATGTCAAAAAAGCTAGCTAGTTGGAAGAAGGCTTTCCTATCTAGAGAAGGTAGGCTTACTCTGATTTCGGCAGTAATGAACGCAATTCCGGTGTATTACCTGTCGTTATTCCGGATTCCAAGGGGGGTGGCTGAGGCTTTGGAGAAATTAATGAGGGATTTTTTGTGGGATGGGTCGGATGGGGATAAACACTGTCATTTGGTGGCTTGGGATAAGGTTAACATTCCAAAGAACAAGGGAGGTTTGGGAATTGGCAATATTGGATTGAGGAATAAAGCTTTGTTGGGTAAATGGTGGTGGCGTTTTTCTAAGGAAGGGAATACATTGTGGAAGAGGATTGTAGTAAGTAAGTACGGGATGCAAATCAACGGTTGGGACGCAGGGTTGGCCAGGCATAACACCTTTCGAAGCCCGTGGAAGTTCATATCTAGAATTTATCCGGCTTTTATTCAATCAGTGAGGTTAGTGGTTAAAGGGGGAGATAGAGTTAGATTTTGGGAGGACTGTTGGGTGGGGCTGTCCTCTTTTGATAGGCTTTTCCCTCTGCTATTCCAGATCTCTCGAGGTCATAATAAGCCCATTTCTCATTTTCGTTCCAGAATTTCACTTTCTTCTTTAGATTCTTTCTCCTTGAATTTAATTTTTCGTCGCGATCTTAGAGATGAGGAGGTGAGTGAGTTCATCAGTTTAATGGAGATTTTGGACAGGGTTAGTTTAGAGGAGGGAGTAGACGATGTGAGGGTTTGGGTTCGGGACGCTTCAGGAGTGTTTTCAGTGAAATCCTTTTTTGATTCTTTTTTTCCAGAAGCATCGTTCCCCAATTTTGATCTTTTTAATGCTATTTGGAAAGTTCCGATACCTTACAAAGTAAAGGTTTTCTCATGGATTGCGGTGTTGGGTAGACTGCCGACTTGCGACTTGATCCAAAGGAGGTTTCCAAAATGTTCTCTCAATCCTAATTGGTGTGTGCTGTGCAAGAAAGGAGGAGAGAGTCAGGACCATATGTTGGTCCACTGCCCTTTCTCAAGCTCTCTTTGGTGGCTGGCGCTTAAGGAGTTAGGATTGTCGTGGGTGACACCAAAGTCCACCAGGGATCTGTTCAAGGCAGATTTGGGGGACTCCCTGGGTAGCAAGGGCAGAATTCTGTGGGCAGCTATAACTCATTGCGTTTGTTGGTCAGTTTGGTTGGAAAGGAATAGCAGGATCTTCGAGGATAAAGAAGTTTCGGTTGGAGAAGTTTGGGACAGGATTAAGTTACCAGTAGCAGCTTGGTTACATAATTTATCAGAATTCCGATCGTTTGTGATTTCAGATTTGTATAGAGATTGGAGTTTAGTATTGAAGTAGTTTGTTTTCTCGTAATAGATTAGTACTAGCTGTGGACCACTGGTTCACCTTTGTAATCAATCTTATATTATTTATATAATATCTTACGTTTCTTATCAAAAAAATATATATATATCTTTTGAAATTTTGAGGTTGAAAGAAAATCAAATGCAACCATCCTTCCTGCAGACGAAATACATTTATCATTTAACAGCTAAAAATTTTAGCCACAGTGAAGTTAGACAAACCTATATGTTCAACAACTGATGAAAGATAACCCCAGCATGACTCTTGAGATTCAAAGAAGCCAAAATTGTTCCTGTTGATCTCGACAATAGCAACAAGCCCCACTGATAATTCTATGACCATGAAATAGATTGCTGTGGGAAATTTCCAAGACTGAATCCTGCAGAAATACACCATGCTAAACAGTTTGCAGGATAATTTTCCTAATAACAAATAAAACATGTGAAAAATTGATGTTCTAAGGTAAAACGAAATTAAGTAATCCTACGCCATAAGTCCTATTAGCTTTATCCACCACGAATCAGCAATGCTCCATGATGAGCCCATAATGCCACTCACAGTAAGAAATACCACTTGCAGACAAACCACGAGAGCCGAGTAAATGAGAACAAACCACAAAGATAAAATCCTTCCTCTGAACTGAAATCCTGGATTTTAAAGAAACAGTAGGATAAATATTTTAGTTTAAACACTTAAGAGTGGGACTTTGCTGATATGTGCATGTGAAACAGTGAAAGGTATACCATCACATGACAAATGAACAAATAAACATATAATGAATCTGATAAACATATTTATCTCAATATGATGACCAGGTAAAGTAGCATAAATTAAGCCAGAAACGAAAATGAAGGGATAACCTACCTCTTTTAGGGGCAGTAAACCGGAAGAACAGTGAAGTCATAAGATTAATGAGAGAAATCAAACTCCAATTCATTACCCCAGCTGCAAAAGAAAAAGCTAAGCATAAGAGGGACAGTGGGTGTAAAATAATAAACAAATGCTAACCTAACACTACTGGAAAAAGATGTATACGTAACTTTAATTAGGAAAATCATAGTCCATAGCTCTTTAACAAATACACTTGCAATTCTCTTGCGCCAACTGCCAGTGTATGTGGTTACCAAAATCTACCCTCAGATGATTACGGTTTTAGGAAGAAGTAATTTTACGCTCTATTTAAATCCTAATTCACACTCCTGCTTTATTTTATTTAATTTCACACATAACTAGCTCCAAGTGACTTAAACAAGAATCTATAACATCGATCAAAAAAAGTAAGAAACTGAACTGTGACATCCCCAACGAACAAGTCAACAAATAAGAAGAAAGAAACATAACTAAACTAATCGCGGATAGTAAAACTTCCTTACATTGATAGAAACAAATTGGGTAACAAGTTGTCATTATATTTCCATTTTCCCACATCAAGTTCACATTTTTCAAGTTAAGATTGACAAGTCAAGGCAGTCTTGTTCGATTGGGCAAGAATCTAGGGAAATATGTAGCAAGAGAAAGCTTAAGATTCTAGAAACCAGCAATTAACAAGAAGTAATAACCAAGGAACTTCCCAGTCAAAAGTATATCCAAGAACGCTAACCCCCCATTACTTTGTATGTCGTGGATTACAGAAAAGCATGGAAACAACATAAACAAAAACAAAAAACATTAAAAAAAACATCGCGAGAGAAACTTCATTAGAAGTTCAACGATAATCCATAACAAAGGTAAAAAGGACGAAACTCGAAGCCATACCTGTGAGAAGCAGCAAGGGCAATACAAATCCACCCAAAATAGTTCCCATCCTGGTCACCTTCTACAATTTAATCTCTTCCATTTATCAATTGAAAAAACTTCAAACTTCCGTCCAGCGAAAGACGTGAAAAAGGTTTAAAAAGTCGCCGAAATTACCAAATCTCGATCACATAATGGACGTTCATAAACATCACGAATTTCTAGCTATGATTGGAAAGCAACGACGCTAAGGATTCCTCATTCACACATCAAAGGGTGCGTAATCCCCAAAATAACAGTAATTCGATCAAGACTAATTGGTAATCTTGGGGAAACTTTTCCGAGTGATCAGCGAGTGTGAATTCCAGAGGCTACGCTGGATTTGGCTATTCAATTGACCAATAAGGAAAATTCACGCCTAATTATTTGAGTTTTTTTTTTTTACTAAATAATGTGGATTTTGAAATATTCCTTAAACTTTTTTATTGTTATTAATTAATATTAATTATATAAATCGACGACGTGTATCTTATCTGACACAAAAATCTCAAGTATGAAACGATCTCTCGGGTTCAAGACCAATTGTAATAAAATTCCCTCCCCAAAACTAAAAAAAATATTAATTATATATGTTGGACCGACCCACAACGAGCTGGGTCCTTGCGTTAAAGGGTCGAGCTTTCAAGACTGAGTTCAGATTAAACAACTAAAATAGAAAAATGTTTTTTTTTTATGAGTGATTTTAATGTTTAATGTGTTCAGATAGATTTGAAGTGCTTTTAAAAGCAGAGCCCGTTTGAAAACAAAAGTTATTGGCTTAAAAAAACACTTAAATAAGTTCAGTTTTTTAAATTGCTTTTATTAAAAAAAAACAAAAGTGGTTTTAGTGTTTGGATAAATATTAAAAAAGTTCTTTTTTAATTAAAAACATAAGCAGAAGCCAAAAAGCCAAAATTTCTGGCTTTTAAAAAAGCACTTATTTGGGCTTAAATAAGTATTTTTTTAAAAACGTATATTGTAACCAAATACGTAACTTTTTAAGAAAAAATATTTTTTTAAAAAAATAAGTGTTTTTTTATGAAATGTCTACTGTTACCAAACGGGCTCTAAATAAGTGACATTTAAAAGCTTATTTATAGTTTCAAATGTTTTTTTAAAAAAACTCAACTTAAAAAAAGTGTTTTCAATTTATTTATCAAAATAAAAAATTATTACAGTTTTTACTTTTAAAAATATTTTTAAAAATCAACTTAAAAAAATATTTTTTTAAGTAAAATTACTTATGTATCCAAACTAACGATAAATCTCGACCCCTTGAGTTTGCTTTTAAAAAATATATATTATAGTGTCACTGTTTTATAATATTTAAATAAAAAGCAAACCATATTGATTAAAAGTTAATAATCTATCGGTATAAATGAATTACTAACATTTTGAAATTTTTTTAATTAACAACAACAATAAATAATATAAGTGTGACATCTCAGATTCGAAGTCTGTCCTCACTGATGCATCTTCTTGATATGAGTAGTACAATCAAATCTGTTGTACCTCTCATTCCGGTGTGGAATCGGTTCATTCATGACACTTGTTGTCGCCCATTTATTGGTGAATTTTTCATCTTTCAGGTATTAACCACATATATTGGGATCATGTACCGTCCTATGACATTTGGCTTCGGGTGTTTCATCTTTCAGGTATTAACCACACATATTGCGGATTATGTACCGCCCTAAGACATTTGGCTTCGAGTGTCACATGTCCATTAGCTTTCGTTTGGTTCGTCCCCAAACCACAATGTACTATGAGAGTCCAAGCTTTGATACTAACTGTGATGCCTCATATTCGACGTATGTTCTCACTGTATCAAGACGAGTCTTTTCAGCGTGCTTAAGTCAAACATCTTTTTGATATGAGTAATACAATCAAATCTTTTGTATCTCTCATTCCGATGAGGGATTGATTCATTCATGTCACCCGTCGTCCATTTATTGATGAGTTTTTCATCTTTCAGATATTAACCACTTATATTGCAGATCATGTACCACCTTAGAACAGTTGACTTCGAGTGTCACAATAAGTGCTATCAAAATTAAGGAGGAACAAGATTTCAATTTAAGCTGAAATGATCGACACAATCACGCGAGTGCTTGTCATTTATGGAGACCTTTGATATGTTTCAATTTTGGTCGAGAATTATGGAATCTCCGAATGTTGATATTATGTTTATATTTTTGGGTTAATAATTTATCTTTTAAACCACAGAGTATTATTTATAGATCTCGAAAGTTAGCATTACATGTATTAATAGATATGTTTTATCCAGAATTTAGTGCATATCAAACGTCTATTGTGTTTTTTTTTCTCGAAGTTTGTCTTGTAATCTACACGTCTATTGCTTTAAATATCGTAGAATATCAACAAACAAGACGACTCATTTTTTTATTACAAGAAAAAAAGAAGAATTACAAAGAATTTCGTCCTAAAATCCTATGTGACATGGTTGATCAACAATAATGCTGACGCCTTTTTTTTATTTTTATTATAGTAATGACAATACTCCACATTTGAAATATGATTGTATTTCTAAACAAGTTTTAATTTTATGTAATTAAATTTTTAAATAAGCATCATCACTCTGCTTTATTCCCAAATTAATTTTTTTACCATAACAAAATCTGTTCCTTGACTCCGGTTATTCATTATTTATTATTTATATACTTATATTTGTCATTTATTTGAATCTTCATATATTCAATTGTTTTATACCCATATATTACCGATTTTATGGACACTTAATAATAATAATAAATAATAAATTGAAAGAAATCAATAATATAATTAATTTTTAACTCTATAATAATCGATTTTTAGAAACGTGTGGAAATAATCATAAATTGAGTTGAAGATATACGTATTTATCGAGGTATTCTACGAATTTATCAACTAATTTATATTTATCAATAACGTGAAGTGTTTACTTCTATTATTAAATACTAGAATACATCCGTTGTGTGTGACGAAAAAGTTGATTTTTATTTTTATTAAAAATTTAGTTTCGAAAAAAATCAAATAAATTTATGAAAACAAAAAATGAATGTTTATTGGGTTAAAATATTAACCATAAGGAGTAGTTAAAAGATAATGGATTATATTAGTTATTTTTCACTATTTTTTTCAAATAATTTGAAATTTCAAAATTAAATTGTCATACTAAGAGACCGTGTTAGTTTTTCTAAGATCTTCTTACTTAATAAATATTGTATAAAAATATATATATAGAATTTTTCAGCTGTCCAACAATTCATCTCTACTTCATGTCGGACATGGGTTTTAGTTGTTTTTGTTTTTGATTTTTTTTATCACTAAAACCCACTTCATGCCGGACATGGGTTTTAGTTGTTTTTGTTTTTGATTTTTTTTTATCACTAAAATCCACTATCGAATTTTAGTGATTGAGACGAAGTGGAAAGAAATTTATTGGACAGCTAGTGTGTTTGAAATTTCCCCGTAAATGGAATGGCCAATAAATAATAATAGCATGAGTTAGTTGGTAAACAGTTAATTAAATCTAAAGGAGCATATAATATTCTGCAGAAAACACGCAAGAATTATTGAAAATCATGGTTCGTTACTTGCTTGCTTTCTCGATTTTTCTATCATTGTATGCTGCCGCCGAAGCTTCCCACTGTGCAACCAATGGCAAGTTTTTTTTGTTTTTTTTTTTTGGCATTACTACTGCAATACATTCGATCTATCTGTCAGCTGCTTTAACAAACAGTTCCTGTGCACGCGGTAATTTAGTGAATTAGCTCATTTTCTGGACTTAACAGATCACGAATTTGTGCAGGAGTACCGATTCTGAGGAATATTGGTGAGATTGGTCAGGATGATTATGGAAGACCCGGTTTATCTCACACTACCATAGCTGGTGCTGTCATGCACGGTTTTAAGGAGGTAATGATAATCAATTTTTTCTCCCTCTGTTTCATCAAGGTTTTCTTCATTCAGCAGCATCAGTGATGGATTGGGGAGTTGGTAAAGGTGCGGTGTGTGTGTGTTTTTTTTGGCGAGGAAGCGACCATGCTAGCTCAGCCCCGGTTTACCGGGTTTCTTATTTGCATTTTTATGTAGTGGATTGCCTTATATTTGATTATCTTTTGTCAATGATCAGTTTTGTATGACGATTTTCATGATAGGTTGAGGTGTGGCTCCAAACATTTGCTCCGGGAACCAAAACTCCAATTCATAGGCATTCGTGTGAGGAAATATTCGTAGTTCTAAAAGGGAGTGGTACTCTTTATATTGCCTCGCATTCACATACAAAATATCCCGGGAAACCACAGGAGTTCCATATTTTCCCAAACAGCACATTCCATATACCTGTCAATGATGCTCATCAGGTTCAATTGACTCTCTTCTTCCTGTTGATGTAGAAGAAATCTGTTTATGGATTACCTTCTGGCATCTCTTCGTCCTGTTGATGTAGAAGAAATCTGTTTATGGATTACCTTCTGGAAACAAAAAATGTTTTTGTGTGATATTAAGGGCTAGCACTCTTAGGTCAAACAAAGCTAACCTGATCAGAAGAAAACACTGCTTAGTGAATGATGATAATGACTTCCCACTGAAATTCTAGAATAAGTAGAAATACTGAGCATTTCGTAATCTATTAAGAGTTATTCAAATTAAATTTGAAATGATTTCGTTCAAGCCTTTCAATTTTCTGCATTGCTAACCATTTACCCTATATTGATATGTGCTTTATTTTTCCTTCGTGTCTGTATCGATTTTTTCATTTTTTCGGGTCCTGATTTTCTTTCTGGTTGGCAATCACGCCCCAAGAAAGTGATAAAATGTCATCTTCGAGAACTTTGCAATAGTGAGAAGGGTAAAAGATTGATAATAATGAGAAGAATTTATTTCCCCATTCCACTCCGGCCACCAAAACACGGTAAAAAATTGATAATAATGAGAGGAATTTTTTTTTTTTTGCTCTTACTCTGGACATTGGACATGGCTGTTTTAGTAGATCTATTCAACCCAAAGGTAAAGATCTTTTTAGTTTTTACTTGATCTCTCAGCAAAACTGAAGACTTTCTGTTTGTCGGAGTATCCCAAGTTTCCTCCCTCTTCTAGAGCAATTAGAAATTTTGATTGCATTTGGTTTCTACTCATTGTACTTGTCTGCTTTATTATAGGTCTCCAACACAGATGAACTGGAGGATCTGCAATTTCTAGTCATCATATCTCGACCGCCAATGAAAGTGTGAGTCATTTATCTTTCTACTTTAAACTGCAGTTCATTGGTGTAGCTTGTGACGTGTGAAGATATGAATTTTCCTTCAGTATTTTTTTTAACCATTTTTTTTTGTATACATATTGTCACCATAGAAAAAAATGTCATAACTAACAGATTCCGAGTTCTGTTTCCTCCTAAGATAGCCCTTCTGAAACACATCATCAAACGCCTGGAGGGCTTTTTTATTTTTACTTTTAGTACATTGTAGTTCCGAAATGGCTATCAAAATATTGGACCGTACAAATAGAGAAATTTCACTGATGGGAGAACCTAATATCTGAAACCGTGGACATAGTATAAAACAAACCATGGACATAGTATAAAACTCAGAGATTTAGTCAGCCATCCATCTTTTGTAAACTTTCTTTTCCACCTAGCGGCTGTTGACAACCAAATTTAGTTAAAGAAAATATAAATGAAATGAGAATAGCATATTGTAGTGAGCAAAATCTCTTCATTAGGTTCAAGTTTTTCGACAGTTTCTGAAATTTGATTACAGGTTCATATATGATGATTGGTTGATGCCGCATACAGCTGCCAAATTGCAATTCCCTTATTACTGGGATGAAAAGTGTTATCAAACACCTTCAAACAAAGATGAGCTTTGAACTTGTCGGTGGAAGTTTTAAGTCTACTATCTGAAAGAACTTTGGTTGCAAGTCCAACAACAATAACTATTGATATCTTTGGAACTTGTTTTTCAGCAATGAACTATAGATGTCTTTGGCTTGCTGTAAAGAACGACACTTACACGGATTTAGAAACATATAAAGAATGCACTGCAGTATTGACATTCATACAGCATATAGAGTTAACCACATGTTCACACTTAACCTCGATACGTGAAAGAAGTTGTGATGATAAAATAAAAATTATGTCCTTGACGAAGGATCGTAGGTATGAAATTCAACAAAATGACACAGATATGTATAGTGTCATATACCAACATCTTCAAATACAGAGGCCCTAATGGTTTTTACCTAATACGATGTGGAAATCATTAGTACTCAGACTTTTCATGCCACGATAGGAACTCAAGGTTTTTCAGTATCAAGGCTGTAATTTCTATGCATGTCTTTCTTCCTGCTACTAATATATGCTTCAGACTTCTCATTTATATTGGAGGCAACACTGAAAAATGGCCCAAAGCGCCTTTGCGGCCTTGGCTCGTCATGCTGATTATGTGATTTTGTCGCTTCATCAGCTGAAGTATTAGCCTCTTTGTTTTTATTTCTGTCATCCTCTCCAATAATTTCTTCAATAACAATTTCAGTTTTTGACGGATCATTGCTTCCATCATCCATAATAAGAGGCTCCAATTCTGGGAGCCCTTTTCCTCGTGTTTTTTCCACATTTCTCTTGTAAGGGGAATGATCAATATCCGCAAACAAATGGTTAATTGTCGTTCCTTTTTTCTCAAAACCCCTGTGCGTTACAGCTTGGTCATGATTCAAAATTAAGCCATCTTTCTCTGGAGAATGGATCAATTCCCCAAGTTCATCAATCTGTTTCCATCTTTTTGAGCTCGTTGTATGTCTGAACTCGACCTCAATCTCAGAATCCGAGTAACCATTAGGCTTGTTTGGTGACATATCAGAACTTTTCCCATTCTTTGGTGATGGTAACTCTTCAGGAACTTCCTCTGAAGCCGGAGTCATGGAACGACTCAGCAAACTGATGACAAAATTGATTAGTCTTCGACCGATGCCAAGAGGCTTTGTATCACTGCCTATTTTCTCCATATTTTGTGTGTCAAAGAATATAGTGTTTTCTATATGCATCTCATCCATTATAAAGCCCTCGATCTGTTTATCGATGAGCTGTGTTTGTCCAAAATGATTCCATTCTTTGATTTGGGGCTAACAAAAAGCAGAATCTGATGGAATAATGGGGTTCTGGTATTTACTTGGTGAGTGTTCTCCACATAATTTGTTGGTTCCCACTTTCCTGTTAGTCAAAAAAAGCTAAAGAGGACAAATTCTACACACCTCACATGGTATACAGTTTGAAAGAGGAATTTATATCGACTTTGCTTGAAGCATGTTTCATTCCCTCATTAGCCCATAGGAGCAACACTAGACTACCATTTTTAACTAATTACCGAGGCACACACGGTATGTGCGATTATCTTGATATATTCATGTATAAGTAAAGATAACAATACATGTCAAAACTAGATAGATTTCTTTAGGTTCTGATTGGATCTGGATGTGTGAGGGAGCTTCAAATCAAATGATCTGAAATACATGAATTTCAGTAACCATAAAATGATGAAATATTGCAAAAACACAAAATAAGAATCAATAATATTTTACTCATACTTCCAGTTGCTGCTATTATTTCTTTTTTTTTTAAAAAAAAAAATTCAAGTAATGTTTCGTTTTTATTTAACATCTCTAGTTGATTTAATTTCAGAAAATATTTATCTTCATCACAATAGAATTTATGCAATTAGTGTGATTGTGGAAATATTTTATTTTAAGAGTGGAATGGAGGATTTGACTAGCGTCCTTAAAGTTCATTCAACATTGAACTTGGCTACCTTTCACAAATATATGTGTACAACTTTAGTATATGGCAAGTGTCGAATGAAAGCAAAGAACATAAGCATAGAAGAATTGTATCTACCTCGGAAAGGAATTGATTTTTTTTTATAAAAAAAATAAAGTAGCCCAAGCCAACGTAACGCGCCATCTTTGGACTCGGTCGTTTTTTTAATTAAATTAAATTAAATAATACAAAGTACAAATATTAAAAAAAATAGCAAAATGAGCTCCAAGAAAGGCCCGGCCGAGTGTAGCTAATCGAGTCAGTTCGCGAGTTTTTCGAACCGACTCGATAAATGTTTGATTCGTATTCGAACTTATCGAATCTCGAGCCGAATCCGAACATGTTCGAACGTTTTTTCGAGATAAGTTAGAGTCAAAATTATTTTGTTCGATTCGCGAACCTTAATATTTTATTAATATAATATAATTATATAATAAATATATATATTTTAAACTTTTTAGAACATTTCGAGTTTTTCGAACCATAATATACGAGTAATAGTTTGAATAGTTTACGAATAGGTTTAAATATTTCGAGCTGAACTCAAACTTCATTTCGAGCCGAGTTCAAGCCAAAATATTTGAAAATTTCGAACTTCGAATCGAGCTCGAACTCGAATATACTTAATTCGAGCCGAATTCGAGCCTTAAATTTTTAACATTATTTGGCTCGATTCAGTTCATTTGCACTCCTAGGCCCGGGGTCTCAAAAGTCAAAACTCCGCCGCTAATAATCTATTCTATTATATAAAAGATGAGCATATTATACTAACTACTTTTGAGGACATCAAAATACATTATTCTATAATTACCCCTTATCCACTATCCTACTAAACCTCCCATCCATTCCATGTTTTGTTTTTAAAAAAACTTATATTTTACACACGCGAGACGTGTGTATTTTTTCATTAGTAATAATAATAAATATAGTTATAACAACAGATAATCAAATATAAATACTAATATCCTTCTATGTAATTTAAACTTTACTCATCTACTAACTAATTTACGATGAATTTGGTAAAATTTTAATTACTTAATTTTACAAAAATGTATTCAAATCATCATTTTCTTTAAACATAAATCAAATTTATCTCCAACAATTTATCGCCATTATTTAGTATTATTCATCACATTTTATCTATAATTTTAAATTTACTAAATATTTTTTATCCTAATTTGAATTTTTAAATATTTAATTTGTATTCATCTTGAAAACAACATGAAAATTAATCAACATAAAAAATTTTAATTGGTATTCGATTTTTTTATTTTTTTTACATATATACACATATTGTATGCAAAAAATTCGTTAGTTAGCAACAATAAAAAAAACTTGATTAATACAAGAAAAAACAATAAAAAAAATCATAAGAATGTAATAATAACTAACACTTGATTCGGTCGAAATAATTGTTTTGCTAGGAACCATTTTAAATCATAAGTTTTATTGAAAAAAATATAATAAAATACATAAGAATTTAATACAATTGAGTAAATTTTACTCGATTTAATTGAAATTGTACTCAACCTTAATTTTATTAATTAATATTATTTTATTATTGTTGTTAATTTTGTTGATATTGTTATTTTCGAACTAAATAAATTCATATAAAAAATTATTATTCTTATCTTATTCTTAAATTATTTATTTTCTATATGTATAAAAAGTAGGTATAGTATTTTTTTTAAAAATTAAAGTTTCATATATTTTTTATTATTAATATAATAATAATAATAATTTATAATGATTTCAAATCTTTAAAAGATATAATCCTTTTTTTTTTGAAATAAATAAATATAAATAAATAAATAAAACCCCATATTGTTTCCAATCAATGCACCGACTGTGAGCAAATCACGAAACCTGAAGGCTGAATTCTTGGATGAAGTGATTATCGCAATGAATTTCTTCAAATCCATCTTATCTGACGATCCGGACTCTCCCAAATCCGATGCAACGGACCCGGATCCTGCCGTCAAACCACCGCATGACGACCGCCAACAGAGCGGCGTCACGCAGGATCATTCTGCCGGTGGATGGACCTTCGGTGGTTTGATCAAGACAATATCAACCCAATCTGAATCGGTGATGGAAACATACCGTAGAGATCTTATGGAATTTGGTTTGGGTCTGAAGAAGGAGACTGAGATCATCCGAGACGTTGCCAACAGGGCGGTGAAGGATCTCCCGGCTTCTTTGGAAGCTGGCGCTTCAGCCGCACAAGTCGCGCTGGATGGGGTGATGAAATCCACGGCCGACATTATTTCTAAGGAAACGAAGAATTTAATGTCGGATGGGGAATCGGAGACGCCTGAAACTAATAGGAGCTTGAGCACGGGTAGGTATAGTCGGTTCGAGGCACAGCTGAGTGCGATTCAGAGTGATTTGAGCACTTTCTGTGAGGAGCCGGAGGATGTGGAGGAGTATAAGAAGTGGAAGTCGGAATTTCAGTTGAATGAGAGGACGGATGAAATTGAGGGTTTGATTGGGGATGATGGAATCTTGGAGAGTGTTTTTAGAAAGATTGTGCCAAGGGAAGTTGATCAAGAGACCTTTTGGTGTCGATACTTCTATAGAGTTGATAAGCTCAAGCAGCAGGAGAGGATGAGAGCTAATCTTGTGAAAAGGGCTATTGCAGTTGATGACGATGATGATGAGGAATTGTCCTGGGACGTAGACGATGATGAAGATGGTGTGAATGGAAGTGAGAGCCTTGTGAAGGCGGAAGGTGGAGATGATAAGGGAACCGGTAGTGGAAGTTTGAAGCCTTTGGAAAAGCTCGAGGTTTCAAATGGCAGTTTGCGAGATGATAAGGAAATGAATGATTTCGACGGAGGCGATAGCAAGGAGGATGTGGTGGAGCCAAGTGAGAAAAGTGTGAAAGATCAGTCTTTGAGTGAAAAAGAACTGAAGTCTGATGAAGTTGTTGAAGTGAAGAGAAATGGAGATGTGAAAAGTGAACCAATTGTTGAAAAAAATAACAACGAGAAAGTGGGTGCTGAAGAGAAGGGCGAAACAGGTGAATGCGATAAAGGAAATGATGCTTCTTTGGTGTTGAGTCATAAATCGAAGTTGGATGAGGAGGAAGATCTGGGGTGGGATGAGATCGAGGACGTAGGAAGTGGTGATGAGAAGAAAACTTTGGCTACTAGTCACGGGGAGAGGCCAAAAACCGAGGATATGAGGAAGAAGTTGAGTGCTACAGAAGATGATGAGGATTTGAATTGGGACATTGAAGATGATGATGAGCCAGCAAAAGCTTGATGGCATGTGAATGACACGAAGTGCCAATGTTTCGATTATATTATGTGTATGAGCTTTGTAGGAGCTTGATGCCTCGTAAATATCGTGAATACATTGATTGGATGTGGATTTGAAGGGGTTAATGATGCGTCAAAGCCTACCTTACCTGGTAAACGTCAACAAACACACAAATGCACTGAAAGTTGAATTTGAGTGAACAGTTCAACTTCATTAATTGTTCATTTGGTACCATTTCTGTCCATTTGTAATAAAGTTGCACTTTTTATGTGTATTGGTGTTTCTGTTGGATGAATTAGAGCCTATGTCCTCGTGATTCAATTTGTTGAGGTGGTATATTTCGAAGGTGCGACCATGCAGTACAAACATCACAGTGTTTTTTATTACACATTTTACATTAAACAGGCATATTTGATCACAACCCAGTAACAGAACATCAGAAATACTCTAAACATGATAAGCATATTGCATTATTGCTAGTATCAATCATTCCTCAAAGGCTGAAAACTTATTCAAGCATCAGTATGAAATTCACAACATATATCAATCCCATTGTTCCAAATAATTTTGGATAATCCTCTGCCTTGTCCATATCATGCATTGTTCATTAAAACGACAGGCTTCCTGTTGCCTGTGTATGATTTAGTTCTGAACTTATCTTTTGTATATTACCGTATTGAGAGTTATTTTACTGTACATAAGTAAATGCTATGCTGTACCTGGAGTTTACTCCAGGTGCACCATAGTTCTTTGCCTTCTTGGATAATGCTCCAGCTACAACTCAGCTCTTGGATCACCTGCATCATAATCCTTGGAATTCATGTGCTAGGTGCGGTATAGTTTGCACCGTTCTTTCATACTCCAGGTGCGTGATAGTTCTTTGCCTTCTTGGATACTCCAGCTTCAACACACAGCGTGGATCACCTGCATCATAATCCTTGGAATTCATGTGCTAGGTGCGGTATAGTTTGCACTGTTCTTTCACCACCGAAATTAGAAACCGTCCTCATCTTCTTGTTATTCGCCTTCGATAATATTGTCAGAAAACTTACTGTCCTCATTAACCTTCTCTATTTTAACATGATCGAGTGATTGAGCTGTTCTTAAGGCGAATTTTTTGATTGCCCCTGAGCTGAGACAGAAAGTTCTTTTTTTTTTTGGTCCCATGTGTTTATAAACCTAAGATGTGTACCATCTGAAAAGACTTGTCTATTGCTGGTACAAGCTTCTTGGATTTATATAGAAATTCAAGATATACACAAATGTCTACGGATTTTCTCTCATTTCTCTCATTTATACTCTCTCAACCATAACATGTGTTGTCCCACCGTTGACAACAACAATCTCTCTTTTAACAAAATAAGGGCGGATGAAATCATGATTAGTGGTTCCTTTAACGCAAGGAATCAGATTCTAGTTTGCCTGAAAGTCTAAAATTCAATCAGCTATTGTTCGTGGGAATCAGGTATGACTTCTGGAGATTTAGAATGGAAAATGGAGGTCAATATGCATTTCAAGATAACACAAACCCAAAACACACGCCTCAAAAGAGAGAAGTTAAATTCTTGATAACAAGAACTTTTAGTGACTTATATGTGCTTATTATTAAAAACAACAATAAGTTATATGAATATATGAGCTATTTTATGAGCTTATAAGCTGTCATGTTTATTGTAAAAATAAGTTGTTAAATGTTTAAATGAACTGATTTTAAATAACTTAAAATTTTGATGTTATAAAAAATGTATAATACTATGAAAGTAAATGTAAATAGCAATATATACACAAGAATAATTTTAAAATTTATCATAAATGTTAAATATACATTAAAATAATAATTTTTTAATTTTATAGAATAAAAATTGATAAATTACGTACAAAAAAAGGGCAGATGACATGGTAGATATTTAATAAAATATATAATGATAACGTGGAGAATTAAAATTACAAAATAAGACATTTTCTAAAAAAATTAGGAGTGACTCTAATTTTTTTGTAACACCAGTTTATAAGCTGGTTGAAAAAAAAAATTGTGAAACAAATTTAAAGAGCTTATAAAATAAGTCAAACATCCTGTACTTGTCCATTAAAACACTAGATGTACTTAGCCATCGTACCACGGTGGCTTATCTCGTTCTATGATTAATGCTGCAAACAAGTTATCGGAACATTCGATGATACCAATGGGGTACTACCCATTGGAAGCGTGGAGGGCTCTGATTGGCCCAAATAAGTGGGCCCCACATAAAAGTGTGTGAGGCCCACTGATTTGGGCCAATCATGAAGGGCCATGATGCCTATGGGGTACTACCCCATGGACAACATGTACAAAACCCAAGTTATCGCCTATGACTTTTGTAAAAGTCACTTGCTCGCAATCCTTTCCTCGGGTCCATCTCACATGCATATAAAACGAGATTTTTTGGGTACCTGAAAAATCAAATCGAGACTTTCTTTATTCTTCTTCACTCTCAATATTATTTTTCATGCCTAAAATATAATTTTTCACATTTGTTCGTTATGTTAGAGAGAATATTATATAATATATGTTGATTTGATTTCCAAAAAAAAAAATTTGTTATGGTCGATTATGGACCTAATCGATCCGTCTATAAAAGATAATACTTAGGTAGTGTTTGGGAGAGCTTCTAGGAAGCACTTCTCAGTTTTTCGTCAACAAAATTTCACAAAATTTCACATTTTTGTTAACGAAAAAGCTGAAAAATGCTTCTAAGAAGCTCTCCCAATCATTGCTTTAATGCTGTCATTTATCCTTTGCCAAACAATAAATTTTTAGTCACGCTTGTATTTATAAATTTGATTGATTGAATGGATGAAATTCACCAAAATTGACTATTAACATATTTGTTATCAAAATTATGGATTGGAGATCAATCAACCAACCTTGAATTTTGTATGATCCAAGTCCAAGGTAATCTTGATTTCAGACCCGCTCTATGTCAAATATAGGCCAGGCCATACTAACTAGGCCGAGAAAGGCCCATACGAATTGACGCGAATAACTACGGGGCCCGCGGCACAAAACGGCGTCGTACGAGGATCTGTCATCCGGAAAAGCCCTAGCCAATTTTGTCTTCCTAAAACCCTGAATTTCCAAAACCTCATACGCTGCTCCACGCCTTTCCATTTTCTCACTACCTGCCTGTAACGCTGTTATTCTCCCGATTTTACACTCGGAAAATGGCGTCGGTGGTTGTCCGGAACCCGAATTCGAAGCGGGCGATCACACTTGTGCCGAGAATCTACTCGTCATGTTGCCGAGGATCCGCCGTCTCTTCGCCTTTTTCTGCATCGGAATCCGATATATATTCCACCTCCGTATACAATCCCTGGTGGAGATCCATGGCTACCTTCACTCGCACGTAAGATGCGTCTCCTTGTTTTGGAATACTGAAATGACTATACAGTTAATCGCTTCTCTTTGACTTCTTCTTTTTATTATTATTTTGTGATCATTTTCTCTAGTTTTAAGCAAACGTGAAAATAGGTATCCTGAAGGTTTTTTTTTTAATGATGCGAGTCTGATAACTTGGTGGTAATTTAATTGATGTAATGTAATACTTGTTTGCAGAAAACCTCATGTGAATGTGGGAACGATTGGGCATGTTGACCATGGAAAGACTACTTTAACCGCAGCGATCACCCGGGTAGGGTTGAACATAATAATGATAATATTGTGATGTAGACTTTTTCTTTCTTTAGTTTTGCTTTTTCTTGTTCCTGTTCTGTAATCATAAACAGTCTTATATCATATAGATATAGATTCTTTGTACTTCAAGGCCTTTAACCCATTTTATTTTCTCTGTAAGGTCTTGTCAGAAGAAGGTAATGCTAAAGCTGTTGCCTTTGATGAAATTGATAAAGCCCCCGAAGAGAAAAAGAGAGGGATTACAATTGCCACGGTTAGGATATTTCTCTATTTATCTCATTTAACGCTCCCCTTTAACATTATCTACTTGTGCTTGTCCTGGAGTCATCAAATATAGGTTTATGAGTGAGTTGATGCTGCAGGCTCATGTTGAATACGAAACGGCAAAGAGACATTATGCTCATGTTGACTGTCCTGGACATGCTGATTATGTGAAGGTCGGGTGCGGCTTGCTCGTGTTTGAACCTTCTATGATTGAATCACTCATTAACCCCTAATTCTAGTACTATTACTTCATGAATGAATTTCTTGTCTTGGATACAATTCAATGAAGATGGAGGTTGGGTTTATTTATGTTTGGAAGCAAAAAATGAAGTGATAGATAACTCAAATAGATTTCAGTTTAGTTAAATCAACAAGTATATACTATAGGATAATAATAATTGAAAGGATTAAGATTGAATCTCGGAGACCTCCTCCAGCAAAATGTCATCTTTGGCCCTGTTAATTTATCTTTTGCCAGTATTAGTAGGTAATGCAAATCTCTTTGATGATAATGCAGAACATGATTACTGGTGCTGCTCAAATGGATGGGGGTATCCTTGTTGTGTCTGCCCCTGATGGTCCAATGCCACAAACTAAGGAACACATTCTGCTCGCACGCCAGGTTTATGGCTGGACATGAATTGATATGCACAAACACGATTCGTGGTTTTTGCTAAACTTTTGGTTTTGCAATTTCATCATTTACTCTGACTACTATAGGTTGGTGTGCCATCACTTGTGTGCTTCCTTAATAAAGTTGATGCTGTGGATGACCCAGAATTGCTGGAACTTGTGGAAATGGAACTGCGTGGTAATCTTAAAATTTGATCCTGGTATTGTTCTTGGCCTTTCTATTTGATTGTAACTATTTAACATTACCTCATTTTTATAGAATTGCTGAGCTTCTACAAGTTTCCTGGGGATGATATTCCAATTGTCCGAGGATCGGCTTTGTCTGCTTTAGAGGGGACAAATGAGGAAATAGGAAAAAAGGCTATATTAAAGCTAATGGATGCTGTAGATTCATATATTCCAGATCCAATTCGTGTACTTGATAAGCCTTTCCTCATGCCCGTGGAAGATGTTTTTACTATTCAGGTAAAATATACTTTTACATCAATTATTTAGAGAGAACAATAACTTATGTCGAGCTGCAACATCACAATCATAAACTTGTAAAGAGATGATTGTTTAGTATAGCTAAGGAATCAGACTATATCAAATAAAAAAGAAAAAGAAAAAAGAAAATTATTACGTGCGCGTGATGGGAAACCAATATTAATAACGATGGCGATGTGTATGTAAAAATTTAAGTTTCTAAATGTGGTAGCTATCAAAGAAATAAAATAAAAATTGAAATCTGGTTAATTTTCTTTCCATTTATGTACTCATTAATATTTTTAGTGATGCTAATTGATATGAGTTAAGGGTTATCGAACATCAAAAAAAAAATTTAAAGTCCAATGTCCCTTTTTTTTTTTCTGATGAAGTGATTTATACTTTGCGAAAACATGTTTCATTGGTATTGAACTATTGATATTTATCTTGGTGATTTTTAAGGGGCGTGGAACTGTTGCAACTGGCCGTGTTGAACAAGGAATAATCAAACCAGGGGAAGAAGTAGAAATCTTGGGGCTCTCGCAAGTGAGTTATCTTCGTTAATTTATTTGGAAGTGTGGTTTTCAAGCAGGGTGTTTGATAGCTTTTTATGTGCTGTTGATTTAAAGTTGATGTTGAAGGTGTAGACAGTCTGAATCCTGTACATTAATCTTTGGAAGAGGCTGGCAGATTTCATGAATTAGTGGTGTCAAGTTTCAGATGATGGAATTTGTATAAATTCCGCATCATCTGTTCTTAACTCTAGTTGATCTATTTAAAACTGGAAGCAAGTTAATTGCCATATTTATGAGCATTTAAATAGTTGAACATGCGCCACCAGACTTGTAGTTTTCCACTGGAAGTTTGTAGTTATTTCTTTGTGATCGAATGACGACTATATAGTCGTAATGTTGTTTTATTAAACTTGGAGCACATACACACAAGTTGGATTAGTTTTCATGAAGGATTAGATTGCTCTTCGGCAATCAAATTATCCTGTGGAACAACCCTTCTGTTGGTTTAGACTTCTCCGCTTGTGTTGTGAGCTAGCATTAACAGATTCTACTGCTTTGTTTTTTTACTGGTACACTAATGCCATATCTCTTTCTGCTACAGAACAAAATCAAAACTACGGCAACAGGTGTAGAGATGTTCAAGAAGACTTTGGATTTTGGTCAGGTAAAAGATTAATTTCTGCACGTGATAATGATGTTTATGCTGCAGCTGTTACAATCATTTCGTTTTTGTTTTAGGCCGGCGACAATGTGGGTCTGCTATTGCGTGGCTTGAAACGTGATGATGTCCAACGAGGAATGGTTAGTGCACTCACTGGGATGTTTCTTTCGGTTATTTATTTATTCCAATCACTCTTATTGGGTGCACCACCTTTGTTCGTATGCGATAATTCAGGAATCAATAAAGTTGTATTGTCACTTTTCTTATCGCCTGGTTAAACAATTAACTGTAATTGGATGCATAACAGCTTGATTTACAGTTTGTGTACATAAATATTCTTTCAAATGAATGCTTTAAATGCATCTGCAGGATGCGTTGGGGATATTATTTCTTTGTTTCTTTGGTTCGTTTTATGCAGGTGATTGCAAAACCCAATACTCTCAAAACCTACACAAGATTTGAGGCAGAAATATATGTCCTCACAAAAGAGGAAGGCGGTCGTCATACCGCTTTCTTTTCGAATTATAGACCTCAATTCTACTTGAGGACGGCTGACGTCACTGGTAAAGTCGAGTTGCCGGAAAATGTGAAGATGGTTATGCCCGGGGACAATGTGACTGCTGTTTTCGAGCTTATCTACCCAGTTCCTCTTGAAGCAGGTACATAGGATTATATGTTTTGCTGGGTGGCCATTTTCTGATCCAACTAAGCTTTAACTTACTGTGTGTTGTCGCTTTCCAGTTGGTTCCCGTCTTCGTTTACCTATTGAGAAAGTAATCTAATTCTTTTTTGAGTCTCGAATTCAATTATAAAATCATTTAACCTCCTGGATCAGTATAATCTTCTGATGCCTCCATTGTTATTATCTGTGGGTTTTTTTTTGGACATTGCCTTATTTCTCTATTTCACACGTCTTTATCATGCGATGCTTTTCCTCTCTTGTTTAAGCCATTTCTGTCACTTGTCTCGAGGCATTCCTTGTTGCTGGTGCTATTTATTTTGATAGTCTTTTATTCAATTCAACCAGAGAAAGGGAGAAACAATAGATGCTAATATCCATGATGCCTTCAATTGATATTATTTTTGGTGATATTGTGGACAATCTGAATCTAAATAAATAAGATTTCAACTCTAGCTTGATTCTGGTTTTCAATTTAGGTTATCTGAGAAAAGGTGCATACTTTCAGCTGTTATTATATTATGTACCTTATTTGGTTTTGAACAACCCTCGAGTTTTTTTAACAATTGTGATACTTGATTTTCTTTTGTACGTGAAGTATATATTATGTGGAATCACTAAATACTTTGTGATTTTGAATCTCTCTTTGATTATGGTGGGACAAACTAGAGAGATTCGAGTGGTGATAGGCACTGTTCTTCTGGTTATTTAGTTATTTACTAAGTCAATTTGCTATTCCAGAACTTAACCATTTCTTTCCAAAATTGACAGGCCAAAGATTTGCCCTGAGAGAGGGTGGTCGCACAGTTGGTGCTGGAGTTGTTTCAAAAGTTATGAGTTGAACTTGAAACCAACACAGTGTTGCCTGGCTTGCCTCCTTTCACCCGTAGTTCGCCATTTGTTCTGCCTTTGATTACGAATATCCTTCGGCTTTAATGCAAAATGGTTTGATGCCCTTATTTGTAAGGTGCGTTTGATAATATTTAGGAGAAGAGCACACAAGTGATTTTGCAGCGACTCATTAGTCCACAAAATTCTTGTCTATTTTTCTGTAGTTTTCTTCGTGTATCATCAATAATTAATTTTGTTTTGAGGCTGCGTCCTCGTATTAATTAACTGTGCTTTTTCCTGCCACAATGGTGCTGGAACGGCCCTATTTGTCAGTACTAGAAAATCCTGTGTTTTTAGTCTATAATAATAATAATACTCCTCAAAAGTAAGAAAACATTCCCTTTCGGGTGTGAAATGCGTCCCGGTTTACTCTAGGTTTTATGGGGTTCTTTGTTTTTTTTTTTTTTTTTATTGTTCTAGAATATCATTAAAAAGGCCTCTCTTTACACAATTTAAATTTTTATTCACGTCAAATATGCGTATTAAATAATTCAATTCCCTAATTCAACATCATGCGTTGTATTTATGAATATTAGAATTTCTGCAAACGTAATAAAAGAACTAATAGTTTGTATCAATATTCGTTTTAATCATTTTGACGAAACACCAGGTTTTTCTTAATTACCCTCTGCGTGTTTCCTTGTTTTTCCTAGATATATATTTTTTAATTAAATCAGGGATGTTTCTCTCACCGTCAATGTAGTTTATATTAATGTTACTTTTGGTCATTTTTACAATGACATCTTCCTTTTTCATTGCCCATTAAATTATTTCCATGTTTTCGCTAGAGTCTAGATATAAAGATTTTCACAAGGGGGGACTGCTTCCCCCTCGGACTGAATTTCCAGAAACAAATGTAACTTCCTGAATTACAATTCCAATCTTGAGACTACGAAGAATGTCCCAACAATGTGTATGCAACGTCGTGTGAAGCATCGTCCGCTCGCAAACATTAATCAGACCAACCTCAGAACTGCAACAACCATCAAGGCCCCCCCACGATAGTATATATCCTTCATATTTCTCTCCAAGCAATTCATCATTTCCCCTTCTTTTTCTCCCATCTTGCCAGAAGTTTTTCTGATAGAAACCACCGTATCTCTCAGTTTATGTACAGCCCACGAGAGAGAAATAAGCCCCAACCCCAATACAGTGCTCAGAATCTTAGATGCACAAAAGGGTACACTATTACAAGCTACACGGCAGAGTACTGATAAAACGACAGCAATGCCAGCACCAGCAATGGTTGCGGAGCATTGGGTTAGCATCGCGGGAAGCCGGGGACTGGATTTCTTCAAAGAGTGGATAGTGTTTTTGGTCTGCTTCTGCTCTTTGTTGACAAGAATGGACAAAAGAATTTCACACATGTGAAGGTAGCTCTTTTCCCTCTCTTTAATGGTTCTTGTAGTGCTCTTCTTCTTCTCTGATGCCTTTCTGCTCACTTTTTCGTGGCTGCTAAAAAATTTATAACATTAGGTGCAAAATTTGTTCAATTATAGAACAATACTAGATTAAGATGGCTGGTAGTTTAGTGTTGTGCAAGTGGCAGGCACACACCTTTGCACATACAAAATAAAGGCCAAAACACAGTTTTGCACAGGAGAATTTCACATCTCAACCTTAAGAAATTCAGATCGAAGATGATACAAACTTGTTAAGAAAAATTCGAATAGAAATATGCAAAGTAGATGGAGGTTTATTTTATGAAAAACCGAGAAGACTTCAGCAAGACACCACTGAGGTTTAAGTTTATAAATGCATGTAAACAGTGATCTTTACGGTGGAGTGACTGGAGTCAAAGAGAGCATAAATTATGCGTCAGGGAACGGACGGTAACTGAAATGCTTCTTTATAACATACATTTGAAAGCAGTGTCATACCTCTTCAAAACTCCTGCTTTTTCAGTAAGAAGATTGGATGCTGTAGTGCTGGCTTGTGCTCTTTTCCGCCTGGTAAACAAGATAAAAAAAATAGTGAGGTTCCTGGGACAAGCAATTTCATTAAAACAGTCAAGTGCTCAATGAAACAAATAAAGCTAATACCTTTCAAAGAAAGGGACCAGCATAGTCTGCTTACTGGATTTATTCGTATTTTTCGATGAGTAAAGGCCAGATATTTCCTTAAATACATCATTCATCTCATTCCCAAAATAATTCTGTAGTTGACCATCAGAATTACACGAATATTCCACGGAGGGTTCATTGAAGTAGACTTCCCTGGTTGGATATATAAGTGACTGCTGAGTAAATGGTGCAAAATCTAGGTGCCCCATCAAATCGTGGATCATAGACGACATATCAAGTGAACCATTTTCTACTCCCATTGATCCAGAGGCAAGTAATTTCAAGATCTTTTCTTGACTGTTACATTTATCGGCAATCCCAAAGCCAGAAGGTTCAAAGCCTGGTTGCGCGGAAAAATTTAAAAAAAAAACACATAGTGTAAGGATATATACTTCAGCATCACTGAATTCTCAACTAAATATATTCTGTAAGAACAAGCAACGCCACTGAACCAAAAATATGTCCTAAAGTTTGTAACATATTAAATTGTTTTGAGTTTGAATCCCCATGAGTTGCAAGTTATTAAGGTTAATTATCGGGTCTGAATTTGGGAAGTAACAACCATGCATCATGATGATCATAATATAAATCTAGATGTTCAGTAGTCCTACAAGGTTTTTAAAAAACTCGATCAATATTCCTGAGGGGCGATTAACTCCTCCCTACCATTCTAGAGACACTGCGTACATCAAAATACACAAGTAGAGAAACATATATATATTACTGTATATTTGGTTGAAACGTAACAGATATTCAAATGAAAAGGAGAAAATGAGTCAGTGGTGAACCTTGAATGCCAGCAGGCCTTCTAAATGTTGAGTCCAGTGTGATCAAGTTACTCCGGTCTAACAATCCACTGGTAAAATTCCAATCCTCTTTCTGGTGCAGGCTTAAATCAAAGGAGCGGGAGCTAAACCGAACTTGATTCGAGCCCTGATGGGAAACAAAAGAGAAGCTCAGCACAGCACTAGAGGAACACAAAAACTATACACTACATAGGACACCAATCAACAAACGTCCAATTTTCGTTCACGAATCAAGTGAAGAACCAAATCACAACTTTTCTTTTTTTGCAGGAGAATGATGCAAACACCAAGATATCATTATAATAGAATCACAGCCGTCATTCATTTGGTTCAAATAGTCCACAACACCAAAACACAATCATTCAAGAAATCATGGGAACAATTTCTTTTTGACTTTCCTATGAAATTTCTTGATGCTACCAACCCAAGAGAGGACGAGCATGGAGTTCAATTCTGGAAAAATATCACACGACAAGCAAAAATCCCAATCTTGAAACATAGGAGAAACCTTGTACAAAACAAACTCAGACTCTATTATACCTTTGAGAACCTGTTAAAGCCAGGTTCTGAATGCAACGCCACCCCCAAATCAAGAGGGAAGCCATGCGAGGCCATCAAACAGAGCTCCGCCATCTCTCCCTCAGAGAGGAACCCAGTTTTTTCAGATAACCATTGGATACCTTCTTCTGTGCCAGACCTTTTAAGGGTCGCAACAAGATTTGGCCTATCCTACACCGCTCCTCAAATTGACAATAGATTTAATTCATTAATCAAGGCCCTGTTTCGTTTGCAAGTCATTATAAACCAAATCAAGAAAATAGAGCATCTCGAATTAATATACGTGATACAAGAATTAACGGGGAATTCGAGCGACTTGGTGGGTCCAAATCCAGGTTGGGTTTCTGAGTTCAGACAAAAGCTTCTTTTCGATTTCTTTTCTGTTTCGGGAATCTTCCGGGAGTTGTCAAATTACCTTCCACCACCTTTGTTTTTATTATCTTTTAGCACTTTGAGAATATGCAAGATTATTTTTCGGTGACAAAACTTTCGAAATAATTTTGAGAATGACATAATAACTTATGAACTAATTTATCAAGTAAATCATACTGAACAAATTATGTGCGAGTGACTCGTTCAAAAAGGTGGTGTTAGAAAAAAAAAACTTGATTATTTGTGAAAATTTACTTATTTTACCAATACGAACGCTCACATTAGAGTTTCCACCACCTTTGTTTTTCTTTCATCACGTTGAGTCATGAGTGTGGGTGGAACACATATTTCACATCTATTTTTAGTTGGGTTGTTTATATTCATCTTCTCATACACCATAGAAATGATTTTCGTGACGGCAATTACCTGGAACCTTTTAAGTTTTTAACCATAAAAAGTTTAATACTTGAGTTATCTCCATTGATCAAAATAATTGGTAACTCAGGCTATCAATCATTTGTATTCGTGAGCATTGGAGACTCCTTTGATCAATCAAATTCACATTGTCTCTCAAATCATCATGAGATTTTGTTTCAACTTTATCTGCGAAATGCGAACAAGGTAGCTCATGTTTGGCTGCACGTGCCCTTTCTATTAATCAAAGTTCTATAATTTTTTTATTCACTACCTCTGTATAGAACTGAATCAACTGATATTGTAAACAATGATCTCTTTGTTGGATGATTACGAAAGCTTTACATTTTCAAAAAATACATATATATATGACAACCAATATCTGGGAAATAATTTCAAATATGAAAATTGTGTAATTGATGGAATAAAAAAAAGGTGCGATAAGAAAACACTTTATATATAACCGAAATTTCAAAAGTCATCTTATAACAATAACAATTAACAAAAATCACGAGGGAAAAAAAATTTAATGTCATCTTAAAAACTTAAACGATAAAATTCAATAGAAAGAGGATGAAAGTGAAAGATTCGTTTTCATCTGAAAACGAATAAGGCATTGTTTGGTTTGATGTATTATTAATCTATGTATAATTTAACCCAATTAGTTTCGCCTTATTTTTGTCATATTATTTATCTATTTATTAATTAATAATTTTACATCAATTAAATCAAATAAATTATAATATATCCATCAAATCAAATAATGTATTAACTATTTTTTCTTATTTATTTTTAATTTACATTATATTACTTATCTATGGATTACTTATCCTATCACTCAAACCAAACAGTGCCTATAAGAGTATTATTTAAAAATTAAATCCCATGATTTTTATTCGCAAGAAAAATTACGTATAAAAATAAATAGAAACAATATATGAAACCGACATATTTTTCCAAAGTTGAATAGTAAATTATAAGGATTAGCATAATACAGATGTTACATTTACGTTCTTAAATAAAAAATTTCATTTCCTAAAATTTGATTATACATTAAATACAAAATCTTATGATATAATAAAAAAATGTTTATTTAATTAATGTAAACAATCGATGTTTATGTATTGAATGAATTAATATTATTCTAATATATATTATTATTATTATTATTTAATAAATATATAAAAATAAGAACACCAAAATAGAATCTATAATCTATAATCTATAACCCTATAAATATATGGATTTGAATTGTGATTTGTCCTAATTAACCTCATTCTCTTCATTAATTATTTTCCAACACCATCATTCATTATTAAACCATATCATCATTAATTATGCTTTGTTCACTACTATGTCAGTATGTCACCATTAATTATGCTTTATTGACTAATATTTCTTTGACCACGATTCTCTCCCACAAATGTCTCTTCTATTGCCCCTATTCTACCTTCATTTCATCGTTTCTTCTTCCTCTTTTTCACTTTTCTTCCTTTTCCAAGCATACAATCCAAATTCTGCATATAATAAAAACAACTCAATTAAAAGAAATTTCAATTTTATATATTATTTATATTTACAAAAAAAATAAATTAAGTAAATATATATAAATTAAATGTTATAGACAAAAAAACAACCAATGAACGGATAAAAAAATAACTCAAATTTTCACATAATAAGTACTGTATAAACTAACATCGAACAGTTAAATTATATTATTACGTTTATTTATTAAATGAGTAATGTTACATGTACAACCAAATTTGTACAACAATTTTTACACCACAAAAAATTCAATACAAAATTTTAATTTATCAAATCTCACGATACATTGAATGCAATATCTCACGATATCATATCAAAATCTCACGAGATAATAACAAAATATCACGACATAATTGTTGTAAATATCGTTGTACGATATATTAGTTGTAAATCTAGCATTATTCTTATTAAATAATCAAAATATTGTATTCACTAGTTGCAAGCATGTAATGTAATTTAATTTAATTTAATGTAATAAAAAATGAAGCCCATAAATTAACAAGTCAATATATAGATATGTATTATGTCAGTATATAATTTACAAATTATTAATTATTAATTAAATGCATAGTCTGTAGCAAATACTAAAGTACAAGATAAACATTAGTTAATGATCCCATTTAAAGATATTGATTCAAATATTATCCATTGTGCTCCAACTTTTAGTTTTTTTAATACAAAATGCGGCGCATATATTAACATGCATTAATATATATAGTACAAGATTCAATGCGTAAATTAAGTGTCATTTGACAAATATTAAATACGTTAAAAACATTAGTTAATGATCTCTTTTAAAGTTTTTGACTCAAATATTATCTGTTCTGCCCAACTTTTCGTTTACCAATCATAAAATAATGATACAAATATACTTTTATAAATATTGCATCAAACGTCATATTCCATTCACCACATTCTTCGCATTCGTAATTTAAATCATTAACTTAAGTGTTGGAAAAATGGAAATCACACCAATTGGAGATCTGCACGAACAAAAAAGAGGCGTCGCCTCGCCGTCAAAAGTTTCGTTATTCGACAGGGAGAAGAGACACCGACTAAGACGACAAACAAGACAATGAGAAAGATGATTTTCATCAACGAGCATGTACGTAGCCGTTTACATTTGTTATACTACGACAACATCCTCCTTTATTTTTCATAATTTATCATTGTAAACTAAATTGATAAAAATTATTGATATCGTTGTCGTTTTTATTTCTTGTGCAATCATATATTAATTTTTAAAAAAAATTCACAATTATACAGAAAACACGTAACACTTCTGGTTAACTAGCTCATATTCAACACAATAAATGGACAAAAATTAATTATCAATGATAATCTCTGTTAGTATTTTTTCCAATTAAAATATTAGTGATTAATATTTTAAATTAATGTTATCTTTTTTATTTATTTGAATTTGAATGTATTATTTTACTACATTGAAATAGAAAAAATAAATAAATAAATTAACGTATTATTGATTAACCAGTTATCTTTATAGATTATTTTATTATAATTATTTATTAGATTTATTATGTATGATTATTAATTACAAAAAATCCACCTTTTAATTTAAAAAATTTACAGGTTTCTTTTAATAGATTGAATTCTATATTTTACAGATAAAAAAGTTTTCACCGTGATAAATATTATTATTTATTTATATATTGTTACTGTCTTTTGGGTTTTATTTTTTGTTTCTTTAAATAATAATAATTATTATTATTTATTATTATTCAAATATACATATTGAATTTACGTTCGATTTATTGTTTTTAAATTTGAAAATTAAGGCTTATGCATTTATCATTCTTCTACTTTATCTTATTTCATTTTGAGTTTTCATCAATATGTTCAGAATTAAACTAATCCTTCTCACTTTTCATTTGGAAAAAAACAAGGTACAATGATTCAATGAAAATTTTCACAACTTATTGAAAACCAACTAGACTTAATAATATACAACCCTGTCATCAAATTCATAGAACCCAAAATATGCAAATGTCAACCCCAAGTATGAGTTGTATTTGCAAAATAGTACCACAGTTGCAGAGCTACCTCAGTTGCTAAAGTTGTCACACCTAACATTTGAATTCAAGGAATTTGATGCGATCCCAGCCAATCTTCTGAATGGAAAAAAATATTTGCGTAAGTTGTCTCACCACACATAAATCATTTTTTCGCATTTAAAAATAGTTTTAATATGTATATTAACTGCAACAAAACAACGAAATGTGTGTAGGTGTGATCGGTGTTTTAAACAAAGTCATGCCATTGAGCAATTTCAAAAGATCAGATAAACCATAAGGTTAAAGGAGACATGTTATGCTTCTCAACATAAGGTACGTAAAATTAAACTACAAAATGTCATATATAATATTTTTTATAAATATCTAACAGATAAATAGTTTTGTTTAGAATGAAAAATATTTCTATCACTATGTGGGATGACTTGGCAATACACGAAGGACAATTGATGAAGCGCCTTGAATCAAAACATCCAATTGTGGCATTTTGCAATCTAAACATCTAAACTTTCATGGGTATGTTGGAATACAAAATCTTATTTTCTTCTTTCATCAATATTATTTAACCAAAATTATTTATGTTTTGAATTGGTTTGAACAATGAATCTGATACACCAGAGTTACAGACAAAACCGACAACTACAATCTTTCTTAACCCATTATGCGATACATGCATACATCTAATGTAATACAAACATGGTACATAGTTCTATATCTTTTCTCTATATATACCTTCTATGGGTGAACTTTATTTTAGAATAGAACAATACTGCGAACTTATTAATTTCTTTAGAAATAAATTGCAATCATGCAACCATTCTTTTATTTCATATCAAAAAATGTCAAAAACCAAAACAAATAATTTAATTTATTCAATAAATAACTGCTTCAGAAATATTATTCAAAAAAATTTATAGGTTGGATGCAGATCAAAAACAAGAAAAGTTAAATGAGCTTTGGATTACAAAGACAATAAAAAAATCAAAACAAGTGACACTAGATGATGTGGCAAACAAACGAACTACATTGACATAGGTATTTCATTTACTATTTCTTAATATCAATATTATTGGTTACTAAAATAAATGATACAAAAAAAAAACTACAAAATTAGTTCTCCAATGCATATATTTATATTTTACCTACCAGCAAAGGTCAGACTAAACGACCATGATAAATTATTCTTGTTTGTGCTTAGAACGACTATTACTTTATACAAAGCAAGATCAAAGAGATTGAGAACAAAGATAGTCCATGGTTGATGGTACAAAGCATGTGACTATTGCCTCCAAGCAACTAAAAAGAAAGATAACAACGCAAATTGCTCAAAATGCATTAAATACCCAAATACGATCATACCAAGGTATACGGAAAAAAAAAAACCATGGTCATGTCAAATTTTAAATCAAACTAGAATTGTCAACTTTACTTCTTTTCTTACAGGTACAAAATAACAATCATAATTGAAGACTCTCACGAGACAACAAGAATAACATTATTTGGAAACGTTGCAGCAACTTTTGTAGGATGCTTTGTTGAAGATTTAATTGGACTTGAAGACAAGGTATAAATAAAATAAAATAAACAAGAGTTTTTCCAACTAACTAAATAACTTATCGTAATATAGCATCTAATATTAAAGTTTTCAATGCAGAATTTACCAAAAACAGATATGAAGAGTTGCTAAATAAACAATTCAGAATTTCATTGGACTTGAAGACAAGGTATAAATAAAATAAAATAAACAAGGGTATATTAAATATTGTGGCAGAAGCTGTTGATATGCCTGAAGATTCTACGACGACAAATGTTAATATCAAGAAAAGAAGAAATCAAAAAAGATTCTCAAGCAACCTATACAAAGAGCTAATGCACAAAAGAAAGAAAAAACACTTGAATCGAACGTAAAAAAAAACAAGAAGATCTATGATGACAAAAATGAAATAGAGATCAAAGATGAAGAAACAATTGCTGCTTTTAAATAAAAGAAGAGAAAATGTGTTCTATTAATTTAAAACCAAATAATTAGTTACTTGTCTATTAAACATTATTGCTATTATTGCAATTACAAAAATTATTACGACAATTTTATTATTATTATTATTATTATTATTATTATAACTACGGAAATTAAAACCACAAATTTCGGATAATTATACTTACACACGTGCGTTGCACGTGCATTTGTTTAGCATGAATAAATATTGGAGGGACACGCAATCAAATGCCAGCCTACCAATCACCTCTCACCATATATATATATATATATATAATATAATACTAAATAAGAACAAATCAAAATTTGCAAGTCGTAACCTTTTGACTTCGCATTCGATTACTTTGCTGTCAAAGATCACATTCAACGCGATATTTCAATCATTTCGATCCCTCCATTTCAGTTAATCGATCGATCCATACACAGGCCAAGTATGGGAACATCTGAAAGAATTGTTTACACTTTCATTCTGATTTATGTGATGCTGATGATCATCGCTAAAACGGAGAAATCCGCCGCCGAGCACCGTCTCCTTCCGGAGGTGTTGCCTCAAGTTCAGGTAAGTCGGTGGTGTTCAGAAGCAGTTGATTTCAACTGTGGAGATGAGATCAATTTTTTGAGATCGATTTCGTTTCGTAACTTACTGGTCGGTCGAGCATTGTAACGGTTTTTTTTTTTTTTTGGATTTTACTAATCTCTGCAGTCTGGTCACGCGAAGTTGTCCCCGCAGTGCAGCGAGAATCCGCCATTGCAGAGCGGGGATAGCGGAGGGGGGTCGGTTCTGGAAATGGGCGGGCTTCAGTGCTACGTTTCGGGCCCCTCGGATTCGAAGCTCGCTATCGTCCTTGCTTCCGACATTTACGGTAAATTGTAATGATTGATTTTTTTTTTTTTAAAAAAAGAAGTTTATAGAATTACAATTTATTATGGAATATACTGAAATGGAAGAAAATCACTCACCAAGATGGTCTTTTTAACCAATTCTTATAAGGATAGACCTGATTAATCATTCCTCCGTGTGACACGTGACATAATGTTCTTGCAATAACATATTTTAGTCAATTATTGATTATTGATTGCAGTTGCCTAGAAGATCAAAATGCCAAACCCTGAGTGAACACATTCAATATGCAGATACATGGTTAAAAATTAAATATGAATTTTTAAAAAAATGTATTTTTTTTTTTTGAGACACATCCTGATGTATATGTTTTATGTTTATATTCAAAATCTAAGCCAAAAAAAAAAAAAAAAAAGGATTGACACCTATGAAGGGATATTATTTGCTGTTGTAACAAACAAACTACACGAATTTGGACGCTTGCTTCTTGAATACCTCGAGCTAATCATTCTATGTGCATGGACTGTGGTGCACTGGCTCATACAATCGGATTTATATCTTCTAACTGAAAAAAGTGAATAATCTTGTATTTTCGTATTTGCTCTCTTATGCAGTTAATGATTTTTTTGCGCAGGATATACAGCACCCAATCTGAGGTATTCCTGTTTCGGATATCTATCCCTTATCGAGTTGTGGATATCTTGAAAGAGAAGTTTTTTAGATTCAACAAAAAAAGAGAGATTTTTTTGTTTGTTTCCGTTGAAACTGATCCCAGGATCTATTTATTCCCAGGAAACTTGCTGATAAAGTTGCATCTTCTGGGTTTTACGCGGTGGTTCCGGATTTTTTCCATGGAGATCCATTCGATCCTACTAACCCGAATAAGACTAAGCCAGTCTGGATGGCACTGCATGATCCCGTTTGTTTCTTACTCATTAGTCCTCGCTTTACATGTTGCACTAAAAAAAAATTTATTTCAATGAATTGAATGAACATTTCAGTACACACGTATTGATGCGATTTGAACGTAAGACATGCATGTTTTGAGATGCCAGTTGAAACACAAATTTATTTGCTCTTTTAGTCTTCCCAATTTTCAATTGTTATTCTTAGATTTTGCGTACAGTTTGGATGCTTCCATAATCATAAATACTTTGTATTTTCACGCGGTAAGGTATTTGCTAGCTTATTTATGAGGAATCATGTACTAGTACATTTGACATATTGTTGTTAGTATTTCTATTAGATTAAGGCGTTTGAAGATACGAAACCGGTCTTAGAGGCTTTGAGAGGTCGTGGTAAATCAGAAATCGGTGTTGCTGGATTCTGCTACGGGGGTATGTTTCAGTAATCAGTAGGTCACATCAGGCCCAACTTGGATTGTACGTTGCTTCTAAGCCATAATTCGACAGGCATCGGTTTATTGTGATTCTTGACCTGTTTTTTACTTGATTTTATGTCGCCAGGTAAGGTGGCCGTGGAACTAGTAAAATGTGGGCTTGTTCAAGCTGGAGTTCTTCTACATCCATCATTCGTGACCGAAGATGACATGAAAGGTATGGAGCTTCACTTGAGTTTTGCCATTGGTGACATATTTTCTGAGATATAATGTCTTCATCACTTGACTAGAATTGCTCAAAATTTACTGGGTTGCAACTTGCAATAGAAAAATTTTGCCATCTTCTCGGTTTTAATTGACCATGGGTTTATTTGCAGAGGTGAATTTACCACTAGCTATTTTGGGAGCAGAGAATGACCACGTCTCGTGTCCTCCCAAGCTTGTTAAGAGCTTCAAGGGGATTTTGACCGCAAGAAAGGTAAAACAAAACTCAATCTAGCTCTTTTAAACTACCATATTTGAGATGCACTTTTTTGTTGAACTGTATATAAGTTTAAAACATTCGAGTTGAATCGTAACAATCTAGATATAAAATTTGGGCCATTTCTTTTTGTTATAGATTCCGAACTTTACGAAAATCTTCCCTGGGGTTGCTCATGGGTGGACCTTGAGGTACAACTTGACTGATAAGAAGGCTGTGAAAGCTGCTGATAAAGCACACCTAGATATGCTGAATTGGCTTAGCAAGTATGTCGATTGAGAGGAGCATTCAAGGCAACTGATTTTGAGGTTCCAAATAATTATTTATTCAAATGCGGTGTGAAAATTAAAATATATCCCTACCTCTAGGCTTTTCCCAATAGTCATCCCAGAAAAATGTTTGTTAGGGATATCTTTTTGTTTCATATTATATTTTTGAAGAAAGAAGTTCAAAAAATAGGGATATCTCTTGTAATGTTTTCTCGATTTGGTACAAGAATATTGATGAAATGCAAATGGACACTTTTTAATATGAAACACCTAACTAGAAACTCAATGAAAAAATAAATGCACAACTTTATGATTTTGAATATGTATATTGTGATGGATTAAACAACTACCCTCGAATAATTTGTATGCAAATACATCTTTAATTAGTATCTATAGATGAATTTTTTTAATTTTTTTTTTTTTACTACATTCATCAAATATCATAAATCAAGGATCTAAATTTATATTGTGATAACTAATATAAAGTTATCATTACGAACGACATATATCGTATTTCAGTTGTTAGTTAATGACAAGTTATATATTGTGTTAATCGTTGGACGATAGACAGAGATATACCCGTCGTATAAAATATTTAAAAATAATTTTTTAAACTTAGTTTGTTTTTAAGGATTTGAAACATGCTATTTTCAAAACTATTAAAAATATTTCAGTATTTTAATTATATAATTTTGAACGCTACATGTATAATTTAAGGGTAAATGATTTAAAAATCCCTACCAACCCTTCAAATTTTATCTTAACTCCCTAACCACAATTTTCTTTATTTTAACTCCCTAGTGGTCCCCATTTTTGAATTAAATATTATTTAGCAACTAATCCTTTGTATGTGGCATTGTTAACCTATCGAACCAGTCCCGGCCATGCAAGACTATCAGTTACGCAAGGTTTTCAGCCGATATACTCCGAATTAGGGTCCAACATGCTTCCGTAAGATGAAATAAATTTAAATACCTCTTTGACCAAAATGTCGCCGGGTCATACCTGCCGAGTTTTACGAAGTGCTCCTCACACTCCAACCACGCAGTCGCAACAGATGATTTCTGCACAAGCTCCTTCAACAACACCCAGCACAGCCTTAATTCATTTTCTACCTTAAGGCGTATGATATATAAATTTAATTATAAAATATGAGCATGAAAGAACAAGAGGCTTTAAAGAAATTATTCAGACATGATATTATTACATAAATCAACTCCTTTGAAGAGGAGAAGACAACTTGTTTAGCTACTCATAATAGCCTTGTTCTTGTAATACATAAAGAAAACTTAATACAATAGAGAGAGAAATATTACAATAATTTATTTGTAAGAAAACTGAAGGGAATGATCGATATCTTCAGCTTCCTTGAACGTTTGTATTTATAGCTGAGGTTCCACTCGTTTCACCGAAAAACTTCAGGGAATCTTACAACTATCTTCTATTTCTTTATGCCATTATTGATGACATCTTTTACTAGTGGAGGAGGGAGCTGTCTTGTATTTTTTATGCCATTATTGATGACATCTTTTACTAGTGGAGGAATCACATGCCTGCCACTTTCTTTTGGCTTTATTCTCCTCACATGCCTGCTTTATTGTTGTCGGGACATCTTTTGCTTTTGAAGTAGGCCCCTGTGAAAACACATCTTTGGTGGTCCTTGTCCACCTTTGCTTGTCTCGGAAAAATCTTTTCGATCCGTTCGGGGTCTGAAGTTTTTTCCGAATTCTGGCTCCTTTTGGTTGGGACATTCTGGGCAGATTTTCTTTGACCATCTTCCGATATGAGCCATGTTACAAAATTTTCGGCGAGTCTCTTTACTCCCCGACAGCTTGTTGTTCCATAAAAAGTTTCTCTTCTTTTCGAAGAATTCTTCTGCAAAAGCCGTAGTTTTTCCTGTCATTGTATTTAACAGGAATGATCCGTTCACAGAATTCTGATAAAATTTGAACGAAAACTTGACCTTGTCCATCTCGGTGAGACAAACCCAAATACCTCATGTCCTTCTGGTTGAGATTTTATTTTCTCCAAAAGTGGACACTAATGGTATTTTCTCAGGAATAGGGTCCTTAATGAATCTTTGATTATTCATGTCAGGTCTCCTTATCTTGATGAAATGAAAGAGTTCGTGTGATCCTTTCCCTGTTGGTTCTGGAGCTGCACTAAAGAAATATAATTCAAGCACATCTCCTCTGGACAAATGGTCGTTATTTGCCCATGTTTCTTGGACTGCTTTCTGAATCCATTTGGGTAATTGTGATATCTCCGGGAAGCTTGGTGACGTTGTATAAACTGAGGTCAAGGCTCCAAATTCATACCAAAGCTTTACATCCTTAGGATTGACATTGTTTTTTAGCCATACCCTTGGATATATCCCTGCAACATCAACCCTGCAAGTGTTAGGGTTAATTTTACTTCTTGTACTTAATTTCTCACACCTCTGTTGATAAACCTGAAATGGAGAAATAATAGCTGGATTAGTATCGATCTTAGATTTGCCCTTGTCAGTGTTGGGCCTAAGATTGATCTCTTCCTCTTTTACCCCAGAGGAGGAGGGTTGACTTGATGAGAAATCCTCATCAATTGTTGCTTCATCTAGATCATCAAAAGCTGATGACAGATTAGCACTTGTTTCTTGAGTTTTAGCTTCCTCAACATCTTGTTTTCCAACCGGTGGTTGTATTTATTGTTTTTTTAAAACCAATGATTTTAACATATCTTGTTTATGAGAAACCAATGGTTTTTCTGTGGCCTTCACAATTGGCCCTTGAATAGCAGCCCATAGTTGTGTTTGAGCTTGCATACACCCTATAATTCGATTAGATACTTTGATCCGATCAGCTTGTTGTAACCTGCCGGCCATTTCAGCATTAATGGCTAACTGGTTGAACTCGGTTTGAAGCAACCCAAGGTGTTCCCTGAGATGCCTCTGCATTTTCATGATGGAATCCACGTCACTGTCTTCCATCTCTTGTTAAGAAATCTGTAAGAATATTTTCATGAGATTTAATAATAACAATATCAAAAATATAATTTAGACATAATACTTGCCATCTTAATAACCTAACTTTCTCAGATTTAGATTCAATCTTATTTTTTAAGAAAGCTTTTACCTGGGTGTTATCAACCTTTAGCGTGAATTTTTTAGCAAGTAAAAATAATGGCCATTTTTCGAAAGCTCTTTTAACTGCATAAAATTCCTTTTCGTTGATATGCCATCTGATAGCATCTGATTTTGAAAAAAGACCGCTACAATATCTGCATGGTATTTCTCCATCCGGAGTGATCTTGGTAAGGACTGTTGCCCACCAATCGTCAGTAGCATCCGTAAATAAAACCAGATCATCTTCATCTTCAGGTATAACCATTTTTGGGAGATTCTTACATATCTCCTTTAATTGGTTTACCCCTTGAGTATGGTCTTCGGTCCATATAAACCTAGCATCCTTTTTTAACAAAGGACTGAATACCTTTCTGTACATTGCTAGGTTGTTAATGAACATCCCTGCGAAATTAACTACTCCAAGAAAACTTTGGAGTTGTTTTATGTCTTTGAGTTTATCTGAAAAATTCTTTACCTTTTCCACAATATGGGGTTGTAGAATTATTCCAGTTTCATCAATCTCAATACCAAGGAATTCAATTTTTCTTGTTGCTATGACTGCTTTCTTTTCAGATAAGACCAGTCCTTCTTGTTTACAAATTTTAGAGAAAATCTCTAAGTGTTTAACGTGTTCGTCTATATTTTTTGATGCTATAAGAATATCATCAATATAAACAAACATAAAGTTGAAATAATCTTTAAAAAGGTTATCCATCTTTCTTTGAAATATCTGGGGTGCATTAGCCAATCTCATAGGCACAACTTCCCAAATATAGTGTCCTTGTGGAGTAGAGATGGCTGTGAATTTCTTACTGCCTTCTTCCATTCAAATCTGGTAAAATCCAGACTTACAATCAAATTTTGAGAACACTCTAGCATTTCGTACACAACTAATTAGGTGTTCTCTACTCGGTATGAAGTACCCATCAAACTCCAGGATTTTATTAATATCTTGGTAGTTAATAACTAACCTGAGTTTTCCTCTTTTTATTTCACCATGATTTCTGACCAGAAATCCTGGGCTGCTATATGGTGAAACTCCTTCTTTGATTAGACCAAGGTCCAAATGTTCCTTGATAATTATTCTCATATCCATTTGATCTGTTATGTTCATCGGTATAGGCTTATATCTAACGAATTCATACTCTTTGCCTTCATTTAGAGTAAGACTAGCTTTGAGTTGATTTCTATCCTACCATGCCAAAGGATGCTCTTTGTAACTTTCTTTGAGCCTCTTTTTGACATCTTCAAGGGATACCTTATTTTCTAACTCTATATCTCTGTGATTTAGAGTCACCTTGAGAAGCTCCATATCCTCTGTTTGGAGTTCTTGTTCTGTTGTTATTTTCAACATGGTTTCTCCAAACCTTCTTGGATCTTTCATTTTTGGGTGAAAAAGTTGTCATTTATCACCACGCTGGCTGCGAAATATTATCGGCAATTGTCGATAAAAAGAAACTTTGAGTCTTTGAACGATAATTTTATGATCACAAATTGTAGTGAACATAAGTCTTCTTGACTCATTGTCTTGTGTGTACTTCTTAAACATTTGTAAGAAGTTATTTTCTAATAGGATATCAGCTCCTGTTGAAAGAGTGGGTGCCCGGTTAGCCAACTTGTGGCTAAAGGACTTTTATGACTCTATGTATAAACAATCTTTGTTTAATATAATTTATATTCATTAATGACATTTTCTTTATCTTTCTTCATATTGTTATATTATGATATACTATTGCTGTTTTGATAAAGACCTTGAATATACTATAGTGTAAGTAAGATGAGATAGTGAATAAAGAGAGATCACTATTATGAAACACATCTTATAGTCACTGTATATTCTAAACAGTTCCTAGTCAATTGAGCCGTCCGCAAATAAGGATAAAGATCGCTCGAGATTGAGACTAGCATTTGTGATGCCAAGTACCACGTTTCATTGGTAATGAACATGGAGATGTTCAAAGCATGCAAATGGATATTCATATGATGAATGATCGAACTACCCTATTCGGACTTTCCAAGTGGTTATCACTTATCGATTGGATAAAGTCCGCGGTTTTGATTGTATACCATTAGTCCTTATTACTTGAAACATCATTGAGACTTTATATGCTAGTACTGCACTTTGACTCGTTTACCGACTCTATTGGGGTCATCAGGTGTCGGGATTGGGTACAGTTACGACACATATAAGAGTCGATGCTTTGTTGTCAAGGATTCACCACATAATTGCGAGTGTGGATATCCTATGCGATCTGAGGAGATATTAGTGTGACAAATCTCTGGCCAGAGTACTCGATGTGATTTAGGTTACTTGGTTTCCTAGTAGCACATGCGATGTCACTATTTGATCTTCAAGATGCATTGCATAGTTATCGAATCTCGAACAACTCTCGATGTACCAATGGTTGTTGATTCGATCGGGATATTTGGATGAAGGGACTTTACTGTACGCTAACCAAAATCTACTGGTTCTTGCAGGCACTATCAGTGATACCTAGGGAATCATGGGGCGATGTTGCTAGACGCTCTTACCATGATTCGATGGGTAAGTCGAAAATTGTTGTTCCGAGTCACAAGGAGTTGTGAGCCCACGGCTAGCTGTATCCCTGAACCGTTGAGGGTTACACAAGTAATGGATTACTAAAACCCCATAGAGATAGTTAAATTTAAAGAGTTAAATTTAATGAAAGAGAAGTTGGACTTCTTAACTAAAGGGAGTGAGATTTCCTAAAATGACATAGGGATGGACATTTTTGGAAATCACTGAATTCGGAATCAGAAAAATTATCTTGACTCTAAAAGATGCAGAAATGGTTTCTGTGCACATTGGTGAAATCAGTTTATCAATCGGAGTCACGATGAATTTTATATTAATTTCTAGAACAACGGGCTTGCCTTGTTGGGCTTAAGTTATGGATTGTGGGCTTTAAGGAGTTAGAGTCCTAATACAATTATAACTTAATCTAGTCTAGAAATTATCTATAAATAGGCAGCAGTGTTCGAAAATTCCATACAGTTCATTCTTGAATTTTCGAAAATACTGCATCAAATTATTCAAGAGGATTTTCGAAAATTCCTCTGTCCCTTTTGAGAAAATTCGGACTGTGATTTTTGTGAAAAATTGCAATCCGAATTAACAGATCAAATTTGTTTATTCTCTACGTAAAACTTCTGATTGATTTCTAGTGCAGTCAATCAGAGGGTTTCTTTTTTCGTTCGTGGACCTAATTCCGGTGATTGATCGTGACGCCATCGGTTCCCGGGATTTACAAGTAGAGCAGATTAAGTTCTGTTGGTGTCCATAATCTCGCTTCGAGAGTTTAAGGTAAAATATTTAATTGTGATTATTTGTTTTACTTACACATATTTAATCGTAAAAGTTTTGATACCCTTGATATGGAATCGTTCCATATAATAAAATAAAATTTTTAAACTTCCGCTGCACCGGGTATCAATTCTTGATTGATCTGAACACGTTTTCCAATAGTGATATCAGAGCCAGGTTGCTCAGATCAAATGATTAAATTGATCGATTGTACAAATTTTTTAAGCCTCGGTTTTTGAAACAAAACGAATTTTTAAAATAAAAATTTAATGGGAAAATCGGGCAGCGATCGTCGCTGCCCAAGGGCAGCGATCCAAGGCAGCGTTGGGCGCTGCCCAGGGCAGCGACGGGCTGCCCTGCCCGGGCCCCCTTTTTGGGCGCGGTCCCGGGCAGCCCGGAAAAATTAATTTTTAATTTTTAATTAAAATTTTAATATTTTAAAATTCTAGTTTTTGATCCGATCGAAAATTGTTTTTGATTGGTTCACGAGGCATCGGATCGAATTGTTCGAGTCCGAAAATTTTAAAATTAATTTTTGGATAAATTTAAATTTTTGGAAAATTTATAAATTTTATCCGTTAAATTAAATTTTATAAAATTAATTATTTTGGTACAATTGATGATAAGATATGATCTTATGGATGGATAAGATAAAATTTTATCTTTTAAATTATGATGCCTTTGCATGTTTATCCAATTATTTAATTATTAAATTAATTATTGGATAAAAGATGATCGATTGCCATGACCAATATTTTAGGTGTATGTTAGGTAATTTATATTTGTCTTATTGTTGTTGGATTTTATTAATGCGCTTGGTTTATAGCCCAATATGATTGTCATTTGTAATAAAAAGTGGGTCTGGTTTATGGCTCGTTCCCACCCCTAAAAATGTATCACATATTTGTCATCGAAATTTATTGTAAATTTATGAGACTTAGTGGGAGACAAAGATTTGAAGACAAGGTGGGCCCAGCAGACAATGAAGACCGAAAAAATATAAATTGGAAGCTCAATGTAATAGGATTGCATTGCATACTTGCATATCACCTAGGATTGGACTTAGACTCGTGATTGGCAACCACGGGTCGATTAGTTAATGGGATCGATCATCCTTAAATAATATATGATATTATTGATGTATGCATGTTTAGACTAAATTGTATGAATCTTGCAAGCATACATAAATTGCATGATGAGACAGACTTTCAAAAATTAAAATCTCTCATTTTAAATATGATTTAAAATTGATATCAAGATTTATAAAAGAGAATTTAAATATTGTTTAAATGTTCATACCTTCCATCAACGATCAATGTATGAGATGCTACCCGCGGATACGGTCTGGCTCATATTATTGGGGGGGCCCGTTCGTCGGAAAGCTGTACATTGGATCGACACATGTTGTAAGTTGGGTGGAACTCCCATGGGATTGGCTCATATTATTGGGGGATCCACATGGCGACCGTCCATCACAACTTAATATTGATGGGTTATCTTGACATGTCACAATAAACGGCGTCATATTATTGGGCCCTTATTGGACATGAGTTAAAATAATGGGGGTTACTTTGGAAGTAATTGGGCTCTACCTTTTGAAAATTATGGTTGGCTGATATTATTCGGGACTATGATTTGTCAATTGGACTCCATGTTCCCACTAAGGAAAGGAGATTCCCGTTTTCACTAGAGGGTAGTGAAATCGTTAAAATAATGGGAGTGAAATTCATAAAATTAAATTTTGCCATATTTTATGTATTAGTAAATTAATTAAACAATCACTGATTATTGTCTGTTTCTTTTCAGTATTTCATTACAATGAATTCGCGAAATCCACTATACTCAATTCTCGAACAAAATAAATTGACTGATGCAAACTATACGGAACGGTTCCGTAAATTAAAAATTGTTCTAAATTCGGAGAAAATTTTCTACGTGTTAGAAAAGAATCCTCCAAAGGAAGCACCGGCTAATATAAGTCCGGAAGAATTGACAAAACTTGATCAATGGTGGGACCATGATATCAAGGCTAAATGTTATATGCAAGCTTAAATGTCTGATGAACTCCAGAGGCGATTTGAGGATGCCGTGAATGCTGCTGACATACACATGTACCTCAAGGAACTTTTTGGAGCTCAGTCAAGGTCGGAGAGGTATGCCACCGTCAAAGAGCTCATGACATGCCGCATGCGAGATGAGACTTCGGTCCGTGAGCATGGGGTACACATGATTGGGCTCATTGAAAAGTTGGTAACACTCGATTTGACATTGGAGCATGAGCTAAACGCGAACTTGTTACTTCTTTCACTTCCTTCGTCGTTTGACGGATTTGTGGTGAACTTCAATATGAACAAGATAGAGGCCACCCTTGAAGAGATGGTTAATATGCTTGTGTCTTATGAGGCCACATTAAAGAAGGATAAACCGGTACTCTTGGTTGGCTCCTCTTCTTACTCCAAGAAGGGGCCAAGTGGAAAGGGTAAGAAACGTTATGCCCCACCCAAAAAAAATTGTACCACAAAAGAAGGCCAAGACAAAAGCTTCAAACGTGAACATATCCGGAGATGTTTGCCATCACTGCAAGAAACCCGGTCATTGGAAACGTAACTGCAAGGAATACCTCGAGCAGTTGCGAACTGCAAAGGGTATGTTTTACATTGAAATAAATGTTTCACTTAATACTACTTATTGGGTATTAGATACCGGATGTGGATCTCACATTTGCAATGATTTGCAGGTGATGACAAGAAGTCGTAAGCTTAGGATGGGTGAGACCCAGCTGAGGCTCGGAAATGGTTCTAGAGTTGAAGCCAAAGCAGTGGGAGACGTTTATTTAGTTTTGCAGAACAATTTTAAGTTATTTTTTAGAGATGTTTTATTTGTGACAGATTTAGTTAAAAACATTATTTCTGTTTCTATGCTTGATAGAGATGGTTTTTCTTGTAATTTTGTGAATGGGATTTGCAATATTTACAAGAATGAATGTTTGATTGGAAATGGACAACTTGAAAACGATCTATATAACTTAAAATTAAAAGACGTTCCAATTAATTATGTTGATAAACCGGTAACAACAAATAAAAGGAAAAACGATAGTCAAAACCCGGAAAACCTTTGGCATGCTAGGCTAGGTCATATTTCCTCAAGGAGGATGAACAAGCTAGTGGGAGAGGGCATGTTTGATATGTCTGATATTAACTCTCTACCTACTTGTGAGTCCTGCCTAAAAGGAAAAATAACTAAATCTCCTTTCAAAGGGAAGCCTGAACGTAGTCAAAATCTGTTGGATTTGATCCATACAGATGTTTGCGGACCATTTAGTATCGGTAATAAATTTGGTCACACCTACTTCATTACCTTTACTGATGATTATTCGAGGTATGGGTATTTATATTTAATGAAATATAAGTCTGAATCATTTGAAAAGTTCAAAGAATTCAAGGCTGAAGTAGAAAACAAACAAGGTAGAAGTATTAAAGCACTTCGATCGGATCGAGGTGGAGAGTACTTAAGTACCGAGTTTTTGAGCTATCTAAAAGAGAATGAGATTCTCTCTCAGTGGACTCCTCCTATGACAACTCAGCTGAATGGTGTCTCGGAGCGTCGTAATCGAACTTTGTTGGACATGGTTCGATCTATGATGAGCTTTACTGAGCTCCCACCTTCGTTTTGGGGCTATGCGCTTGAAACGACGGTATTGTTGTTGAACAATGTCCACACTAAAGCAGTAGATAAAACTCCATACGAGTTATGGAATGACAAAGCTCCTAAGTATTCGTACTTAAGGATTTGGGGATGTCCAGCTTACGTGAAGCAGACAGTGGGAGATAAGTTGGATAGTCGATCCACCTTATGTTATTTTGTAGGATATCCGAAGAATTCAATCGGATATTATTTCTATCATCCTACTGAAACAAAAGTGTTTGTTTCAAGGAATGCCACCTTCATGGAGAAGGAGTTCATATTAGATAAGAAAGGCAAGATGATGGAACTCGAAGAAATTCGAGAAGAACCCGAGATACAAAATAACGATCCTACACCTCAGAAACCATTGATTGACATGCCTATATCTAGGAGATCCGAGAGGACTTCTAGACCTCCTATTCGATATGGTCTTCTTTTTGAAGGGGATCAAAGTGAACCCGACATTGGATGTGATCCAAAAAACTTCAAGGAAGCAATTTCTGATGCGGATTCTAATTTATGTCTTGAAGCTATGCAGTCGAAAATAGATTCGATGCATTCGAACCAAGTTTGGTCTTTAGTAGATCCTCCCGATGGAATTGTTCCAATTGGGTGTAAATGGATCTACAAGAGAAAACTTGGGCCTGACGGTAAGGTATTGACCTACAAAGCACGATTGGTGGCAAAAGGTTATACTCAAAGACAAGTAGTTGACTATGATGAAACTTTTTCACCAGTCGCAATGTTCAAGTCCATAAGAATCCTTATTGCCATAGCAGCTTGGTATGACTATGAGATATGACAAATGGATGTAAAGACTGCATTTTTTAATGGAAACATTAAGGAAAAGATCTATATGATGCATCCTGAGGGATACACATCCATAGGAAGCGAGCATAAGGTATGCAAGCTTCAGAGATCAATCTATGGTCTCAAACAAGCATCAAGAAGTTGGAACCAGAAATTTGATAAAACAATAAAGGATTTTGGTTTCATCAAGAACCCGGAAGAACCATGCGTGTACAAGAAAGTAGTTAAGGATGCGGTAACATTCTTAGTACTTTATGTTGATGACATCCTACTCATTGGAAATGACGTAGGGATGTTGCAGTTAACAAAGATATGGTTATCAGGTAGATTCTCGATGAAGGACTTAGGTAAGGCATCCTATATTCTAGGAATACAGATCTATAGAGATAGATCTAAAAGAATGATAGGACTCAATCAATCAACCTACATCGACACCATATTGAAAAGGTTTTCAATGGATGGGTCCAAGAGAGGACATCTACCTATGTGTCATGGAGTTTCTTGATCCAAGTCTATGTGTCCCAAGACTGATGAAGAGATAGAAAAGATGACACACATACCATATGCGTCAGCCATAGGTAGTATCATGTATGGGATGATATCTACCAGACCGGATGTGGCCTATGCTCTGAGCGTCACGAGCAGATATCAAGCCAATCCCGATCAAATGCATTGGAAAACCGTGAAGGATATTCTTAAGTACTTGCGAAGGACTAAGAATTTATTCATGGTTTATGAAGGGAGAGAATTGAAGTTGGAAGGCTATACTGACTCTAGCTTCCAATGTGACGTGGATGACTCAAAGTCAACCTCTGGATTTGTATTTGTGCTCAATGGCGGTGCTGTCTCTTGGAAAAGTTCCAAGCAGGACACCACAGCGGATTCCACCACTGAGGCAGAATACATTGTAGCATCAGCTGCGGCTAAAGAGGCGGTTTGGATAAGGAAATTCATCCAAGAGTTGGGTATAATTCCTGAAGCTGTTGGTCCAGTCCCGGTGTAATGTGACAACACGGGTGCCGTTGCTCAGGCAAAGGAACCAAGGTCTCATCAGAAGTCCAAACACGTACTGAGGAAATACCACATCATCCGGGATATCGTGGAAAGAGGAGACATCACTGTCGAAAGAGTGGCCTCTACAGACAATATCGCTGATCCACTTACTAAGCCCTTGCCAGGACCATTGTTTGACAAACATCGCGAAGCAATGAGATTACGTAGTATGACTAGTTGGCTTTAGGGAAAGTGGGAGATTGAAAGAGTGGGTGCTCGGTTAGCCAACTTGTGGCTAAAGGGCTTTTATGACTCTATGTATAAACAATCTTTGTTTAATATAATTTATATTCATTAATGGCATTTTCTTTATCTTTCTTCATATTGTTATATTGTGATATACTATTGCTGTTTTGATAAAGACCTTGAATATACTATAGTGTAAGTAAGATGAGATAGTGAATAAAGAGAGATCACTATTATAAAACACATCTTATAGTCACTGTATATTCTAAACAGTTCCTAGTCAATTGAGCCGTCCGCAAATAAGGATAAGGATCGCTCGAGATTGAGACTAGCATTTGTGATGCCAAGTACCACGTTTCATTGGTAATGAACATGGAGATGTTCAAAGCATGCAAATGGATATTCATATGATGAATGATCGAACTACCCTATTCGGACTTTCCAAGTGGTTATCATTTATCGAGTGGATAAAGTCCGCGGTTTTGGTTGTACACCATTAGTCCTTATTACTTGAAACATCATTGAGACGTTATATGCTAGTACTGTACTTTGACTCATTTACCGACTCTATTGGGGTCATCAGGTATCGGGATTGGGTACAGTTACGACACATATAGGAGTCGATGCTTTGTTGTCAAGGATTCACTACATACTTGCGAGTGTGGATATCCTATGCGATCTGAGGAGATATTAATGTGACAAATCTCTGGCCAGAGTACTCGATGTGATTTAGGTTACTTGGTTTCCTAGTAGCACATGCGATGTCACTATTTGATCTTCAAGATGCATTGCATAGTTATCAAATCTCGAACAACTCTCGATGTACCAATGGTTGTTGATTCGATCGGGATATTTGGATGAAGGGACTGTACTGTACGCTAACCAAAATCTACTAGTTCTTGCAGACACTATCAGTGATACCTAGGGAATCATGGGGCGATGTTGCTAGACGCTCTTACCATGATTCGATGGGTAAGTCGGAAATTGTTGTTCCGAGTCACAAGGAGTTGTGAGCCCACGGCTAGCTGTATCCCTGAACCGTTGAGGGTTACACAAGTAATGGATTACTAAAACCCCTTAGAGATAGTTAAATTTAATGAAAGAGAAGTTGGACTTCTTAACTAAAGGGAGTGAGATTTCCTAAAATGACATAGGGATGAGCATTTTTGGAAATCACTGAATTCGGATTCAGAAAAATTATCTTGACTCTAAAAGATGCAGAAATGGTTTTTGTGCACATTGGTGAAATCAGTTTATCAATCGGAGTCACGATGAATTTTATATTAATTTCTAGAACAACGGGCTTGCCTTGTTGGGCTTAAGTTATGGATTGTGGGCTTTAAGGAGTTAGAGTCCTAATACAATTATAACTTAATCTAGTCTAGAAATTATCTATAAATAGGCAGCAGTGTTCAAAAATTCCATACAGTTCATTCTTGAATTTTCGAAAATACTGCATCAAATTATTCAAGAGGATTTTCGAAAATTCCTCTGTCCCTTTTGAGAAAATTCGAACTGTGATTTTTGTGAAAAATTGCAATCCGAATTAACAGATCAAATCTGTTTATTCTCTACGTAAAACTTCTGATTGATTTCTAGTGCAGTCAATCAAAGGGTTTCTGTTTTTCGTTCGTGGACCTAATTCCGGTGATTGATCGTGACGCCATCATTCCCGGGATTTACAAAAAGAGCAGATTAAGTTCTGTTGGTGTCCATAATCTCGCTTCGAGATTTTAAGGTAAAATATTTAATTGTGATTATTTGTTTTACTTACACATATTTAATCGTAAAAGTTTTGATACCCTTGATATGGAATCGTTCCATATAATAAAATAAAATTTTTAAACTTCCGCTGCACCGGGTATCAATTCTTGATTGATCTGAACACGTTTTTCAACACTGGTATCAGAGCCAGGTTGCTCAGATCAAACGATTAAATTGATCGATTGTACAAATTTTTTAAGCCTCGGTTTTTGAAACAAAAAGAATTTTTAAAATAAAAATTTAATGGGCAAATCGGGCAACGATCGTCGCTGCCCAAGGGCAGCGATCCAAGGCAGCGTTGGGCGCTGCCCAGGGCAGCGACGGGCTGCCCTGCCCGGGCCCCCTTTTGGGGCGCGGTCCCGGGCAGTCCGAAAAAATTAATTTTTAATTTTTAATTAAAATTTTAATATTTTGAAATTCTAGTTTTTGATCCGATCGAAAATTGTTTTTGATTGGTTCACGAGGCATCGGATCGAATTGTTCGAGTCCGAAAATTTTAAAATTGATTTTTGGATAAATTTAAATTTTTGGAAAATTTATAAATTTTATCCGTTAAATTAAATTTTATAAAATTAATTATTTTGGTACAATTGATGATAAGATATGATCTTATGGATGGATAAGATAAAATATGATTTTATCTTTTAAATTATGATGCCTTTGCATGTTTATTCAATTATTTAATTATTGAATTAATTATTGGATAAAGGATGATCGATTGCCATGACCAATATTTTAGGTGTATGTTAGGTAATTTACATTTGTCTTATTGTTGTTGGATTTTATTAATGGGTTTGGTTTATAGCCCAATATGATTGTTATTTGTAATAAAAAGTGGGCCTGTTTATGGCCCGTTCCCACCCCTAAAAATGTATCACATATTTGTTATCGAAATTTATTGTAAATTTATGAGACTTATTGGGAGACAAATATTTGAAGACAAGGTGGGCCCAGCAGACAATGAAATTCGAAAAAATATAAATTGGAAGCTCAATGTAATAGGATTGCATTGCATACTTGCATATCACCTAGGATTGGACTTAGACTCGTGATTGGCAACCACGGGTCGATTAGTTAATGTGATCGATCATCCTTAAATAATATATGATATTATTGATGTATGCATGTTTAGAATAAATTGTATGAATCCCGCAAACTTACATAAATTGCATGATGAGACAAATTTTCAAAAATTAAAATTTCTCATTTTAAATATGATTTAAAATTGATATCAAGATTTATAAAAGAGAATTTAAATATTGTTTAAATGTTCCTACCTTCCATCAACGATCAATGTATGAGATGCTACCCGCGGATACGGTCCGGCTCATATTATTGGGGGGGGCCGTTTGTCGAAAAACTGTACATTGGATCGACACATGTTGTAAGTTGGGTGAAACTCCCATGGGATTGGCTCATATTATTGGGGGATCCACATGGCGACCGTCCATCACAACTTAATATTGATGGGTTATCTTGACATGTCACAATTGAAAGAGTGGGTGCCCAGTAAGCCAACTTGTGGCTATGGGCTTTGATGACTCTTTGTACAAACAATCTTTTGTTTAATATTATTTACACTTTTATTAATGGCAATGACTTTATCTTTCTTCATATTGTTATATTGTGATATACTATTGTTGTTTTGATAAAGACCTTGAATGTACTATAGTGTATGTAAGATGTGGTAGAACATGGAGATGTCTATCATGAAATACATCTTATAGTCACTGTATATTCTAAACTGTTCCTAGTCGATTGAGCCGTCCGATAATAAGGATAAGGATCGCTCGAGTTTGAGACTAGCATTTGCGATGCGGAGTACCACGTTTCATTGGTAGGGAACATGGAGATGTTCGAAGCATGCAAATGGATATTCATAGGATGAATGGAGATTCATAGGATGAATGGAGATTCATAGGATGAATAATCGAACTACCCTATCCGGACTTTCCAAGTGGTTATCACTTATCGAGTGGATAAAGTCCGCGGTTTTGGTTGTACACCATTAGTCCTTACTACTTGAAACATCATGGAGACTCTATATGCTAGTACTGTGCTTTGACTCGTTTACCGACTCTATGGGGGTCATCAGGTGTCGGGATTGGGTACAGTTACAACACATATAGGAGTCGATGCATTGTTGTCAAGGATTCACCACATACTTGCGAGTGTGGATATCCTATGCGATCTGAGGAGATATTAGTGTGACGAATCTCTGGCCAGAGTACTTGATGTGATTTAAGAAATGGTTTCTTAGTAGCACATGCGATGTCACTAATTTGATCTTCAAGATGTATTGCATAGTTATCGAATCTTGAGCGACTCTCGATATACCAATGGTTGTTGATTCGATCGGGATATATGGATGAAGGGACCGTACTGTACGCTAACCAAAATCTACTGGTTCTTGTAGGCACTATCAGTGATACCTAGGGAATCATGGGGCGATGTTGCTAGGCGCTTTACCATGATTCGTTGGGCAAGTCGGAAATCGTTGTTCCGAGTCACAAGGAGTTGTGAGCCCACGGCTAGCTGTATCCCTGAACCATTGAGGGTCACACAGTGTAATGGAGTTTTAATCCCCGTTGAGATAGTTAAATTTAAAGAGTTAAATTTAATGAATAAAGAAGTTGGACTTCTTAAATAAGAGTAAGGGAGTAGGATTTCCTAAAATGACATAGGGATGGACATTTTTGGAAATCACTGAATTCGGATTCAGGAAAATTTATCTTGACTTTAAAATATGCAGAAATGGTTTCTGTGCACATTGGTGAAATCGGTTCATCAATCGGAGTCACGATGAATTTTATATTAATTTCTGAACATGCGGGCTTTGCCTGTCGGGCCTCAACTTATGACTAATGGGCCATAAGGTGTTAGTGGCCTGCATTATAAATAAGTTATTGCAGTACAGAAATTAGACACAACAGGTCATAATTTTGAGAGACAAAAATCGAAAACCCTAGTCTCCCTCTCTCAATTTTCGGCCGACCCCTCCCTCTCTCTGTCAGAGAAATTCCGGTCTGTGATTTTGAATTGCAGTCAGGAATAACGAATCAGATTCGTTTAATCTCTTCGCAGAAAAACTTCTGACAGATTTTCTAGTGCAATCTGTCAGAGGGATTTAAACCTCATTCGTGGACCTGATTGAAGGAGTTCATCGGTTCCAGGGAGAGACAACAAGAGCAGATTAATTCTGTTGGTGTCCAATAATCTCGCTTCGAGATTGAAGGTAAAATTTAATAATTGTTATTTAAATTTTACACACACTTATAATTTAATCGTTGAACGGTTGATACCCACACTATGGAATTGTTCCATAATAAAATTTTTAAACTTCCGCTGCACCGGGTATCAATCGTGATTGATCTGAGAGACGCGTTTCCAACAGTGGTATCAAAGCCAGGTTGCTCAGATCAAACGATTAAATTAATCAATTGTACAAAAATTTTTGAGTCTCGGTTTTTGAAACAAAATAAATATTTTTAAATAAAAAAAAATTTTCGGGGGCAAAACCCGGGCAGCGATTGGATCGCTGCCCGGTGGGGCAGCAATTGTTGCTGCCCCGGGCGGCGCACAGCGCCGCCCAGGGGCGGCGCTCGGCGCTGCGCAGGGCAGCGCTGGGCGCTGCCCAGGGCGGCGCACGGCGCCGCCCGGGGGCGACGCTCGGCGCCGCCCAGGGCAGCGCACGGCGCCGCCAGGGCAGCAACCGTTGCTGCCCTAAAGGGGCAGCCGGGCTGCCCCGGCCCGCGCCCACGGGTGCGGGCCGGCCCGGGAGTGTCCCGGGCGGCCCGCGGGAAAAATTAAATTTTTATTTTAAAATTAATTTAATGTGTTAAAATTTTATTTTTGGTCCGGTCAAAAATTGTTTTTGATTGGTTCACGAGATTTCGGATCGAATTGTTCGAGTCCGTAAATTTTAAAATTGATTTTTGGATAAATTTGAATTTTTGGAAAATTTTAATATTTTATCCTTAAATTGAATTTTGAAATCAATTATTTTTGGTACAATTGATGATAAGATTTGATCTTATGAATATATTAAATAAAATATGATTTTATCTATAAAATTGGATTTTGTAGATAAAATATGATTTTATTTGATAAAGAGATAAAATATGATTTTATATGTAAAATGAGATTTTATATATAAAATATGATTTTATCCTGTTTAAATTTGAAATGCCACTGCATGTTATCCAATAAATTAATTTTGAATTAAATGTTATTGGATAAGGATGATCGATTGCCATGACCAATTTTGTAGGTGTACGTTAGGAATTTACATTTGTTTTTATTGTTGTTGGTTTTATTAATGGGCCTGGTTTATGGCCCGATATGAATGTCATATGTAATAAAAGTGGGCTTGGTTTATGGCCCGTTCCCACCCCCTAAAAATGTATCCCCTACTTGTCATTGTTATTTATTGTAAATACATTAGATTTAGTGGGAGATCAAGATTTGAAGATGGTGGGCCCAGCAGACAATAAAGACGAAAAAATGTAAATTGGAAGCTAATGTAATAGGATTGCATTGCATACTGCATATTACCTAGGATTGGACTAAGACTCGTGATTGGCAACCACGGGTCAATTAGAAATGGAATCGATCATCCTATATAATATATGATATTATGATTGTATGCATGTTTTAGACATAATTGCGTGAATCCGGCAAGCATGCAATAAAATGATTATGATGAGACAAATTTTTTATAATTAAAATCCCTCATTTTAAATATGATTTAAAATTGATATCAAGATAAATAAAGGAAATTTAAATTTGTTTAAATGTTCCTACCTTCCATCAACGGTCAATGTATGTGATGCTACCCGCGGATACGGTCCGGCTCATATTATTGGGGGGGCCCGTCCGTCGGAAAGCTGTACATTGGATCGACAAATGTTGTAAGTTGGGTGGAACTCCCATGGGATCGGCTCATATTATTGGGGGATCCACATGGCGACCGTCCATCACAACTTAATATTGATGGGTCATCTTGACATGTCACTTTAAACGGCGTCATATTATTGGGCCCTTATTGGACATGAGGTAAATACATGGGGGTTGCTTTGGAAGCAATTGGGCTCTACCTTTTGAGAATTATGGTTGGCTGATATTATTCGGGACCATAAGTTTGTCAATTGGACTCCATGTTCTCACTAAGGAAAAAGTTTCCCGTTTTCACTAGAGGGTAGTGAAATCGTTAAAATAGTGGGAGTGAGATTCATAAAATTAAATTCGCCTATTTTATGTCTTAGTAAATTGCTTAAACAATCATTGATATATGTCTGTTTTTCTTTTCAGTATTTCATACAATGAATTCGCGTAATCCATTATTCTCGATCCTCGAACAAAACAAGTTGACTGGCGCCAACTATACGGAATGGTTCCGGAAGTTGAAGATTGTCTTGACTTCGGAGAAAATGCTCTACGTGTTAGAGAAAGCACCTCCGAAGGAAGCACCAGCTGATGTAAGTCCGGAGGAATTGGCCAAACTTGATGCATGGTGGGACCATGACATCAAGACCAAATGCTATATGCAAGCCTCGATGTCTGATGAACTCCAGAGGCGATTTGAGGACACCGTGAATGCTGCTGACATTCACGCTCAACTCAAGGAACTTTTTGGGGCTCAATCGAGGGCTGAAAGGTTCGCTACTGTTAAGGAGCTGATGATGTGTCGCATGCATGAAGGGACTTCGGTCCGTGATCATGGGGTACGAGTGATTTGGCTCATACAAAAGTTAGCGACCCTTGATTTGGTGTTGGAGCATGAACTCAACGTGGATTTACTGCTTCTGTCTCTTCCTTCTTCGTTTGATGGATTTGTGATAAATTTTAATATGAACAAGATAGAGGCCACCCTTGAAGAGATGGTCAATATGCTTGTGACATATGAATCCACACTTAAGAAGGATAAGCCAGCTTTCTTGGTGGGCTCCTCATCTTCTGCTAAGAAGGGGCCAAGTATGAAGGGCAAGAAACGTTCTGCCCCACCCAAGAAAGTCGAGCCCGAGAAGAAGCACAAGACAAAGGCTTCAAACAATGCAAAATCCAAGGATGTTTGCCATTACTGCAAGAAGCCGGGTCATTGGAAGCGCAACTGCAAGGAATATCTAGAGCAGTTGGGAACTGCAAAGGGTATGTTCTATATTGAAATAAACATTTCACTTAATACAACTTCTTGGGTATTGGATACCGGATGCGGATCTCACATTTGCAATGATTTGCAGGTGATGACAAGAAGTCGCAGGCTTAGAATGGGTGAGACCCAGCTGAGGCTCGGGAATGGTTCCAGAGTTGAAGCTACGGCCATTGGAGATGTTTGTTTAACTTTGCAGAATGGTTTTAAGTTATTATTAAGAGATGTTTTATTTGTTCCAGATTTAATTAAAAACATTATTTCTATTTCTATGCTTGATAGAGATGGTTATTCTTGCAATTTTGTGAATGGGATTTGCAATATTTACAAGAATGAATGTTTGATTGGAAATGGACAACTTGAAAACGATCTATACAACTTAAAACTAAAAGACGTTCCAATAAATTATATTGATAAACCGGCGACAACAAACAAAAGGAAAATCGATAGTCAAAACCCAGCAAACCTTTGGCACGCTAGGCTAGGCCATATTTCCTCAAGGAGAATGAACAAGCTAGTGGGAGAGGGCATGTTTGATATGTCTGATATTAACTCTCTACCTACTTGTGAATCCTGCCTAAAAGGAAAAATGACTAAATCTCCTTTTAAGGGGAAACCTGAGCGTAGTCAAAATCTGTTGGATTTGATCCATACAGATGTTTGTGGACCATTTAGAGTTGGGACTCAATATGGCCACACCTACTTCATTACCTTTACTGACGATTATTCAAGGTATGGGTATTTATATTTAATGAAATATAAGTCTGAAGCATTTGAAAAGTTCAAAGAATTCAAGGCTGAAGTAGAAAACAAGCTAGGTAAAAGTATTAAAGCACTTCGATCGGATCGAGGTGGAGAATACTTGAGTACCGAGTTTTGGACTATCTAAAAGAGAATGAGATTCTCTCTCAGTGGACTCCTCCTATGACACCACAGCTTAATGGTGTATCGGAGCGTCGTAATCGAACTCTGTTGGACATGGTTCGATCTATGATGAGCTTCACTGAGCTTCCACCTTCGTTTGGGGCTATGCGCTTGAAACGGCGATATTGTTGTTGAACAACGTCCACACTAAAGCAGTGGACAAAACACCATACGAGTTATGGAATGGCAAAGCTCCTAAGTATTCGTACTTAAGGATTTGGGGATGTCCTGCTACGTGAAGCGGACAGTGGGAGATAAGTTGGATAGTCAATCCAGCTTATGTTATTTTGTAGGGTATCCGAAGAATTCAATCGGATATTATTTCTATTATCCTGCTGAAACAAAGGTGTTTGTTTCTAGGAATGCCACCTTCTTGGAGAAGGAGTTCTTATTGGATAAGAAAGGCGAGATGATGGAACTCGAAGAAGTTCGAGAAGAACCCGAAATACAAAATAACGATCCTATGCCTCAGGAACCATTACCGGACACGCCTGAACCTAGAAGATCCGAGAGGACTTCTAGACCTCCTGTTCGATATGGTCTTCTTCTTGAAGGGGATCAAGATGAACCCGACATTGGATGTGATCCAAGAAACTTCAAGGAAGCAATTTCTGATGCGGATTCAAATTTATGGCTTGAAGCTATGCAGTCTGAATTGGATTCGATGCATACAAACCAAGTTTGGTCTTTAGTAGATCCTCCTGATGGAATTGTTCCAATAGGGTGTAAATGGATCTACAAAAGAAAGCTTGGGCTGATGGTAAGGTATTGACCTACAAGGCACGATTGGTGGCAAAAGTTATACTCAAAGGCAAGGAGTTGACTATGATGAAACCTTTTCACCAGTTGCAATGTTCAAGTCCATAAGAATCCTTATTGCCATAGCTGCATGGTATGACTATGAGATATGGCAAATGGATGTGAAGACTGCCTTTCTTAATGGAGACATTAAGGAAGAAATCTATATGAAGCAGCCTGAGGGTTCACATCCATGGGAAGCGAGCATAAGGTATGCAAGCTTCAGAGATCAATTTATGGTCTAAAACAAGCATCAAGAAGTTGGAACCAGAAATTTGATGAAACAATAAAAGATTTTGGTTTCATCAAGAACCCGGAGGAACCGTGCGTGTACAAGAAAGTAGTTAAGGATGCTGTGACATTCTTAGTACTTGGTTGATGACATCCTACTCATTGGGAATGATGTAGGGATGTTGCAGTCAACAAAGATATGGTTATCAGGTAGATTCTCGATGAAGGATTTGGGTGAGGCATCCTACATTCTTGGATACAGATCTATAGAGATAGATCTAAGAGAATGATAGGACTCACTCAATCAACCTACATCGACACCATATTGAAACGGTTTTCAATGGATGGGTCCAAGAGAGGACATCTACCCATGTGTCATGGAGTTTCTCTATCCAAGTCTATGTGTCCCAAGACTGATGCAGAGATAGAGAATATGACACATGTACCATATGCGTCAGCTATAGGTAGTATCATGTATGGGATGATATCTACCAGACCGGATGTAGCATTTGCTCTGAGTGTCACGAGCAGATATCAGTCTAATCCTGGTCAAATGCATTGGAAAGCCGTGAAGGACATTCTTAAGTACTTACGAAGGACTAAGAATATGTTCATGGTATATGGAGGACGAGATCTGAAATTGGAAGGCTATACCGACTCTAGCTTCCAAAGTGACTTGGATGACTCGAAGTCAACCTCTGGATTTGTGTTCATGCTCAATGGCGGTGCTGTCTCTTGGAAAAGTTCCAAGCAGGACACCACAGCGGATTCCACCACTGAGGCTGAATACATTGCAGCATCAGCTGCTGCTAAAGAGGCCGTTTGGATGAGGAAGTTCGTCCAAGAGTTGGGCGTCATTCCTGAATTTGTTGGTCCAGTCCCGATGTACTGTGACAACACGGGTGCCGTTGCTCAAGCAAAGGAACCAAGGTCTCATCAAAGATCCAAACACGTACTGAGGAAATACCACATCATCCGGGAGATTGTGGAAAGAGGAGACATCACTGTCGAACGAGTGGCCTCTGCAGACAATATCGCTGATCCGCTTACTAAGCCCTTGCCAGGACCATTGTTTGACAAACATCGCGAAGCAATGGGTCTACGTAGTATGACTAGTTGGCTATAGGCAAGTGGGAGATTGAAAGAGTGGGTGCCCAGTAAGCCAACTTGTGGCTATGGGCTTTGATGACTCTTTGTACAAACAATCTTTTGTTTAATATTATTTACACTTTTATTAATGGCCAATGACTTTATCTTTCTTCATATTGTTATATTGTGATATACTATTGTTGTTTTGATAAAGACCTTGAATGTACTATAGTGTATGTAAGATGTGGTAGAACATGGAGATGTCTATCATGAAATACATCTTATAGTCACTGTATATTCTAAACTGTTCCTAGTCGATTGAGCCGTCCGATAATAAGGATAAGGATCGCTCGAGTTTGAGACTAGCATTTGCGATGCGGAGTACCACGTTTCATTGGTAGGGAACATGGAGATGTTCGAAGCATGCAAATGGATATTCATAGGATGAATGGAGATTCATAGGATGAATAATCGAACTACCCTATCCGACTTTCCAAGTGGTTATCACTTATCGAGTGGATAAAGTCCGCGGTTTGGTTGTACACCATTAGTCCTTACTACTTGAAACATCATGGAGACTCTATATGCTAGTACTGTGCTTTGACTCGTTTACCGACTCTATGGGGGTCATCAGGTGTCGGGATTGGGTACAGTTACAACACATATAGGAGTCGATGCATTGTTGTCAAGGATTCACCACATACTTGCGAGTGTGGATATCCTATGCGATCTGAGGAGATATTAGTGTGACGAATCTCTGGCCAGAGTACTTGATGTGATTTAAGAAATGGTTTCTTAGTAGCACATGTGATGTCACTAATTTGATCTTCAAGATGTATTGCATAGTTATCGAATCTTGAGCGACTCTCGATATACCAATGGTTGTTGATTCGATCGGGATATATGGATGAAGGGACCGTACTGTACGCTAACCAAAATCTACTGGTTCTTGTAGGCACTATCAGTGATACCTAGGGAATCATGGGGCGATGTTGCTAGGCGCTTTACCATGATTCGTTGGGCAAGTCGGAAATCGTTGTTCCGAGTCACAAGGAGTTGTGAGCCCACGGCTAGCTGTATCCCTGAACCATTGAGGGTCACACAGTGTAATGGAGTTTTAATCCCGTTGAGATAGTTAAATTTAAAGAGTTAATTTAATGAATAAAGAAGTTGGACTTCTTAAATAAGAGTAAGGGAGTAGGATTTCCTAAAATGACATAGGGATGGACATTTTTGGAAATCACTGAATTCGGATTCAGGAAAATTTATCTTGACTTTAAAATATGCAGAAATGGTTTCTGTGCACATTGGTGAAATCGGTTCATCAATCGGAGTCACGATGAATTTTATATTAATTTCTGAACATCTTTGCCTGTCGGGCCTCAACTTATGACTAATGGGCCCTAAGGTGTTAGTGGCCTGCATTATAAATAAGTTATTGCAGTACAGAAATTAGACACAACAGGTCATAATTTTGAGAGACAAAAATCGAAAACCCTAGTCTCCCTCTCTCAATTTTCGGCCGACCCCTCCCTCTCTCTGTCAGAGAAATTCCGGTCTGTGATTTTGAATTGCAGTCAGGAATAACGAATCAGATTCGTTTAATCTCTTCGCAGAAAAACTTCTGACAGATTTTCTAGTGCAATCTGTCAGAGGGATTTAAACCTCATTCGTGGACCTGATTGAAGGAGTTCATCGGTTCCAGGGAGAGACAACAAGAGCAGATTAATTCTGTTGGTGTCCAATAATCTCGCTTCGAGATTGAAGGTAAAATTTAATAATTGTTATTTAAATTTTACACACACTTATAATTTAATCGTTGAACGGTTGATACCCACACTATGGAATTGTTCCATAATAAAATTTTTAAACTTCCGCTGCACCGGGTATCAATCGTGATTGATCTGAGAGACGCGTTTCCAACAACAATAAACGGCGTCATATTATTGGGCCCTTATTGGACATGAGGTAAAATAATGGGGGTTACTTTGGAAGTAATTGGGCTCTACCTTTAAAAATTATGGTTGGCTGATATTATTCGGGACTATGATTTGTCAATTGGACTCCATGTTCCCACTAAGGAAAGGAGATTCCCGTTTTCACTAGAGGGTAGTGAAATCGTTAAAATAGTGGGAGTGAAATTCATAAAATTAAATTTTGCCATATTTTATGTATTAGTAAATTAATTAAACAATCACTGATTATTGTCTGTTTCTTTTCAGTATTTCATTACAATGAATTCGCGAAATCCACTATACTCAATTCTCGAACAAAATAAATTGACTGATGCAAACTATACGGAACGGTTCCGTAAATTAAAAATTGTTCTAAACTCGGAGAAAATTTTCTACGTGTTAGAAAAGAATCCTCCAAAGGAAGCACCGGCTAATATAAGTCCGGAAGAATTGGAAAAACTTGATCAATGGTGGGTCCATGATATCAAGGCTAAATGCTATATGCAAGCTTCAATGTCTGATGAACTCCAGAGGCGATTTGAGGATGCCGTGAATGCTGCTGACATACACATGCACCTCAAGGAACTTTTTGGAGCTCAGTCAAGGTCGGAGAGGTATGCCACCGTCAAAGAGCTCATGACATGCCGCATGCGAGATGAGACTTCGGTCCGTGAGCATGGGGTACACATGATTGGGCTCAGTGAAAAGTTAGTAACACTCGATTTGACATTGGAGCATGAGCTAAACGCGGACTTGTTACTTCTTTCACTTCCTTCGTTGTTTGACGGATTTGTTGTGAACTTCAATATGAACAAGATAAAGGCCACCCTTGAAGAGAAGGTCAATTTGCTTGTGTCTTATGAGGCCACATTAAAGAAGGATAAACCGGTACTCTTGGTTGGCTCCTCTTCTTACTCCAAGAAGGGGCCAAGTGGAAAGGGTAAGAAACGTTATGCCCCACCCAAGAAAATTGTAGCACAAAATAAGGCCAAGACAAAATCTTCAAACGTGAACATATCCGCATTGCAAAAGTGTTTGTTTCAAGGAATGTTACCTTCATGGAGAAGGAGTTCATATTAGATAAGAAAGGCAAGATGATGGAACTCGAAGAAATTCTAGAAGAACCCGAGATACAAAATAACGATCCTACACCTCAGGAACCATTGATGACACGCCTATATCTAGGAGATCCGAGAGGAATTCTAGACCTCCTATTCGATATGGTCTTCTTATTGAAGGGGATCAAAGTGAACCCGACATTGGATGTGATCCAAAAAACTTCAATGATGCAATTTCTGATGCGGATTCTAATTTATGGCTTGAAGCTATGCAGTCAAAAATAGATTCGATGCATTCGAACCAAGTTTGGTCTTTAGTAGATCCTCCCGATGGAATTGTTCCAATTGGGTGTAAATGGATCTACAAGAGAAAACTTGGGCCTGACGGTAAGGTATTGACCTACAAGGCACGATTGGTGGCAAAAGATTATACTCAAAGACAAGGAGTTGACTATGATGAAACTTTTTCACCAGTCGCAATGTTCAAGTCCATAAGAATCCTTATTGACATAGCAGCTTGGTATGACTATGAGAAATGGCAAATGGATGTAAAGACTTCATTTCTTAATGGAAACATTAAGGAAGAGATCTATATGATGCAGCCTGAGGGATACACATTCATAGGAAGCGAGCATAAGGTATGCAAGCTTCAGAGATCAATCTATGGTCTCAAACAAGCATCAAGAAGTTGGAACCAGAAATTTGATGAAATAATAAAGGATTTTGGTTTCATCAAAAACCCGGAAGAACCATGCGTGTACAAGAAAGTAGTTAAGGATGCGGTAACATTCTTAGTACTTTATGTTGATGACATCCTACTCATTGGGAATGACGTAGGGATGTTGCAGTCAACAAATATATGGTTATCAGGTAGATTCTCGATGAAGGACTTAGGTGAGGCATCCTATATTCTAGGAATACAGATCTATAGAGATAGATCTAAAAGAATGATAGGACTCACTCAATCAACCTACATCGACACCATATTAAAAAGGTTTTCAATGGATGGGTCCAAGAGAGGACATCTACCTATGTGTCATGGAGTTTCTCTATCCATGTCTATGTGTCCCAAGACTGATGAAGAGATAGAGAAGATGGCACACATATCATATGCGTCAGCCATAGGTAGTATCATGTATGGGATGATATCTACCAGACCGGATGTGGCCTATGCTCTGAGCTTCACGAGCAGATATCAAGCCAATCCCGGTCAAATGCATTGGAAAGCCGTGAAGGATATTCTTAAGTACTTGCGAAGGACTAAGAATTTATTCATGGTTTATGGAGGGAGAGAATTGAAGTTGGAAGGCTATACTGACTCTAGCTTCCAATGCGACGTGGATGACTCAAAGTCAACCTCTGGATTTGTATTCGTGCTCAATGGCGGTGCTATCTCTTGGAAAAGTTCCAAGCAGGACACCACAGCGGATTCCACCACTGAGGCAGAATACATTGCAACATCAGCTGCGGCTAAAGAGGCGGTTTGGATAAAGAAATTCATCCAAGAGTTGGGTGTAATTCCTGAAGCTGTTGGTCCAGTCCCGGTGTAGTGTGACAACACGGGTGCCGTTGCTCAGGCAAAGGAACCAAGGTCTCATCAGAAGTCCAAACACGTACTGAGGAAATACCACATCATCCGGGATATCGTGGAAAGAGAAGACATCACTGTCGAAAGAGTGGCCTCTACAGACAATATCGTTGATCCACTTACTAAGCCCTTGCCAGGACTATTGTTTGACAAACATCGCGAAGCAATGAGATTACGTAGTATGACTAGTTGGCTTTAGGGCAAGTGGGAGATTGAAAGAGTGGGTGCCCGGTTAGCCAACTTGTGGCTAAAGGGCTTTTATGACTCTATGTATAAACAATCTTTGTTTAATATAATTTATATTCATTAATGGCATTTTCTTTATCTTTCTTCATATTGTTATATTGTGATATACTATTGCTGTTTTGATAAAGACCTTGAATATACTATAATGTAAGTAAGATGAGATAGTGAATAAAGAGAGATCACTATTATAAAACACATCTTATAGTCACTGTATATTCTAATCGTAAAAGTTTTGATACCCTTGATATGGAATCGTTCCATATAATAAAATAAAATTTTTAAACTTCCGCTGCACCGGGTATCAATTCTTGATTGATCTGAACACGTTTTCCAACAGTGGTATCAGAGCCAGGTTGCTCAGATCAAACGATTAAATTGATCGATTGTACAAATTTTTTAAGCCTCGGTTTTTGAAACAAAACGAATTTTTAAAATTAAAATTTAATGGGCAAATCGGGCAGCGATCGTCGCTGCCCGGGGCAACGAGCGTCGCTGCCCAAGGGGCAGCAACGGGATGCCCTGCCCGGGCCCCCTTTTTGGGCGCGGGCTGCCCGGGATTGTCCCGGGCAGCCCGGAAAAATTAATTTTTAATTTTTAATTAAAATTTTAATATTTTGAAATTCTAGTTTTTGATCCGATCAAAAATTGTTTTTGATTGGTTCACGAGGCATCGGATCGAATTGTTCGAGTCCGAAAATTTTAAAATTGATTTTTGGATAAATTTAAATTTTTGAAAAATTTATAAATTTTATTCGTTAAATTAAATTTTATAAAATTAATTATTTTGGTACAATTGATGATAAGATATGATCTTATGGATGGATAAGATAAAATATGATTTTATTTTTTAAATTATGATGTCTTTGTATGTTTATCCAATTATTTAATTATTGAATTAATTATTGAATAAAGGATGATCGATTGCCATGACCAATATTTTAGGTGTATGTTAGGTAATTTACATTTATCTTATTGTTGTTGGATTTTATTAATGGGCTTGGTTTATAGCCCAATATGATTGTCATTTGTAATAAAAAGTGGGACTGGTTTATGACCCGTTCCCACCCCTAAAAATGTATCCCATATTTGTCATCGAAATTTATTGTAAAATTATGAGACTTAGTGGGAGACAAAGATTTGAAGACAATGTGGGCCCAGCAGACAATGAAGATCGAAGAAATGTAAATTGGAAGCTCAATGTAATAGGATTGCATTGCATACTTGCATATCACCTAGGATTGGACTTAGACTCGTGATTGGCAACCACGGGTCGATTAGTTAATGAGATCGATCATCCTTAAATAATATATGATATTATTGATGTATGCATGTTTAGACTAAATTGTATGAATCCCGCAAGCATACATAAATTGCATGATGAGACAAATTTTCAAAAATTAAAATCCCTCATTTTAAATATGATTTAAAATTGATACTAAGATTTATAAAAGGGAATTTAAATATTGTTTAAATGTTCCTACCTTCCATCAACGATCAATGTATGAGATGCTACCCGCGGATACGGTCCGGCTCATATTATTGGGGGGGGCCCGTTCGTCGGAAAGCTGTACATTGGATCGACACATGTTGTAAGTTGGGTGGAACTCTCATGGGATTGGCTCATATTATTGGGGGATCCACATGGCGACCGTCCACCACAACTTAATATTGATGGGTTATCTTGACATGTCACAATAAACGGCGTCATATTATTGGGCCCTTATTGGACATGAGGTAAAAACATGGGGGTTACTTTGGAAGTAATTGGGCTCTACCTTTTGAAAATTATAGTTGGCTGATATTATTCGAGACTATGATTTGTCAATTGAACTCCATGTTCCCACTAAATAAAGGAGATTCCCGTTTTGACTAGAAGGTAGTGAAATCGTTAAAATAGTGGGAGTGAAATTCATAAAATTAAATTTTGCCATATTTTATGTCTTAGTAAATTAATTAAACAATCACTGATTATTGTCTGTTTCTTTTCAGTATTTCATTACAATGAATTCGCGAAATCCACTATACTCAATTCTCGAACAAAATAAATTGACTGGCGCAAACTATACGGAATGGTTCCGTAAATTAAAGATTGTTCTAAACTCGGAGAAAATTTTCTACGTGTTAGAAAAGAATCCTCCAAAGGAAGCATCGGCTAATATAAGTCCGGAAGAATTGGCAAAACTTGATCAATGGTGGGACCATGATATCTAGGGGTGTTCATCGGTCCGTTCGGTACGGTTTTCGATTTTTTATTTCGGTTTTTCCGGTTTTCGGTTTTAGAAATATATAATCCGATATCAGAACCGTTTTTCTTCGGTTTGGTTCGGTTTTTTACTAAACCGGTTCGGTTATTTCGGTCGGTTATTTCGGTTTTGATATAATTATTTTAATTAATATTATAAATATATTTTAAAACATAATATGTTATCTTTTAAATGATTGTTTTGTAAAATATTTAAATTCAAACATTAAATGACTATAAATAAACAACAATTAACTAAAAATTATTAAAAATGATTATTTAGTCACTAGGTATCATCTCATAAAATATATAATGTAAACAATTATATATATATAATTATTAATTAATAAAATTTCGGTTTTTTCGGTCGGTTCGATTTGAGATATATAATCCAAAATCGAACCAAATAAATTTCGGTTTTAACATTTATATCCGAATTTTAAATTTCGGTTTTCGGTTCGGTTCGGTTCGGAGTTCGATTTTTCCGGTTTGGATTTTTGGTTTTTTCGGTTTTATCCGAAGTTTGAACACCCCTAATGATATCAAGGCTAAATGCTATATGCAAGCTTCAATGTCTGATGAACTCCAGAGGCGATTTGAGGATGCCGTGAATGCTGCTGACATACACATGCACCTCAAGGAACTTTTTGGAGCTCAGTCAAGGTCGGAGAGGTATGCCACCATCAAAGAGCTCATGACATGCCGCATGCGAGATGGGACTTCGGTCTGTGAGCATGGGGTACACATGATTGGGCTCATTGAAAAGTTGGTAACACTCGATTTGACATTGGAGCATGAGCTAAACGCGGACTTGTTACTTCTTTCACTTCCTTCGTCGTTTGACGGATTTGTTGTGAACTTCAATATGAAAAGGATAGAGGCCACCCTTGAAGAGATGGTCAATATGCTTGTGTCTTATGAGGCCACATTAAAGAAGGATAAACCGGTACTCTTGGTTGGCTCCTCTTCTTACTCCAAGAAGGGGCCAAGTGGAAAGGGTAAGAAACGTTATGCCTCACCCAAGAAAATTGTACCACAAAAGAAGGCCAAAACAAAAGCTTCAAACGTGAACATATCCGGAGATGTTTGCCATCACTGCAAGAAACTCGGTCATTGGAAACGTAACTGCAATGAATACCTCGAGCAGTTGCGAACTGCAAAGAGTATGTTTTACATTGAAATAAATGTTTCACTTAATACTACTTCTTGGGTATTAGATACCGGATGTGGATCTCACATTTGCAATGATTTACAGATGATGACAAGAAGTCATAAGCTTAGGATGAGTGAGACCCAGCTGAGGCTCGGAAATGGTTCCAGAGTTGAAGCCAAAGCAGTGGGAGACGTTTATTTAGTTTTGCAGAACAATTTTAAGTTATTTTTTAGAGATGTTTTATTTGTGCCAGATTTAGTTAAAAACATTATTTCTGTTTCTATGCTTGATAGAGATGGTTTTTCTTGTAATTTTGTGAATGTGATTTGCAATATTTACAAGAATGAATGTTTGATTGGAAATGGACAACTTGAAAACGATCTATATAACTTAAAATTAAAAGACGTTCCAATTAATTATGTTGATGGGCACCCTTAAAGAGTTAAATTTAATGAAAGAGAAGTTGGACTTCTTAACTAAAGGGAGTGGGATTTTCTAAAATGACATAGGGATGAGCATTTTTGGAAATCACTGAATTCGGATTCAGAAAAATTATCTTGACTCTAAAAGATGCAGAAATGGTTTCTGTGCACGTTGGTGAAATCAGTTTATCAATCGGAGTCACGATGAATTTTATATTAATTTTTAGAACAACGGGCTTGCCTTGTTGGGCTTAAGTTATGGATTGTGGGCTTTAAGGAGTTAGAGTCCTAATACAATTATAACTTAATCTAGTCTATAAATTATCTATAAATAGGCAGCAGTGTTCGAAAATTCCATACAGTTCATTCTTGAATTTTCGAAAATACTGAATCAAATTATTCAAGAGGATTTTCGAAAATCCCTCTGTCCCTTTTGAGAAAATTCGGACTGTGATTTTTGTGAAAAATTGCAATCCGAATTAACAGATCAAATCTGTTTATTCTCTACGTAAAACTTCTGATTGATTTCTAGTGCAGTCAATCAGAGGGTTTCTGTTTTTCGTTCGTGGACCTAATTCCGGTGATTGATCGTGATGCCATCGGTTCCCGGGATTTACAAGAAGAGCAGATTAAGTTCTGTTGGTGTCCATAATCTCGCTTTGAGATTTTAAGGTAAAATATTTAATTGTGATTATTTGTTTTACTTACACATATTTAATCGTAAAAGTTTTGATACCCTTGATATGGAATCTTTCCATATAATAAAATAAAATTTTTAAACTTCCGCTGCACCGGGTATCAATTCTTGATTGATCTGAACACGTTTTCCAACACCTGTATCATGGAAATAGATTGGTGGTGTCTTTACCTTGTACCAAGGTGTTTGACCTGCTCCTCCCATGAGGATTTCTGCTTGTTTTATTCCTTTGCAAAGAATTAAAATTCTTTTAGAGAAATCCCGTCCAGAAATTTTTGGCAATTCTTCTTCACATTCTTCAGGGAAGACTCCTCTTTTTGCTGTACAAATTCCTGCTCCCGAGTCAATATTAGCTACAAAGTATTCAGCCTTATATTGTTCATACAACATTCCTATTGGAATGTATATAGAAAAAGGACTTGTTGTCATTTTTTAAAGGGATTACTAAATGGCCCTGCCATTTTTAACAAAATGTGTTGCAACTCAGTAATCCGATTAAGACTTTTCACCTTTAGTTTTCCTAAGGCTTCAGAAGGTAGAGTATGGTTACTTCTTTCTACTTCTTCGATGCGTCCTAGTAAATCATGTTCATGACTTACTAATTTCAATAGTTGTTTCTTCCTCTGTTTGTAAACAGAGTTTTCGAATCTGTTTAAGGGATTGTCCCTTATCCAATTCTCTTGGTTTTACATCTCGTAGAATTTTTATTGAATCCTCCAAGTCTTCTCTTTTGCCATAAACTCTATTCCTTTTTCAAGGCGTTTCCATGGTTTATGGTCCTCCAGAAATTCTAGGCCAAGAATGAGCTGATCCATCTCTTTTCCTGGAATTCCACAGATTTGAACTTTCAATTCTCCAATATTTATCACTCCTTGGTAAGTTCTTTTTTCTTGTTGTTCCAAATAGTAAATCGAGTTACAAGGGAACTGATTCTGATGACTTGTAATTTCGAATACTATTTTCACTTCTTTCTATCCTTCTGGAGATCTAAGTTTTCCTATTATAGAAAACTCCTTTTCTTCTGGTGGAATTTCTTGAATAGGAGATTTGTCCCATCTCCTACTTGTCATTCGGTCTCCTTGGAAAGATAACCTTCGGGGTTCTATTTTAAAGTCTCTGTATAGAACATGTCTGTCTTGAATTTGAATGTCTGTTTTCTGAATTAAAGAAAACTCGATTCTTTCCGGGTATATTGCATGAGCAACTTTCCCAAATATCTCTGGAATTTCAATGAACTCATTTCTAATAAATAATTCAGAATGGTGAGTATTAGAAAGAGCATATGAAATTTGATATGTAATAGAATATTGCCTATTACCTTCTTTCATTAGTTTTTTTCCTTGAAGTTTTGATGCAACATCAAGGCTCGACTAAAATCTCTATCAGCTAAATTGTAGGCTATTCTTGGATAAATAACTCCCACAATTTTTCCTGCGCACAAATTTCCTGAGATAGTTCCTAGAACCGCATCTTGTATATTCCCCATTCTTTTATCGCATACTATGATATCTATGGGTGAATCTATTCCTTCTTTAAAAGTAGCTTTGATCATAATCTGGATTGCTCCAATATGAATCCAAGACATTGTCTTTGCTACTTCTGCTTTTAATTTCTGTAATTCATCTCGAATTTCTTCAAAGAGAATCAATTGCATCTCAATTTGATTACTGGTTAATTCCATAGGAATCACCATTTCCCTTCTGGATACCTTATAAATCAAATTATGTCTTCTTTGTCTTAGCCCTAGGTTTCCTAAAACTCTTTCAATTTGTCCTGCCGAAAATCCTTGGTACTTCTGTAGTGTTGGATTTTCTCTCATAATCCTTTGAACCATATTATGAGATATCGTGGTTTGACTAAAGAACCCACCCAAACTTTCATGTGTTTCATGTCGAAACACCTCCTCTTTACTCTGATTCTGATTCTGATTCATCCTCAGAAACTTCTTGACTAAATAATATCTCTTCTTCGTATATGCTTTCATCTGAAGGGATATCCTCAAATTGATATACTTGGACTAGATCTTGAAAGAAAATCGCATCATCCATATCTGATGTTGCTTCAAAGAGTTTGACTTCTTTTTTCTCGTTTCTGGACAATTTGTAGATATATGTCATTTTGCTCCACATGTCCAGCAGTTGTAATCCTTGAAACTTTCACTTGCCCTTGTATGAGTTCTTCTGAAAGTTCTTCTTGATGGTGTTATTCCCCTGCTTTGTGATGAGCCTGTTGCTGGGGACATTCTTATAGGTTCACTTCTTCTACCTGATCTATAAGATCTGGCTTTTTGTTTGGACCAAAATGTTATTGGTTTCCAAGAACTCTTCATTCTTTTATTATAGGGATTATTTTTGAATTTCTTCCTTTTAAATCCCTGTGTTCTGTTTCCAATGATCGTTGGAAGATCATTTTCTCTACAACACAAAGGTGTACGCTTATCTATACCCCTTATTTTCTTGTAGTTCTTTTGTAATGCTGCCATATGGCACCATTCTGCCAATTTTTCTTTAAAAAAGGACGCGCATCTTGCCAATGTATCAAGATTACATGGAACGTATTCTTTAATCAGCATTTCTCTCCAGAGACTTGACATTTTTGCAAAAAAATAGCTGAATAGCTACATTTTTCTCGACTCTCGAATTCCATCTGTATTTAGTGAATAACATAATGTATTCATCAACTAAACAGATATCATGTAACTCGAGGCTATACAGAGTTTGAGTATATCTTCTCTTTTTCTCTGTATCTTGATTATTGAAATAGTCTACCCCTATGAATTGTGCTTTAAATAGGATAGCCATTCTTTCTCCAATCTCGCTGAGGGATTCTCCTGCTAAGATTGATTCCTTCATATCTGACATAGTCATCTCCCATGCGATCTTGACAGATCCCATTAGACTCATTTCTAGAAGTTTAATGAATCCTTCTTGAAACATCCTAGACTTATAAATTTCAAAAATGCGGAAAATTTAAAAATTTTTCTTTTTCTTTTAATTTTAAAATAAATACTAAGCAAAATATTTATATATATATATATATATATATATATATATACATATATGCCCATACATATATGTACAACCATAAAAGATATTTAAAATTTAATAAATAATTATGCAACATAAAAATAATTACTAAAACGTCTGAATCATGCAATACTTAAAATAATTCAAAACAATTTAATCAACAGTGCATACACTAAAAAGTTGCGTGAAAATAATACTTAAATCTCAACACTGGAATAAAATCTTCAAATAAAATAGTGTTTAAAATATTCATGCATAGAACACTAGCACGATGCAGACTACGGTCACGGGGCCACTGCAGCTCCGCTCATACGTCCTCACCACCGGTAGGGGTAATCTGCTCCTCTACGTACTCACCTGCACCATATCAGTGTAGTGAGCCTAGAGACCCAACATGCATACTAACAAGGGTTTAAAATAATTTAATACACTTTCATACATAATACTTAACCTATAAATGCATGAGCATGCCTCCAAAAATAATAACATAAATGTTGCTTAAAGAAATCACTGAATTATACGTAACATACATAATATCATACATACTTGAGTTGTTGAGCACTTATTTTCTTAACATCGAATGGTCCTATCCGTAAGTGTGACCCATACTTATAGTGCGACTGATCAGTCTAAGAAACCATCGTACGAGGCTGGTGGCGAACCATCCATACATAAATGGCAGAAACTGCCCATACATAAATGGCCACACTACTTCAATTTCCACCTAAAATATTTTATTTGCTCAACCATAGAACTTCAATCATAGCATAAAAATTGATTTCATGAATGCATGTACTTAAATAAATTGTGTGTGTCCTTCATATATATTTAATTTAATTTCTTACTAACATATAAATATTAAAAATAACTCCAATGCATAAAAATAATTAAATATATACTCAGGACACATGCAAATTTCTCATGGATTGTACTGGACTGCTGGCCCTAACACTCAAACCCATTTACTTAAATCTGGCCCATTAACACTGAGACTGGCCCATTAACATACTTAAGCCCAATAAAATAATTCTAAGCCCAATAAAATAATTTAAAGCCCATAAATCATCATAGGCCCAATAACAACTTAGACTGGCCCAATGGGCCCAAAAACCCAAAGACTGGCCCAATAACTTTTATGGGCCCAAAAGCCCATAAAATTAATGGACTAACTTAATTAAAATTTTAAAAGCCCAAATAAAATTATTTGGACTCCCAAATAATTTTATTTCTAATTAATTGGCCCAAAAACCAATTAATTCATAAAATACTTTAAAAAAATAAAAAGACTCGAGCCCGGCCCACAAGACCCGGACCCGGACCAATTTAACCCGACCCCCTAACCTACTGACCCGACCCGAGCCCCACAGACCCGGCCCAGACCCTTCCTAGACCCTAGACCCGAAACCCAAACCCTTCCCTTACCCTGCGCAGCCTCGGCCGTGAGCAGCAGCCACTCCATGGCTGCTGCCGGCCTGCTCCGGCCGCCCCTGGCCGGAGCTCTGCCGCCCAGACGTAGCCCACGTCTGGGCGGTCCTAACCCGACCCTAGCCCTGACCCCATGCAGCCCCCATCCATTGAGCCGACCACCCTTTCTCTGAACCCTAAACTGCGCACCCTAGGAGCCGAATGCACACCAGCAGCTTTTCTGGGCTCGTTTGGCTCGAACCACTCGAGCCATTCGAGTTCAGACCATTCTCTAACAACCTAGGGACCCTTACCTACAGCCTAGATACAACCATGGCCAAGAAACGTGAGTATGACAATCAAAACACACCACAAGTCACAAAAATTCATGAAAACCGAGGCTTTTTCTGCAAATTCTTTAAAGTTTTGATTCATACACCATGCGCACACCATAATAACTGAGATGGTACGAAAAATATAGAAAGAACCATGCCTTTCACCGAAGAACGAAGAGAAACGAGCGTAAGACGACTTCCGCGATGACGGGACGACGAGCAAACTTGAAGCTTCGAAGAAAAATGGCTATGGAGTCTTGGAGATGTCTTGAATCGATGAAGAAGATGATGGAGGAGGGTGAGATGTCGGCTGGTGTGATAGAGATTGGCGTGGGGTTGGGTAGGGTAGAATTAGGTTTTTAAATTAGTCTAGGTTTTTAATTTAATTAAAATAGGTTTTAGAATAATTAAAAGTTTTAAATACTCTAAATAAAAGTTAAAAAAATTCTAATAACTTAAATTAAAACATAAAAATCTCGAAATTACAAATTAAGGGAATTTTAAAAATAATTAAAAGTCATTAAATGGCTAAATTTGGATAAAAATGGACTCCTAAAATTATATAAAATTAAATACTAAAAATTTTAAGGAAATAAATCTCAAAATAATATTTTTGGGCTCAAATAAGACTCATAAAATAATTTGGATAGAAAGTTGTCATCTCGTCCGTCCACGGTCCCGTCTACGCGATCAAATAATTAAAATGCCATAAATCATAAAAATCACTAATTATGGGTTAAGTGCTTGAAAATAAATTAAATCATGCACAAATAATTCACATAATTATTTAACCCATAAATCACAAATTTAAATTATTTAAATATCCTAATTATGCATGCGGATTTACGTATTTAAAATACCGGGTGTTACACTTCTTTATTGAGATCTAATGTCCCTGCTGCAATTCTCATAGCTGACATCCAATCATCTATAAGATCTTCTTTGTTTTTGAAGTCCAAAACATCAAGGTTTAACATAACCCCATAAGGATTTATCGGGTCTAAAACAGTTTTTCCATAAGGAGTTTGATGTAGTGGTATTTTACTCCTTCTTGATCTGGTTCCTGCTGGATGTGAATTTTCTCCCACATGGAACTCACTATGTGGTTCTTTTGTTTTTACCACATATTTTGGGGGATTTCTCATCGGTTGTTCACCCTCAGGGGAATTCATTTTTAGATCTACAACTTTGAGATTCTCAAAAGAATCCGCAAGATTTTGTAGATCCTCGAGATTTAATCTTTCTAAAGTAGTCATCAGATAGTGTTTTTATCTGATACTGCTTTTATAAGATTAATCATCATTTCATCATTAGTTAAAGGTTTTTGAACCATTTTGGTTTTACCTTTCTGATGTAACAAAGGTTCGGTACCAAACGAGAGTGGTAACCTTCCTCCTGTATTTTTTTTTCTAGAACCAGAAGTATGTTCTAGGTTTAGGATTTTATTTTAAAGATCCTTTAGAGTTCCAAGAATTTCTTCTTGTTTCTTAAGGATTTCTTCAATTTGTCGAGGTATTTCATACAACTGATTGCTGTAATATTGTACCGTCTTTTGAATTTCTCTAAGATCTCCGGAGAGTTTAGAGGAATCTGGGGTAATCTCTAAAAATTTAGAGTTAGAAATCATTTTTTTTTATCTCTTCAAATTTGAGAGCATTAGTCGCAACCTGTTGTAAGTAATCTATTGTGAATAGATTAACTTGTTTATAGGATTTCGTATGAATAAAATCCTCTTGATTCAAACCTTCGTTTGAAGTCATCTTTTTGTAAAATCTTCTACTCAACAAAAAAAAAACATGAATTAACGAATAATATTATGTCTGAATAATTAACCTAAATCTTTGATACCATTTTTCCGCATAATTCTTTATACTGCAAATGAGCACAAAATCTCCAGATTCAAACATTAAACCTTTACAAGTTAAGCATAGAACCTATAGATTTCAAGCATAGATTAGCATAAATCCAGCACAAGAATTAAATATTAAAATATTTAAGTTTGGTGGTCCTAGGGAGTTATAGTAAAGAATCTTTTGCCTAGGGAGTTCTAATAAAGTTAGGAAGAGTATTAGAGATTTTAGGACAATATTTTTTTTTTGATATTATTGTTATGGCAAAATAAAGGAATAATTATTCTAAAAAATTGAAGGAATAATTTTATTAAATAAATAATGAAGTCTTTATGCGAATATTGTTTTTATTAAATAGTTGAGTAATTCAATATTTACTCTTGCTCAATATAAATAAAATCACATAATTTATAAAAATATTTTCTCGATAAAAATTTGATTTCATTATTAAATATTTTTTTATGAAAATTTAATTTAATATATTCAAGTTCAACATTATTAATATATTAAAAAAATGATTTTCGATGAAAGGAAAAATTATAGGTGAAGCTCCGGATACACAGGCGTGCTCGTCAACACTTCAAAATTAATGCCCGCTGCACTCGCTCCGCTGGCGCCGTGTGCTCGAATTTCTCCTGCGGCCCCCAAATTCCATGAACCTAATCGCCGGTCAATATCTCCGGGGAGGATTGTAATTGTGAGTTGATATGGCGGGGACGCCGCCGCCGCAGCGGACATGGGACGCTATACTGGAGTTGACGAAAGCGGCGCAGGAAAGGGGCACTGACCCCCTGATTTGGGTCATGCAGCTGTCTTCAAGCCTCAACGCCGCCGGCGTGTCCATGCCCTCAGTTGAAGTGGCGGAGTTACTTGTTTCTCACATTTGCTGGTCAAACAACGTCCCTATAGCATGGAAATTCCTTGAGAAGGCGTTGACGATTCGTGTAATTCCTCCCATGTTCGTTATCGCTCTTCTCTTCACGAGGTTTGCTTTCATTTTGTTAACCATGTCGGTCATTTCGTGTGAAATCATCATTTCGTACTGCTTGGAATTTTACATGTTTGTCATATGCAACATTTTTACTTGCACGTTGTTATTGCAGGATAATTCCGAGGCGAAGGAAGCATCCAGTGGCATATAGACTCTATATGGAGCTTGTTAAGAGATATGTGTTTTCCCTGCCATCTCTAATTAATGGTCCCAACTATCAAAAGTATGCATCTTTTGATTCAGATATGAAGATTATTTTTGTCTTGCTATATGTGATGTAAATTATGCACTAGCTCACTCTTTAGCTAGCGATGGGCTGTTCAATGATCTTTATCTTCATGGTAATAGGTAAATCTTGTGAAGATGCCAAACGTGAGTGGAGTAGTTGCCATTTATTTGGCGTAGAATGATTATAGACAAACTGGTCGGATTGTTCATAGTTCAGCGATCTTATTAAATAAAAAGTAAAATTTCAGTGTGGAAACCAAACAGAAAAAATTCTGTCTTGCAATTTTGCTCCATACTATACAACAGTATTGATCCTTCTTTGTAATCATTGATGAGATGAAGTATCCAATTGCAGGGTCATGGAATCGATAAACAATGTCCTCCAATTTTATCAGGTGTTCGGAGTTCAATCCTCCGAACCAGGGCTTCTTATTGTGGAATTTATATTTGGAATTGTATGGGGATTACTCGATGTATCACTTGATGATGAAGGTTTGATAGAACTCACTCCTGAAAAGAAATCTAGGTGGCCGACCAGGAATCAAGACATGGAGATAGATTATGCTGATAATTTTGACGGAAAGAAAGGGGAACGTCAGGCAGCAATGAGCAAAATTAATACTGTTTTTGCTGTGGATCTACTTGGTGATTTTTTCCAGAACAAAGTAACTTCTGGAATCCTTTATTTGGCTCGCCGAAACATGTAATATTCTTGTTTCCTTTCGATTTCTCTATAAATTATTATATAGAAATGTGAGTTGGATTTTTGATGGTTGCATACAGCACTGAAGCATGCATTCGTCCCATTTGCTTTTAGGCCAATGCACTGGGAATGCTTTATGCACAATTTGAGACTGCTCACTGCAAATTCATCATCTCTGAGAAATTCAAAAGTTATTTCTCCAGAGGAACTCTCACGGTTAACATCTGATAAACATCATGTTTTGCCATGTAAATGCAAAACGAACTCACAGAAACAATACCACACTCTTACAGCCAGGTCACCCCCATCATCTGCTGGTCAAAGCCGTGGTACTGTTCTATCAGAACTTTGGCTTCCCATAGATCTTTATTTGGAAGATGCAATAAGTGGAATGCAAGTGACGACCATTGCTGCTGTTGAAACGCTTACAGGTATATCTTTTGAAACATGGTTGGACAGCTATTTAATGTACTTTAGATCTGCTGATCTAGATTGGTATTTCAGGTTTAGTTAAGGCACTCCAGGCTCTAAATCAAACCACTTGGCAGGATTCATTTCTTGGCTTGTGGATCGCAGCTTTACGACTTGTTGAGAGGGTAAGAAATTGTTGAAAATGATGAAACAATATAACTTGACCCCACTGTAATCTGTAGTTTAGTCTGTCTGTATTCTTTTTGCTCTCGTGTTAAGTATAACTCTGTTTGATGACACATATGCATTCTCCTTGCAATTTGTTTGGTCAACTGAGTTCCAGCTTCCTGCTATGCTGTCCTTTGTAAATATAATTCGCAAGAAAAATGAAATGTTAACTTCTGTACCTTTAATGTATGCAAAACCTTAATAACTAATACGGTTTAGCCTTGGGTGAGGACTCAGTAGTTGTGTTGGTCCATGTAAAATTGTTTTGATTTGAAATTTTTGGGCCACAGTATAAATATTATAATTGGTCTTCTCTGTCTGCCAACATCTTCCATTAGTTTTTAGGAAGGTAGCTCTTAATAAAGATTGTATTACATGATCGAAATTCATTTTGATTTGGTTATGTATGGATGCTTTGCATCAAATCTACACTGGAAATTGACATATTTTCTTTCTATTTGACCAGGAGACGAATTTAAGTGAAGGCCCTATTCCCCGTCTTGACACTTGTTTATGCGTGCTACTGTCTGTTGTCATACTAGTAATTGTCCATATTATTGAAGAAGAAGAGATCACATTAATCCGTGAAGCTGAACGAAGCAGCATTAATCAAAGACAGGATATCCTCTCCACGGGCAAGCGTCGTCAGGACTTAGTTTCCAGCTTACAGCGGTTGAATGATTTTGAAGGCTTGTTGACTCCTCCACCACTTGTCAGTTCGTTGGCCAATCAAGCTGCTATAAAAGCAATGATGTTTGTTTCAGGCCTAACAGTTGGCAATGGACACATTGATGGCATGAGCCTGAATGACTTCCCCATAAATATGTGTGAGTTTTTTTATACATGTACTTTCCATGAGAGGGATTCGGAGATCTTGACTGTATTTACAAAGATATTTTTGGAATTTATTAGTCTTCTGTTATCTGTCAAATGAGAGTATAAATTGCAAGCAAATCAGTGTGATGTGATTCCTTTATACCGTCCAAGCCTCTTGTTTTCAGTGAATTCTGCCTCAGTTATTCCTATGCATGCAATTTACTTAATATAGGTGAAAAAACATATTAGGCTAAGCTCGAATCTTGGCAAAGACATAGGAAGTAAAAAGTTTTAGACTTACTAGAGTAATCATATAACATATGAAATTTAAGAATTAAATGTGGTAAGACAATGTTTTAGATAGAAAATGACGAGTTACTTGTATGTTAGAGTCTTAAGTATCTAGGAGACTAGGATCGGTTTTTTTGAAACAACTGAGGGGTTGATAGAGATGTTTTACATTGATTCAAAAGGGTTGAAGTAAGATATGTCACACATCGGTTGGATAGTGTTTCTAGGAATTCCTTACACAGACAAGGACAATCCTTCCTTTTGAGCTAACTTTTGGAATTGAGTTAGGTCCAAGTTCATTTCTCAACATAGTATTAGAGCCCAGGCGGTATGTGTTGGACTGCCCATAGTTGTGTCACCCGTTAATATCTCCACGCTCTAGATGCCTATTTCTGGGCGTGTGGGGGTGTGTGTTGAAATATGTCCCATATCGGTTAGATAGAGTTCCTGGAAGATCCCTACCTCCCCCTTGAGCTAGCTTTTGGGGTGAGTTATGTCCAAGTCCATTGCTTAATAACAAGAATACTTGGTTAACAACAATAAAATAGGATAAAATTCATTTAAATACAAATGATTATATGGTAGGAGATATAACAGAATGGCGAAAGATAATTCACACAGCAGACCCCACTTAATGGTATAAAAGCTTCTTGTTGTAAAGTGAAAAATGGTTGTAACTTCTCTGTCTCACTCCTTGCTTTTTCCTTGATTTCTGCGCTTTTCATGTCTTGGGCTGTATTTGCATTTATGGTATTTGTTTGTTTCCTTTTGGTTTGTCCATATCTACATGTATTTCAAGTTACTTTGTTTGTGGGACTTAACTTTTTCCTTTCATATTTTCATGGTGAGAAATGGCTTAGATAGGGAGAGGTAGGGATGGGTCTATTTGTGATGGTTTGATGATGATATACTACCTCTGTGTTTCCTTGTTCTTAATATCCATTCTTGTGGCCATTTGGTTTGCTTCTAATTGCTCAGACAATTTGCAGCCGGGGACCTTCGGCATCTGATTGTTGAGGCTTGCATAGCTAGAAATGTTTTGGATACATCAGCTTACCTGTGGCCTGGATACATAAAGGGACATTGCGACCAAATTCCACGCAGTATTTCCGGACAAGTTCCTTGTTGGTCAGCATTGATGAGAGGATCACCTTTAACTCCTACAATTGTCAATGCACTGGCATCAACTCCTGCCACTAGGTAGATAAAATTTTTAAGTTGGAAGTTAATATCGTCATTAACTAACTTGTGGAAATTTGATATATATTCAAATGGAGGACCTCAATATCTAGCTTTTCTGAAATATTTGTAGTGTTATTGGTGCACACTTCTTGACCGTGTTTGTGATCAAAATCAAAATTTATGAAATGGCAATGCTTTTCTTTTCTTGGCTTTTCTTTTTTCTTTTGTTTTTGGCGGGGGTGGGGGGTTTGTGTGGGCCGGTGGACAACAGTAATCTAGCTGATATTATCATTTCATGATATCCCATAACAAACTTATGGATTGGTATCAATTTATCCCAGGATGTTACCACCCATCCACAGTTAGTGGATTTTCTAATCATATCCTTCATTGTTATATCACAGTAAAACAGTGCTGGGTTATCAGTTCCCTATTTTGAATATCATCTGCTGTAAGGAAGCTGAGTTGCTATAATTCAATCTGTTTACTTAGCCAGTTGTCAATTCAAATAAGGCAGCCGAAATTGAGCTTAGTTCTTATAAATCAACCGAGGCCACCAGATCCTTCTTATTTTCAATATATATTCGTATATATCCCTGGCGGTATTAATTAAAACTGATTTGAGGTTATGCAATTGATGGAAGCTTAGTAGAGATTGAGAGATTGTACGAGATAGCTATCAGCGGTACTGATGACGAGAAGATTTCTGCCACTACAATATTTTGTGGGGCTTCTCTAAGTCGAGGTTGGAATATTCAGGTAATTGTTTATAAATATCGTGTAACTTGTAATGTTAGTTCGAGACTCTTGATTTAGTTCACTGATACTTAAGCCCAAAGCAGTGTAGCCGCTTCTCTTTTTGGGTTGTTCCATTATCCATTTCCCATTATATAGTCCTTAAATGGAGGATCATGCGATTTTGGGACAAGATATCCCTATGAGCCCGTCTTTTGTAGCTCTCTGCACTTCGTTACTCATTCAGTGACGTCTTTTCTCGTGCTGACAGGAACATACTGCTCTTTTCATTGTAAGATTGCTTGCACCTGCAGTTCCCACAAATTTTTCTGGAAACGAGAGTTATTTGTTAGGTTATGCACCAGTTCTGAATGTTCTCCTTGGCGGGATATCATCTGTTGATTGTATGCAGATTTTTTCCTTGCACGGTTTGGTAGGTCCAACTTCATTTCTTTGCTCTTCTTCTGTACTTTGGTAGAGTTGTATCATGTATGGAAAATCAACTAGTTTAAACCCACGACCTGATAGATTAGCGTATTCTTGTAGTATGCCGATCATTTCATATTTTGCTTTTAACCATGTAATTTAACCTTTGTCGATATCTATAAATGAAGCATGGGTTTGTGCAGGAACTAAAAATAACTTTATTTTTAGATTAAAAAATGACCCAGAGATTATTATTGAAATGGGTGGGAGTAAGATAACTAAGATGAATAGGTTTTATGGAAACGTTGTTAACTCAGAATGTTGTCACATGCACTCTTGCAACAACTATTCAACTATCTTACAGGTTCCCCAACTTGCTGCTGTCTTGATGCCAATCTGTGAGGTCTTTGGTTCATCACCCAATATGTCATGGACTCTTAGTACTGGAGAAGAAATCTCTTCTCATACTGTGTTTTCAAATGCATTCAATCTGTTGTTGCGATTGTGGAGATTTGATCGGCCGCCACTGGACCATGTAATGGGAGATGTCCGCTCAGTTGGATCCCAATTGACACCGGAATACCTGTTGCTGGTTCGCAATTCCCAGTTAGAAGTGTACGAGAATCAACTAAAGAATAAAAAAACAGCAAGTAGGCTGTCCAGACTGGCGCATCCGTCTTCCACTGATCCCATATTTATGGATTCTTTTCCAAAACTAAAGCGTTGGTACCGACAACACCAAGAGTGCATTTCATCTATTCTTTCTGCTCTGGTGCCTGGAAATCCTGTTCATCAGATTGTTGAGGCTCTCATATACATGATGTTCAAAAAAATAAATAGAGGTGGTCAACCGCTGACTCCTACCTCTGGAAGCAGCAGCTCGTCTGCATCTGGAACTGATGATTCATTTCTGTGTCTTAAATTACCTGCTTGGGATATTCTTGAAGCAGTTCCCTTTGTTCTTGATGCTGCCCTTGCTGCTTGTGCCCATGGGAAACTAACACCACGTGAACTGACCACTGGTTGGCCAATATCTTATAGACCTGTCACATTTCATAAATCTTGTACTTCCTCGAAGATGCATGCTATGCTGTTTTTGTAAATATGCTGTAGTCTTAACTGATTAATTAGCATGTTTTGCTTTTGAAGCCAAAATAGATTTTCTTTGATACCTAACATAATGCATGCAAGATTCCCCTAGCTTTCGTCTCTCAGTGTCAGTGTCGGCCCAGCAGAGTGCTTTCGCCGTTGGTGCTGTAGTCTTCATGTCAAACTTGAGTCACATGTTTTCCTACCTGGATAAATAAAAGGCTGCTTTTAGAAAATGAATTACCATTTGTACCCTGCGTAATTGATATGACTGACAGGCTCTTGTTAATTCCACGGCCATAAAAGTTTTTTAGATAATTACATAAAATAAATTGAATTTTATTTTCAGTGGCAAAAATATTTGCAGAAGTTCGGGAGAAATTATTTTAGAAATCCATTTAAAAACCTGCATTTATGATTTTCATGACTACTGAATATCTTTACTTTGAAATGTCTCTCATCATTTTATGCACATCTTACTTTTAATATCTGTTGATTCTTTTTTGTAAAAAAAAAATCCAAATTATATGAATTGTTTATTTTTTTTTATTTAATCAGACATTACTTTCATGTTTCCACCTCAGGGCTCAAAGATCTTGCTGACTTTCTTCCTGCTTCATTGGGGACGATAGTAAGTTACTTTTCTGCAGAAGTGACCCGGGGCCTTTGGAAGCCTGCTCTCATGAATGGAATGGACTGGCCAAGCCCTGCTGCAAATTTATCCAACATTGAGGAACAGATAAACAAAATTTTAGCTTCTACTGGGGTTAATGTCCCATGTCTTGCTTTAGGTGCACACCTTTGCTATTTGCAAATCAAGTTGCCTAACAACTACTTGTTGCCTTTGCCTTATGCTGCTGGCAGAGTTTTCTGAATTTGGATTTTACAGCATGATGTCTTTTGACTTTAAATTAAAATTATATTAGAAAAATTAAGTTTTGAATGCTATCTGTTATTAAGGTGAAAGGTTTGAGATTAATATTTTTATTGTTCCGAGTTATTTTTTTATTTGAATTACAAAGTGGGTTTTCCAGTTTTACCTTGTATTACGAATCCTGCTTCAGAAACAGAGATTCCTAGACACTTCATGGATCTAGGATTTGTCTTTTTTTCATTGAAAGGAGAAAAAAGTACCTAGTTCGCAACTATTATACTGATTAGTGTCTTACTTGCAGTGGGAACCTCTCCTGTGACTATACCGCTTCCGCTGGCTGCCCTTGTGAGCCTCACAATAACCTATAAACTCGACAAACCTTCTCGGCGTTTTCTGAATTTGGTAGGCCCAGCCTTGAGTAACCTTGGCATCTGTTGCCCCTGGCCTTGTATGTCAATAATAGCTGCTTTGTGGACTCAAAAGGTTAAGCGCTGGAGTGACTTTCTTGTCTTCTGTGCGGCACAGACGGTCTTCCACCACAATAGTGATGCCGTTGTCCAACTCCTGAAAGTATGCTTTACAGCAGTACTTGGGTTAAATTCTTCTTCAGTAGCAAGCAATGGTGGCGTTGGTGCTCTTCTTGGTCATGGCTTTGGTTCCCACTTTGCCGGTGGATTATCTGCAGTCGCTCCTGGAGTGCTTTATTTACGAGTTCATCAATCAGTGAGAAATGTCATGTTTATTACAGAAGAAATTCTCTCTCTTCTGATGCTCACGGTGAAAGATATTCTGAATAACTGTTTACCCAAAGAAAAAATAGAAGAACTCAAGAAAACCAAGTACAGCTCTAAGTATGGCCTGGTTTCTCTTGCATCTTCAATGACCCAAGTGAAGACTGCAGCATCACTGGCAGCTTCTCTGGTTTGGATTACCGGCGGTCTGAATTTGGTTCAAATTTTGATCAAAGAAACTCTACCCTCATGGCTAATATCCTCGATTCATGGGTCAGAATCGAGCAGTGAGAAATCAGGGGGTATGGTTGCTATGATGGTTGGTTACGCTCTTGCATATTTCACCGTATATACAGGTATATTTGCATGGGGAGTGGACCTGACATCACCCGCATCCAAGAGACGACCTAAGGTTCTCGAGAAGCACCTGGAATTCCTGGCAAGTGCCTTGGATGGAAAAATTTCACTCGGCTGCAACAAAGCTACTTATAGAGCATACGTCACCGGATACATAAGTTTGATGGTTAGCTGCACCCCTGCTTGGATGCTGGAAGTCGATGTCGAAGTCGTTAAGAGAGTTAGCAGGGGATTAAAACAATGGAATGAGGAAGACTTGGCGCTGTCCCTTCTAGGAATTAGTGGGATTGGCGCTATGGGTGCTGCTGCTGAGATGATCATAGAAACAGGATTTTGAATTATGTTCCTCTGTTCGAATTGTGCTATCTTTAGTGTTTTTTATACTTGTGTGGATCGGATACAGCATCTCCAATGAACTTCATAAATAATAGAGTTAACCCCATCTCCTAGACTCCTACCGACCGGTTAACCTGACGCTAAAACTGGTTAAATGGTTTGATTTATTATTTATATCATGAAATGTCATGCGTGTGTTTCGATAAAATAATAGAAAGAATTTTTTTTGGGGAAAAAATTAAATAAAAGTGATTAATTTTTCCAGTTCCTTTCCAAAAAATAATAATAATAATTTCAAGTTGAAATGGAAATGGTAAGACAGAAAAATAAGTAGTAAAATAAGTTTGATTTCCTTTGCTATGATTCATTCACATAAAATAGAACTCTATTATAAAACTGAACCTCATGGAATATATTGTAAACATAAGCAGCCTTGTTTTGTAATTAATATAGGGACAGACGTTGCAACCCATTGTCACGTTTTGATTTATGCATCTAACAGTGATCATTATTCTATTATAGCAATTTATTTATCAATAATTGTACTATTTGCAGTAAATGATAATCGAACTCAAAATTTTGGCTAGAATATCAATTGGTAGATAAAACGTTTTATCATTTTCAAAATTTACAGATGTAACCGTGCAACTCAATCGTCATATTTTGATTGTTCTATTCAGCCACCAAAAATGACAATTATTGCGTTAGATCTAACGGCAATGTTCAAATATATGGACCCACAACCCAAAGTGAATTGGGGCATTTAGATCTTCATAAGGGCATTGTTGGGATCAAAGCGACCACATTACAGGCTGCCCTTAAAAATGGCCAAAATTTCACAATTTGTATCATTGTTTTGTCCAATTTGTTTTCTGTTTCTGTGAAAAATACAAGGAAGGACATGAAGAAACATAATTTAAATAAGTTCTTACAGTTGAAATTCTGCTTTCAAATTAATGTTGCTACAAAGAGTATTGATTCAACAGCAAATCCCACTTTTAGACCCTCTCTAATCTTTCAAAAAAGGGCATGTAAATAAAAGAATTTTCACACCTAATATTGACAATTTAAATCATTTCTTTTCTTTTTGTCCAAAGAATGGATATCTGCGAGTAAAAAAAAAAATCATGTCAAATAAGAAGTGACTTCTTCTAGTATAACCTCAGGAGAGATGCCACCAGAACAAGCTTTACTACTCCTGCGTGAGTTTCTCGTTGTAGAAACAAGTGGATTATTCTCTTCATCGTCAATAGCCTCCGGTCTATCTATCTCGATACCTTTGAACACCGGATGCACGTAAGCATCTTGCAAGAATGCTTTCAAGTTGAGGTTCGGCTCCGTCGCCTTTTCTAACGTGTCCTTCACCATTGCTTCCTGCTCGTTTTCATTGTATGATTTTGAATTCTTTCATCTATGATAAGATTTCTAACATGCTGTTTATAGGATGGCTACTAACCTGAAGTGGGAACTTGACGAATGCTGACTCGAACCGTCCCTTGCAGAAGTAGTGAAACCAGATGGTCAAGATAGACAGAACTAGCATGCTTGGAGTTGATTTAGCAAAATTCTTTGTACTCAGAAGTCCCATTAGCAAGAGTTGTGATATTATCAGTCCTATAATCACACGACGGTGCACGTCTGGCCAAAACGCAGCACCACTTTCATACTTCTGAACATAAACATTAATGATCTACAAAAAAAACAAGAACCATCATAAAAACCTGGTTGTTTTTTCAAACCAGATGCAAAACATTGTAAATGTATTAGGGGTGACAGATTAAACAAACCTGGTGGCGAAATATGATGTAAGAAAAGGCAAAGAATATGATGATGAAAGGTAAAATAAAAGGTGTGATGACTGAGTATACGAGTCCCAACAAGAAATATAGCTGTATGCGAGGTTCTGATGTGGCAATATTTATAGAACCAGGTTCCATTGCCAGTTCCCTGTCTTTTTCGGTTTTCACCAAGAATGTGTTCTTGATGTGGAACATTATTAAAGGAACCAATCTAAGAACCTCCGCAGCTACGCCAGCCCAACCATCGACCATGATATATGTTATAAAGAAAGTGGCTTTCATTGGAATGGCAACCCCAAATGTTTTTGGAATCCTGGAAAAAAGGGAAAAAAACTTGAATAAGCACTCAAGAAATGATGTTTCTCGAGTTAAATTTTAACGAAAACGCGGATAGCATACTCTGATGGGGACTGATTAAGGAACTTTTGGAGCTGGTCAAACGCTGCACCAGTGATGATACTTCCAAAGAACACGTTGACGAGTAAAAATATATGGTACTTCCCAGCTGATGTTCTCTCCAACAACGAAAGGGCCGTATGGCCTTCCATTTTAGACATTATCATTAGTATTGTTGGAAGAAGAACCAGAAATATTTTCAATGCAATTCCTGGAAGAAAGCCTTGAATGATAGACTTGATCGCGTCCCTACGAAAAAAATCAATATGTCAGATGTTGCTTTTACCAAAGAAACACTGGCTTAAAGAAAGACCAGTCATGTTCACCTACTTTTCAATCAACGGTTTCAAGAATGGGAGGACTTTTTTAATGCCATCAATGCTAGCCAAGGATTGAACAATGGCAATAGGAATCATGAAAAAGAACGTGAGACCGAACAAAGCAGCAGCCATCAGCAGTTTTTTGACGGCGAGTTGAACATATGGTATTGCAACATTATCCCAATAAACATCTCTTGGTTCAGGAGCCCATTCTGTAAGCCAAACCGTTGGATTGCTCGTTTGCTGAGTTTGAGCACAAACAGCTGCAGCCCATCGAGATTTAAATGAGACAAATGCTGCAGGAACTATGGCCTTGGGGTCACTCATGACCCTTTCCCTTTCAACAGCTTCCTGAATCCACATAAAAAGATTTTAGAAATAGGGAAAAGAAGCAGACTATAGGGCCAAGTGCCCACAGTTAAAGATATAACAGGATATACTGGTACAACTCAAATCTTTTAAACCATACAACATTTCCAATGACATGTTTCGGTCGTTGTGCCAATTAGGCAGCCATGCTCGTGGCAGGACAAACAAATGTTATTAGCAAAAAATGCAATGGATTTGAGCTTAAAGAAAGGTGGCTCCATCAAGCCTTTTGATAGAAAGATCAACTGTCTTTCTGCTTTCATCATAACTCGTGAATATACCCGTTGCTTCATTTCATAACGAGAAAGAAACAATATAGCAGATTACCAAACTGAAAATAAAACAGAGAGCATGAACCAAGATTGGGAAAAGTAGAACATGCACCGATAAAAGGAGCAGGCCAAAAAATTGACATGGATAGGAAAATGTAGCATTGTTAAAAATTTTAACTTTGAATTGAAAATTCAGGCGCGCTGTAAGTTAAAAAGCTTACTTCTTCACTTATCCTCTGAATTTGTTCTGTATAGTAATCTACACAGTCCACTGACTTTCCCCAAAGACCCCAAAAACCTGTCTATACAAACTTAAAATCAGATGAGAAAATTCATATCTTGAAAATGAAAAGATTCCACTGACCAAACCCAACATTGGAGGAATAAAAACCTTTGTTTGTGGCCTCTTCTTAGGATTTCTCTCGAGTCGTGTTTTGTAATAAGTAAGCCAATTGAGTAAACTCTTCTTCTTCTCCACCAATTTATCCAGTTTTCTTGCATTATAGACTACCTGAAATACAATTTTTGACAGACGATAAAAAAAAAACCTTAGTACCTCAGAATAAAATTTAGAAATTATAGTCCATCATTGTGCAGGTAAGTTCATTTCCCATTCTGATCTTTCTTCAACATAAAACCCGACCTGATGTGTGAGATAATGATCCGGATGATTGACGCAGAAGAAATGCTCCACGTGCTCGCTCACTGATTCATCGGGATCTGGAGGAATATTTCTCACAAGGACCTGAAAATCAATATTTTGACATATGAAATATGTGAGAAAAAGGTGGTATTTTGCTTTGTGCACTTACAGTGAATTGATCGGGACGACGACTTTCAGATGCTAGGAACTGTAATCTCTTACTGGATATGATACTGTATTCTTTGTACAGGGCGTAGCAAGTCCAAAATGTGAATACATAAGCCATAACTATGTGTGCCAAAAACCTGAAATAAAAAATTAGAAAAACATCAAGCAACTCTATTTACTTTCACCAATAAATTTTTTGACACATAATTCTTGGAGATATAACCATTATTCCCAAGGGCTGCCTAAATAAGAGACCTCACTGACATAAGATCGAAAATTCAGCCCCATTTAAATATCAGAAAACGAGGCAAAAACGACTCCAACACCCACCTCAAAGATCCTGAAGGCACATTGGATATTGAAAGCTTGTCAATATCACTATATGTTAAATCGGCGATATCCTCGAGTGTTTTCCCAGTCCAATTCACAGGCACCAATACAGCAAAAGAAAGTACAGCTATTGGGACAAATATCTTCAATCTGCATTCAGGATTTTTCAGCGCAGTCAGTCATTCACAAGTAACATGAAAAAACATAGGAATAAAACGTCGGTTCCTGCATATATACTCACCCAAGAAGATAAATCCTGACATATATAGCAGAATCAAGCCCCGCATGATCGATCAGCTCAGGTTCGGGCATCCTTAATGCGGCTGGCATCCAATCCAAAAACTTAAGATATGTTTTGAAGTCTAAGTTTACAAACTTTTTCACCAGAGGACCCGAGGACTTGGGGCTCGATCTTATACCCTTCTTGTACCATTTTGGGAAGTATACTCTATCGTTGAACGGTTGAAGGCGTAAAACGGCAAAGGCCAGAAGAAATGCCAATGCCGAGAGAAGATTGATGGCTGCTGATACTGCAATGTCTTGAACACTAGCCATATTCTTCTACCAAGATTATTGCCGTTCAACTGCGAGTTAACGCGAATACATGATTTTACAACTATTATTAGCAACTTAATATAAGATCTTCATTCATTTTTTCAAGGGGGAAAATCTCCCCGCTTCGCATGTGTATTAATCCTTGTGTCTGGACAAGGAAAACATGTCTGAAAAATCAAGAAAACTCATGACACCAAAAAGGTTTTGTAAGAACAAAGAATTAATATATCTGATTAAAGATTGTAAAGAATCAACATCAAAAAAACTTTAAAGGAAGAATCTTTTTTTCGTTACCTGAGAAAAAGCAGAAAACAGAGGCGCCAAACAAGGGAGGGAAATGCCCCGAATCTCCTCGCCAATCAACCGGACTTGATGAAAGAATCCAAATGGGATGAATTTAGGGTTCTTTCTGCAATGAAGAATTGGGGGAAGAATGGGCGGAGGCGGCAAGAAGATCGGGACGGCCAACTGTTCATTGGTTTTGCGAGTTTTCTTCTTATGGACAGTTAAGTTATCGTTAACCGATCCTACGATGGGACAACAAATTTCGAATCCTTAAATGACGAATATACCCCGCGGGATCCATAAAAAAAGTGAAATCTCCCTCCCCACGTAGAACAAGTCATTATAAGTTTATATTATTTTTTTAAAAAAATAATCTTATTTTATGTTAATTAATTTTCATGTTATTTTTAGAACTCGCGTGATGAATTAAATATTCAAAAGTTTTTTGTAATAACTATCTGATTTAAAAATTTTAAAATACAAACAAAGATAATGAGTCATTTTGATAAATAAAATAAAATATAATGTCTAGAAAAAGATGTGACCGTATAAAATGATCAATTTCTCTAATAATTTTGGTTTTGTTGAGAATTAAGTTAAGATATATATAATCGTAATTTAATCTCAAGCTTCATCAATTAATTAAAAGTTACTTAATTAAATAATGTCTATAATAATAATAATAATAATAATAGACAAGAGATGGATATAACATTTCGAGTCAGCTAGAAAAATTATAAAATAAAAATTTGGATGTACAAAAATTATATTTCTCAATTTATTCTCGAAAATTTTTACTAAATTAAAATTTGAATGTACGAAAAAATTATATTTCTCAATTTATTTATTTATATCCCTAATTTTGTCGTTAAATAATCCTCTTATGCATACAAATGGAATATATATGTAGATCCAATATAATGTAACTATTGGAAATATAACACGTTTGAACGTGTCTATGTTGTTACTTGTTAATTTGTTATTCATAAAATGCCTCCACTTGTCCCGATATTGTCATTTCTTGTCATAATTCATCTAAACCTTCATACCACAGATCATGTTCCTTCGTTTGCTTTTAACTGTGAAAATTATGGCCTAGGAATTAAGATATTAATACATATTTTGATTAGGAATCATGAATAGAAGTTGGTTTTCGGTATACCATATCAAAAATACGGTATGAAAAAAATTCATATCGATACCGATATCGAAATTCTGAAATTTTGGTATGGAAAAAATCCATACTAGTACCATACAAATACCATACCGAAAAAAATTCGATATTCCGAAAAAATGTCGAAAAAATTTCGATACGATCCCGATAATTCGGTATTTTGGTACGGTATCCCAACTCTAGATCATGAAATTATTCAAATACAAATAATTTCATTTATTTAAATTTAAAATACTAAAAATATATGAGATAAGATGTAATTATACGATCAAGTAATACTACTTACTACTAGATTAAAATTGTCAAAAATTAAAAATCATCGTTCTGTATCATTTTTTACAAAATATATATGTAATATATACTAGAGTCAGATTGTAATAAATTCATGTTATGGACACGTAGCTAAGCAACATCAAACACGATTCATAAGCAAAATAACAGCAAACAACCATAACAGCTATTGGATTTTACAAATTTATGATTCTTTTTCTTCATAAGATCACATTAATTGATTATATATTCTAATTATTTCATCTGTTTAGCTCGAGTTCCATAAACAATTGAAACTATAATCATTATGTCATATTTCAAACCAAATGGTTCTGACTTGATATGATTTCTGACCAAAATATTATTGTATGGCTGGAGGATCAAACAATACTTGTATATTTACAGAAAAATTAACTGTAGTCGGTGATACTCATATATTGAAAATTTTAACATGATTAATTCTTACCAAAAAAATAGTTATATGCGATTTTAGGATCAAACACTTTGCCTACTTACCAAAACATGACTGATATCAAACACTTGAGTTGTGGATTAATGTGATAAATGACTTAATTACTTCGATAGAACGAGATAGAGTGACCTATGATAATATATAATTTAATCTTTTTAAAGAACGTTTAGAGAGTACTTGCAATTTCTAATTTTGTTTTCCATTAATCGATTAAGTTTTGTGTATTTCTTAAATATCTCAAATTTTGTGGCTTATGCTTAATTCAATATCAAAATAAAATTAAATTCCAAATCTTGTGATAAATTACTTAATTATTCCAATCGAGAACGAGCTAGCTAGCTAGAGTAACCATAGACGATATTATAGAGTGCTTGATCTTTTTTTAAAAAAAATTAGAGAACGTTGCAACCTCAAAAAAAAAAAATTTCGTTAATCAATTAATTTTTGTGTCTTTCTTAATCTTAAATTTTGTGTTGGGTTATGCTTAATTCAATCAAAATCTAACTGGTCGCATGGTGTTATGAAAAATAATACAATATTATAAATGAAAATCTATTGGATACTCCCCTCCATAACTATGGAGAGAAATGTGTATTATCCAATTAAGGATATTATATATATATATATATATATATATATAAACTAATATTAAAATCACTTAGTTACCAAATAATATTCCAACTTAATTAAAATTTTCAACTTTTCAATTTTCTTCCAAACTCTGCAGCTAGCATTTATTTTTCCTTGCATAACTTCTTCACAGTACCGGTAGAACTTTTCGGTATCGGTACCGGTATATGTTTTTGAAAAATTCGGTATATAACGAAATACCGAACAACATTCATTTTTTTAAAATTAATTAATATACATATAATTAAATATATATTAATAATTAAGTCAGTATATATATAGACGGTATAGACGATATAAATTTATGGTGAAAAACAAGATTTTTTTAAAATAATATCGATATAAACGGTATTATACGATATCGTACAAAATTTCGATATACCGAAACTTTTCAGTAAAAATGGTATGAAATTTATGTTATATCAAAATTTCGATATAGCGATATTTCGATATACGGAAATTTCGGTACAGTATCGGTTTTTCGATATCGCAATTTTCGGTACCGGTATTCTTTGAAAAAGTCGATATCCGAACCAACCCTAGTTTTAAACGCAAGGTGTGATTTATTTGAAAGTCAAAATGTAATTTAGTTTGAAATTTTTACGTTAAATAATTTGATTTCTTTTAAAGTTTTGATCCCTCTTCTATCATTTTTTAACCTTAAATTTCAAATTATTGGAGAATCAACAATAACAAGTTAATATGGATAAAACGAATTTCGTAAAAATTAAAGTTTTAAAATTAATTATAATTATAAGCCCATAATATATGAATGGTTTAATATCAAGATTCCAAAATTTGAAGCCATATTAAAATTAATCCCATACTGATTAATTAAAAAAAAAAAGGGACAAGTTTGCATGCAAAATTGAAAATCATGCAACTCGAAACAAACGTACACACAACACAACTCGGCTAGCTAAGGCTTCAATCTCCCATCCATCCATGGATATATACGTCTCCATTCCTCATGAAATCATACACCGTCTTCTTCGTATTCGTCCTCGCTTTCACTCGCAGCATCGTCTTTATTCTCGCCGCCATCGTCGTCGGCTCCTTCCTCTTCTTCGGACGACAGGTGAGCCAGCCAGCAGGTCCCATGCAAGTGTCCATTCAAGCAAACGAAATACTCCAAAGCGTCGTCATTGGATCCCAGCCTCCGGGCGGCGCTCTTCCTCGGGATCAGCCTCGCCGCCGTCATGCTCCACACGCGCGCCGCGCAGTAAGTACACCTCACCCGGTCGTCGAAATCCGCCCGCCTTCCGATCAGAAACTCCCGAGTCCTCGACTTCATGAACTCGCGAAACACTCCCCTGTAAATCCCGACGTCGTCTCGATCCTTCTCCGACGTGGGGTGCTCGCACGGGTCGCTCACGTACAGAACGTCTCCCCGGCATTTCTTCGTCAGGAAGCTCTGCCCGGAGGTTTTCGAGAACCGGGTCGATCTCACGAAGTGACCCGGTCGGGGATGCGACACCTCGAAATGGGCCGTCGGCTCGCAGCCACCGCAGAAGAAGAGCAGCTTCGCCAGCGGCTGCCACCCGCCGACGATACGGCTGTTTCGAGCTCCTTCCGTCAACGCGGAAACCATCCGCGGCGCCCTGAACAGACAAACCTCCCGCCACAGCAGCCGCTTCGCCAGCGCTCTGAGCCGCCGGTTCACGGAGGCGGTCCGGCAGAGGACGTGGATGTCCCATTTCAAGAACTGGAACACCAGCACAAGTACCCGCTCGTTCAGTATCCCAGAATCTGATGAGGGATCATCCCCGGAACCCGCGGTTCTTTGCAGTTTCTGTGAAGAAGAAGTACTCGCGCTCATTAATATATATATATTATAAGATCAAAATAAATACAAATTCTTTCGTAGCTAGCTTGGTTAATTTCAAAACAATCCCAGCTAAAATTCTCAAGCTGGGAATTTATACAGAAACAGGAAACACGTCGAAACAACGTCAACAGTTGATTGATTAACGGTTTTCGAGAAAGCGCAATCCAGGGCCCGTACGTTGTCGAGTACCCATTGGGTCACACAACACTTTTGTAAGAATGATGGGGTTTCTTCATCACGGGGAACACGAAACGTCGACGTTTAGTCCCGGGAGATTCCTTGAGATTCCGCCACGTGGTGAAATGTACAAAATTACAAATATATCCACTATGCACGTGGCGGATTTAGATATTTTGCACTTTTAGTGTTACCTACCAAAAATATAAAATACACGTGGGGGAGTCAAGCGTCTCCCACGTACTGCTTTCCGGACTCGACCCATTAGTAGTAAATTTGTCGAGGTATCTCGGGCTATGTAAATTTTTTTAAAAAAATATACATTTTCTCGAATATTTTTTTTTTATATATATAATGTTTGGATGTATTAATATTCAAAGATGGTTCCTCGCATAAGTGACACCTACATATGTATTTTTCGTGACAGGTGACACACACAGCATATATAGATTTAAATTGTGTCGAATGCAATTATAAATGTCAAGTTTATAATAGAGTGGTCACTTTAGAATACTTTTATGTGCTGCCACGTACTCAGTGTGTGGATTATTTTGCGAGGGGATCCAAGGATGCATTAAAAGTGATTGATTTAATTTTAAAAAATTGAGAAAGGGTCACTTTTTCGGACCAAACTTCACTTTTTGTCGATTAGTTCCAAGTAGACCTAAAAAACAATATTATGATTATTGATGGACCCTATAGTATAAAAATAGGGGACAAGTGTCCTAGCTAACATGGTATATATGTTGTCTTTCCATTATCTTATCTATTATCCAGATCATATTATAAGGGACGTGATATAAATATTAAGATAGTGTTTGAGAGAGTTTTTAGAAAGTATTTTTCAGTTTTTTTTTCATAAAATTTTGAAATTTTTGTGAAATAAAAGTTGAGAAATGTTTTCTAAAAGCTCTTCGAAACACAACCAGTATCAGTCTTGTTCGAAGTTATTCCTCTACCAGATTGTCCTATAATGATTGAAAAAAATTGTACGTGCCTGATGATGTACTTGAAATTTGAAATCTATACATGGTTTCAATCATATATAATTTTATTTATTTATTTTTAATCAAGAACAATGTATCAAATGTTAAATCAATATTTTATTTATTTATACATTAGTAATATAAAGTAAAAAAAATTCAAATAACATCATTATTGAATCAAGTCGATATTAATTATAATTAACATGAAATACTATATAAACATGCTAAAGATGTATCTTAGTTTATTCTATTATTTATTTTAAATTTTAAATAACAAAAATATATCTTAAATTCATTAATTTAAAATCCATCAACCCAAACGCAATCTGATTAAGAAGATTTTAGATTGTTATGAGCTATATTTATCTAAGGAAAAATAAGTTTTTTGGTCCATTAACTTGTCCATGTTTTAATTTTGGTCCATTACCTTTTCCAATGTGGGGTTTTGGTACACTAACTTTGCATTTTCAGTGTTTTTTGGTCCAACTACATACATGTCAACTTTTAATTGGTCCAAAATGATGACGTGGACTAATCAGAAGCTGACACGTATGCAGTTAGACCAAAAAACACTGAAAATGCAAAGTTAGTGTACCAAAATCCATATCGAAAAAGTTAATGAACCAAAACCCAAAGAAAATAAAGTTACTGGATCAAAAAATTTATTTTACCTTTATTTAATACACATGTTAAGAATAAATTAATAAAAAGTTATATATGTATGGTAATGTGTGAGCAAGGGGTATCCGAAGGTTTCTGGTTGTTTCGGACTCTCTTAATTACCTCGGTGCAAGCAGTCATGGGGAAGGAGGAGGACATGAATTACACAAGTGCACGCGGCATGCATTCTGTCGATCCACAATATGATGGAATCAACTCAAGCTATTGATGCTTCATGTTGCAAGCGAAATGCAAATTTAATTGCTTATAACATAGCACATTTTGCTTCTCTTCCCCTTCTCCATTTGTTTGGAGACTGAAAATTTTTCCATGTGGATGAAAAACGATGTAATTTTAATTACTAATTAATATTAACAAAATTGCATGTTTTCCATTCATGAAAAAATATATATTGTGTGATTTCGCTAATTAATTAGAGGTGACACATGCATCATTTACATGCATCATATGCATGTCATGTTCATAGATATTTAGAAGGTTATGGTTGGAGACTTGGAGTTGACGTTTCGATAAGTTTTTAATGGATATATATAATTACATTTTGGACAATGTATGTTTTATTTTTTTGTGATTTTGGTATTTTATATTATCCAATTATATTTCATTAATTATCTAGCTATATTAGTTTTTTTTAGTGATCTTAGCTATTTTTCTAGACGTGATGTTGATGTGATACTAATACGACGTTGATGTGACATTTGCGTGTTTAGTAGCACATCGACACTCTAGATTAAAAAAATGACCAAAATTGCAAAACATTGAAATATATATATTGATTAAGATCGACTGCAATTTGATTATATAAATCACCAAGACAAAAAAAAAACAATTTTATTTCTTTCTTTTCCATAACATAATAGTATTTTTCTATATTTTTATCCAGCTAGGGTGGATGTATCACATTAATCTTTGTGGATCTTTTGTTTGCATCATGTTTTCATGGTATGATCGAGTTTTCCTTGATCATCAAATTATTTATATATTTACCTAAACTTAGATCGATCAAAGTAACCGACGTATCTCGGGCACAACTCGATCCATTGCATTATCTAGGGGTGGCAAAAATTTTCGAAATCCCGACCCTTCTCGAATCCCATCCCATTCCCGTCCCGAAAAAATCCCAACCCGAAATTTTTCCGACCCGAATTTTCGGGATTTTTCCCATCCCGATTAATATCGGGAGCAGAATCGGGAATAAAACCTTATTCCGACGGGATTCCCGACCCGTCCCGAAATAATAGAAATAATATATTTTATTAATAACTTTATTAATATAATAAGTTAAATATTATTAGGTTTCAACTCATATAACACTTAATTGTGGACTTAATTTGCATAATTTTTATTGTTGGGACGATCAAATTGTAAAATCACGAAATGCCATTTTATTTTTGTGTATTTTTTTGAAAAATTAAATTAATAATTTAATTAATTCATATTTATAATTATCTAATTAGAACAAATATGTAGAACAAGACTCAAGAGATTAATTTGACAATCTATTTAACAAAATTTATTTAGTAATTGTATCCGAACATTTTATTATTAATTATCCGATACATTTTTTCTCTTAACAAAACTTTGAAATATTATCCGAAATATTTTAATATTATATGTTTTAAGTTGAAAATTTATTTTTATTTATAAATATAAGTTTTAAAATAGTATATTTAATAAAATTATCAAAATTTTTATTTTTTGAACGAAATCTTGAACATGAAAAAAAATTCGGGATTTTCTCTCTCTATCCGACGGGATCCCGAACATTCGGAATCCCAAATAGTCGGGTCCCGAAATGTTTTGGGTACGGGATCGGGAGAAAAAAAGTTTTCCGATTCTTTTCGGGACGGGAGTCGGGTAAGGGGTTTACGGGACGGGTCCCGACCCTATTCCACCCCTAGCATTATCCACATTCCACACTCCACGCTCCAGAGGTTCGTGATTCCTGGGCATGTGAGGGGTCGAAATATATCCCACATCAGGGCACTCGTTAATATCTTCATAATCCAGATGTTCATTCTTTTTGCGGATGTGTGTTGAAATATGTCATAGATCGGTTTGATAGAGTTCTAATGTTCCTCATATAGACATGGACAATCATCTCTTCTTGAGCTAGCATTTTGGATCGAGTTAAGTCAAAGTCCATTTCTTTAACAATTATAGTGTCAATCATTAGTTGATTAATAGCCCGGCCCGATGAGGAAAGGACATCAAAATATAGGAATGGTGGTGGGGTTTGCACAAATGTATTTATGTGGAACGTGTCTGCATCAAAGATTAGTTATTAATTACATGTGAATTTCTAACAAATTATTTCTTTCATCGCTCACCCGTTTCTTCTTCTTTCTGAAGATTGTTCTACATTTAATTATCTTATGTCATAAAGAAATTTTAAAAAATAAAACTGAAAATGAAATTTAATTTTAGTTCATTTGGTTAGATGTATTTCGTTTTTTTTTTTATAAAAAAAATCAATTTGATTATTTGTATAAATTAAATCCACCATTCATTAATTATGTTAAATGTAATGATAATTGGATTAGAAATATACTCAACATTAACTTTCTTTATTTATTTTTTTTTGATCGGCATTAACTTTCTTTATTATTATTGTTTGAAAGCCAAGAATTGAATATGTCACAAGAATTGAGATACACTTTTTTCAAGTGGCTCACGAGGCAGCCCGAAGATGTTTCTACGGGATGTAATTATTGCTATGGGTGCTATAATATTCTTTTCTCAAATCAAATATATTTGTCCAAATTAATCAAGTCATTCCATTCATATACCATTTACACGAAACTCTCGTATTTAACAAATAATATAATTATAACACTAGCAAAAAGCACATACGTTGTGTGGGAAAACTATATAAAATAGAATAATTGAAGGAAAAATTTGAGTGAAAAAAATATAAAAGAACATGAGAGGTTTTATGTTTTTTTATCATATAAATAAATTATTTTTGGATGAGGAGCACAATCAAATATTACAATAGTAGAGATAAACGTGAGAGAAGTTGAGAATGTAATATTACTTTATTACCCTTCTTGTATTGGTTTTCTTAAAATTTTAATTAGTAAAATTAAGGGTATTTTAGGATGTTCACTAAAAATACTAAAAATAGTTTTTATGAGACTCTTTTCTATTATAATATAGTAAAAAAGTAAAGATAACCGTTGGGGATTATTTGCTTTCGTAGTTTCATAAAGGTAATTTTATTTTATTAGAAAAAAAACATTGATGAAACTTTCTAAGAATCTCATAGTATATCTAGATATCCAGATCATGCTTGTGAATAAATTAATGTTCATAAGTTATAAAATTGTTGAAATATTATCTTTGTTCAACATATATTTATGAACCACAATTTCACAAAGGCGATTTGTACGTGATAAAAAAAAAATTGAAAAGTATCTATTCTCACCAAATTAAAGACAAAATGACATTCTCTCCGTAATTATTTATAGAATGAATTTTCCTTGTAATAAAGGCCATCGTGATTTATTTTTGGAGCACCGATCGAATGTATCCATCAATGGGCTAAAGCCATGAAATACAAGAAACCACGACCCAGATATTTTGGGCCCATTTCTGGCGGAGCCCAATCTCATCGTTACGTCACGTGCTGCGGGCCTGCGCCACAGGTTTCACACAACTGTACAAGTGTGTAACAAATGACACGCAGTCTTGATCCTACACGCTATCGGCGCACTATAGCACCGCCCCCTTCCCTTCCAAAAATCAAACAAACAAAACTCATTTCCTATCTGTTTTTCCGCAATTAAGCACAGCCTTTCTTCCACAAATCTCTCGCCCCCCCACGCCCCATCTGCACTACCCTCTCTGTCCAGATTACTAGGGTTAGGGTTTTGTGCCGACTCCATTCATCTCTAAGTGGAGCGAATATTAGCTGATTCATTGTATTTGGATTTTTAAACAATTGTGCGAGAGTAGGGGTTTTAATTCGTTTCCGATTTGGACTCTGATGACTGGTGATTATCGGTTCGTGTAGCTTTATGGCGCCGAGCCGAAGAAAAGGGGTCGGCAAAGCGGCGGCGGCGGCTGCTTCGACCACGCGGCGGGAGTGGAAGGTCGGTGATCTTGTGCTTGCCAAAGTGAAGGGCTTTCCTGCATGGCCTGCAACGGTATGCTGCCTGGGGTTTTTTTTTTCCGGGATTTTTGTTTATTTCTTTGTTTTACTCGAGTAGTCAGGCCTCAAGTTATGTGCTTCTTTGGTATCATGCGGTTCTTTGTTTTATGATTAGGTTGTTCGATATTCTTTCACTGCAGATCTAGGCGAAATGGTTTTGTTTTGGTTTTGGATATCTAGATTCTAGAAACATGTGTGTAAGCATGTTTTGTGGTGTTGAGATTAAATGATGTAACATACACTGACTGGGAAAAAAGTGAAACTACTCTGTAGCACTTGGATGGATGCTATCTACTGTGGTTTTATTCTGCAAGTAGCACTCTGGACGATATGACTAGCAATATTGAAGAAATTAAGCAACATTTAACAAAATTGATATACTTTTATATTCATTTAGATTATGTTGTTCCTTTTCTTCTGAGCGTTGTGTATTTCAACTAAATTTTGTTGTTTGTGCCACTTAATCGGGCTGTAGTTTTCATATGGCAAAAATATAGGTTTGGAATATATATTTGCATGTGATGGATGGTCAATAGCTTTAAATATATGTTTTGACTGAAGTCATGGTCATGTGAGGATAATTTTTCAGCACCACACATCTCAGGAGGGCTTAGATGTCCTTTTTAACTGCATAGGGAAAGAAGTCACGATTAAAAATATGGGTGAGTACGGTTATTTTGCATCTCCATTTACCTCATGCATATCACCATCAAAACATTAGGTTAGCTAAATAAAGGACCGGACACCCTTGAGGGCCTTGCCGGATGAGTGATTGGAAAGAGATGGAAATTGTGTTGGTCCTGTCCTTGAAATTTTGAACGCTAATTGTTTTCCCTAAATTAGCATTTGGCTTTGTTCGTTAGCTTTAAAATACAGTTTCATTTACCTTACTTTTTTGGCTCTTGGTAAACTTTCGAGATTAGGTCTTTTTAGTTTTTACTCTACTAAAGATTGATTCAATGATTTTATAATGGCAGGTGAGTGAGCCAGAGAAGTGGGGTTATCCGGCTGATCGGAAGAAAGTTCTAGTCCATTTTTTTGGGACACAACAAATGTTAGTTTTCTTTCTTCTCTCTCTGAGTGTTGGTTTTATTTTATTTTGGGTTCCCACTTAACATTTTACCTGTGCTTTAAGGCATTTTTAAATTGATTCTGTGGCTGAACCACGTTGTAAATATGTACTCGCTTGTGTTCTAACTTACTTCACGGCAATTTTGAACTTTCAATGAAGAAGATCTGAAGCCAGGGATTTTTAAGGTTTACGATTTTATATTTATCATTTACTTTGTTCCTTTGTTTTGCTATGGAGTTTCCTTCACAAAAGCTGAACCCATGAACTTAAAGTGTTTTAACCTTTTTTTATTTTGGGGATGGCATCTATTTTTTTCCCTTTACTTTTCTGCATGGCATCTTTTTGCTGTACGCACTGCATTATATTTTGTTTAAGTAACATGTATTTCTGAAGTATTTAGGTTCTCTCTCTAATTTGTTCATTATGCTTAAGAGGCATTTGTAGTTGGTTGCTGAGACTACATGATTTATTATAAAAAAAGTTCGGCTGTCATGTTCTTTATAGTCATATCGTTTTTGGTTGCTGAACAACTCTTCTTTAATGGTCAGTAATTAATCATGTCGGGATTTTTTCACCCTTGCTGTATGCTGCGTAGCGTTTGTACATGTTAAAATTTTCTAATTGTTCTCTAATTTTTATATTCAACTCGATGGCTCAGAAAACACAGGTTTTATGTGACCTCTGAAAGATTGTTAACCCTTCATCTTCAGGACGTTTGATTTGGTTTTTTAATGTCATTCTTTCATTTTTGCAACATATTGACACAATAGTATGAGAGCCAAAAACAATATAGGCCAAGATTCCAATTAAAAACTACACAGGAACTTCGATAACTGTGAAATAATATAAACAATGGCCTACTTGTAAGATTTTCTGCATGTATTTATAGTAAATTTACTTCTTGTACAGTGGCTTCTGCAATCCTGCTGATGTCGAAGAATTTACGGAAGAAAGAAAATCGTCTCTTTTAGGAAAACGTCATGGAAAGGGTGCTGATTTTGTCCGTGCAGTAAATGAGATAATTCTCTCTTTTGAGAAGCTGAAGAAACAGGAACAAGTTAGTAGTGCTAATGAAACCACAGAAATCATTATAAACAATGAAAATAAGTCAGAGGAATCATTGACTAAGTGTGTCAATGATGAGGATTCTGTTATTAGAGCTGAACCACAGCCACTTTGTACTGCGGCCACTAATGATTTGAACTCTCTGACGGAAGCTGCTGCAGCTGTAGCTGCTGAAGATGCCTTGCATGAAGCAGAAACAGAATTGGAGGAGGCTCGATTATTCACTGAAACTCCTGTTTCAACTTCTTATTCAACAAGAAGTAAAACTGAAGTAACCCAATCAAGGAATAGTGTGACACAGGGAAGGATATCTGCTCGAAGGTTGAGAAGTTTTTCAAAGATAGATGCCAAAGGACCCCAAAACCTAACATTACCTTCTCTGAATAACAGCAGGAGGTCTAAGCATTCTGGTACAAATTCATCAAAAGATAGATCTTTGAGAAGAAGTGCCAGGATTATGAAATCCTCTGATGATTCTGAAGGATATGATGCAAACTCACCTGCTTCAGTATCAAATGATAGTATTGAAGAGAATGAATCTGAAGTTATGACGGTAGACTCTGACTCACCTAGTTTCAATAACGGCAGCACTGTAGAATCCCATTGTAAACCAATGGCAGTGGATCATTTTAGCGAAAATAATAACGAAGAGGAAACAGAGTTAAATAATAAGCTCGACTTTCAAACCAGCACTGCCATCATAAAGAAGAAAAGGGGTCCTAATCGAAAACGACACAGTGATGATGTTGTTGGGGCAGCTAATTTCAATGGAGTTGTTTCTGATGCTGAAGTTAGAAATGGAAGTGTTTCACCTAGTAATAATGATAAATTAGCTGAAAGATGTGCTAGAGAAGATGGTGATGAACACTTGCCATTGTTCAAAAGAGCAAGAGTCCGTTTGGAGAGACCTGCACCTGCCGAGAAAAAAGAAATGGCACATAAAGAGGAGAAGGTGCTGGAAGTTGTTGAAAGACTTGCAACACAGACCTCTGGACCATTGAATGGTAAGGTGGATGATCCTTGCGATGTCGAATCTGTTCCAATTGAAGTAGATTCTGTTAGTATGTCTTTATCGCCTGCAAGTCCTAAAAAGGCTCAATCATGGGAAGTGGGTAAGAATTTATGGGAAACTAGGAATTTTGTGGATGGTGAAGCTGCTTTACCTCCATCTAAAAGACTACACCGTGCATTGGAAGCCATGTCTGCTAATGTGGCAGAAGATAACCAAAGTGCTTCCAGTTATCCTCTGACAGTGAAAACCAAAAGCAACGGAGACTGTCCGTCCGTTGCTGAATGCTCAGAGTTGTCAATTGGAAACAAAGCTGTCATTGAATCAGGATCAGCACCGGCTGAAAATCATAGCAACAATGATAACTTTGATTCTTCCGAGTTTTGCTCTGCATCAAACACAGAAACACCTCTAATTGATTCAAAAACATATAAAACTGTATTGGACTGTGTTAGAAGTGATAGCAGTGATAGCTCGAATCCTGAATTATGCAAAGATTCAACTGCACACACCGAAGGTTCTGATTTTAAATGTCTCAAAGTGTCACCTTTAGAACTAGATTCTAAGCATGTAAAATTAGACCCACAAGACATTGGTGAAGAAAAAGTTTGTTTGGACCGCAATGCACCTGGTTTTATTATGTCTCCGACCAAGCACTGCAAGATTGAATGTTCGGAGTTGGATGCAACAGTGAAGGAATCTAGTCCTGATATTCCCCTGGTGAGTTTAGAAGTCCATGCGCTGAAAGAAATTGCTGGTAGTTCACTGAATCGTGACGCCAGTGTGCAGGTAGACAATGCTGTGGGTGTAGGTGATAAATCTCACGGTGTGAAGGGCTTATCGTTAGCCAAAAAAAACCAAGATAGCCAAAAGTAAGTACTTATAACTTACAGGAGGTTATTCTACTATTTTCTTCAATTTAAACTTGTAATATTTTTTTTTTATCATTCCTTGGTATACCTTGATTAGCATTCTGACTGGGTATATCTTCAGGTCAGAGTTTGTGAAAATACGTAGCCCAGCATCTAAGTTTTCAAATTGTGTGCCCTCTGGTAGTCTAGCGAAAGTTTCAACCAGTGGTCATCGTCAATGTCTATCCAACTCCATTCCTATTTCCAACGAGCCTCTGGAGGATTTTGCTGTCATCCAGTCTTCATCTTTGACTAATGGGCTGCAATTGTTCTCTAAGACATCTCCTCGCAGTTCTTCCATGGGCAATGTTTCCACATCAGATAATAATTACCTTGAAAATCGTAGCTCTTGTAGTCCTGATGCTCGGCTAAATTCTGATAAGGCTAAACTTGCTGAAAAGTCAAACAGCAAAGGTGAAGAAACTTTGTCGTCCTTTGAAGCCGCTATCAGATCACTAACGGGAACGAAAGAGAACATCGGCCGAGCCACACGGGTTGCTATTGACTGTGCAAAATTCGGTTTCGCAATTAAGGTAGACTTCTGGTTATGATTAAGTTTTCTGTGGCTCAAAATTTTGATACAGCTGTACCCTTGTTAGAATTTAGCAAACATTTTTGTTTTAGTAAAAAATGCTGTTGTTGTTTATGATCAATTTTGTTCATTATTTTGACCCAGAGTCTTTCACTTATACATGACCATTGGTCATTAATAACTCCATTATATTGTTCCATATTTTAACAATATTCATAGATTTTATGGAGAGTACTTGTTCTGTGAAACCTCCTTCACCTAGCTTATGTTCACATGTACATGTTTGTTACTTTGACCCTGAGTCTTTTACTTAGATATGTTCAGCAGCCATATCCATGACATAGTTGCTTATTCAATTATATTCGTTGATTTCGTGGAGTGTATTTTTGTGAAACCTCCTTTGTACAGCTTACATTCACCTTGCAAACATCTGTGCTTTGAATCTCCTTGATGATGTGGGTCCTCTTAGCTTACATTTATTGGAATTCCGTGCATACAAAAGTGCTGTTCTGTAATCCATTTTCCCGGTGTACTTATTAATTACTCGATATGTACCGGAAATTGTGGTAAAAGCATAGAATAATGACAAGATGAGATGAATGATAACATGACATTCTATCCTCTTGATTGTAAGTTGTTTGGATAGAGTTTGGGAATCATCTATTGATCTATGAGAAGTTAGAGTTTGAATAGAGTGTAGGATCTTTTCACTCAAATCATGCCAATTCTTCTCCTTTATCAGAGATTTTCCTGGCTGACAACTTTAAGGAAGTTTTCTCATTTCACATTTTCGGAGGTTTGTTTCTTGTCATGGATGTTTGGGCACAGAGATATATATTTGGTACCGTGTATAATTTTGAGTCTATGTCTACCTTGGAAGTCGACATCAAGTATTTACTACAATAATGATAATCGTTGATGGCTCAAGGCATACAAACATCCTAGAATCCAGGATTTACCTTATTAAAACAAAGGCTCACCAGCGCTTATATGCTAGCAAGTAGATAGTTTTAGAAAATTATGGCACATAATGGTATGATATGTACTTCATAAGCTGTTGAATAACATTAAAATAAATACTTATTAGTCTAAAAGCAAAATTGAATGACCATCACATTGGATTTTATTTTGGACTATGTTACGCATGGCTTGAGCCTAGAGTGCTCCGTGTCATGTATATATGCTAAGTTAATATGGTTCGACACTTGGTAAGCTAAAAAGTTATCTAGATATTCTACCAAGACAGCATGTTATACCACAGAATTGCCTCCACCTCATCTGCATATAGTTCATGTTCATGTGCTAATATTGACAAAAGTATGGTTTGCTTTAGGTGGTGGAATTACTTGCACAAAATTTGGAAAGAGAGTCGAATTCACACAAAAAAGTGGACTTGTTTTTCCTTGTTGATTCAATTGCTCAATGTTCCCGAGGAATGAAAGGTATAGTGCTTACTTTGTTTGTTGGTATTCGTAGTATTTGGAGTTTCGGAACCTCAGGTCCTCTGTCTTGTTCAGGTGACGGTGGCATTTATCCCTCTGTGATACAGGCAGTGTTGCCACGATTATTGTTGGCAGCTGCTCCTCCTGGTAGCAGTTCTCTCGAGAATCATAGACAGTGTTTGAAAGTGCGTGGAGCCACAACCTCTCAGATTTGTTTATTGACCTTTGTTTCTTTTTATATTGAATTTGTACTTTGAAATGTGGTGCTAAACCTTTTTCTCTGCTGGATAGGTTTTGAGAGTATGGCAGGAGAGGAAGATTCTTCCAGAGCCAATCATTCACCACCACATCCGGGAGCTTGACGCGCTATGTGTTTCATACCCTAAAGCTAGCTCTCGCAGACCGTTAAGAAATGAAAGGGCTTTTGATGACCCTATTAGAGAAATGGAGGGTATGTTGGTTGATGAATATGGAAGGTATATGGATTTCCGACTTTACCATTTTGTTATTTGAACTCTCAGGCATGTATGATTATTTTGAATCACAACTAACTAGATGCATCGTTTTACTTTAGCAATTCAAGTTTTCAGCTTCCTGGTTTCTGTATGCCTCGTATGCTGAGAGATGATGATGTAGGAAGTGACTCAGATGGAGAGAGTTTTGAGGCTGTTACCCCAGAGCATAATCTGGAAAATATTGATGGAGAAAGGGCTCTGATACCTGCAGTTGAAAAGCGAAGTCTTATTTTGGAAGATGTGGATGGTGAGCTGGAAATGGAGGATGTGGCCCCCTATTGTGAGGAAGAAAATAGTTCCACTGGTAATCTTACTAAAGATCACACACAACTGCCTCATCATCACTCTGATAACCATTATGGGCCACCTTTTACCTCTCAACCTAAGAGTGCGACTTTGGCATGTGCTCCTTTGCAAAGGTCTCCTTCGCATCCACCACCTCCATATCCCCTTCCACCATCTAGTTTTCCCCATGCGGTGCTTGATTCTTCTGCTAGTGGTCCTAATGCAAATATTTATCCAAGCTCTCAGGTCTCTCTCTGTCCTAGTTTTCATGTCTTATGTCTAGACTACTGCTACCGTGCTAGATGGTTTTAATTAACATCTTAATGCTTGTGCAGAATTTTGACAACAATCTACCGGGGTCTATGGCAAAGCAGCCTGGTTTGCCAAGAATGAAGTCAACAAACGTGGAATCGGTGCATCATCGTGCTCGTGACAACAAGGATTTTGAAGCCCAAGTACCAAGGCAGATGCCAGACAACATCAATACCTGCTCTTTCAATGATAGACCTACATCCCATTTATCTGCTCAAGGTTCTAATAGAATCCATCCAGGAGAGGGTGGTTTCAACAAGGGTCTTCATGTTCGCCCACCTCACCCTGCTCCGTCAAATCAATTTTCGTACCCCCAACAGCGACAGATCCCATCGCGAAGGGATTTACCTCCTCCTTCCCATCCTAACAGATTCCATATACGCAATGAAGAAAATAGCAATTTTTACCGGGACCGTGACAGAAATAAATTTGTCCCTCGTGATAATATTGGAGAGTGCTGGAGGCCTCCCTTACCTCCCATCTCTGGTAACTAAAGCTTTTCCTTCTACTATTGGAAATTGAAGTCATCTTGGTTCACATTTCCAATTTTTAAATGTCACCAATCCTGTTATTCTCCCCTCTCCTTTTCCAGGTCAATGTTATCGCAATGGTGCCAGGATGTCGCATGGGCAAATGTCATACAACGGTCCACCCCGTGAGCCATCAACCAACAGTAGGTGGAATTTCCCTCCCCGGCCCCCAAACCACAGGCAATTCAATCCTTACAGGGAACCTGAAGGTCCTATTCCTGTGGGAAATAGAGGTGCTTCATCTATCTTTATATGTTATGCTGAAAATGAATTTGATTTTGCTGACTGTTTTTCGGTTGGTTTAACCTGGCGTCAGATATTGTTATTGTATTGGGCAAAAGAGCACGGGGGGGACTCTTTCACATTGATGAGTTGTGCGTTCTTTGTTGGCTTGAATGTTCACTATAAATTACTTCCTAAATACTGTAGCTTGTCTCTAGGTCACTCATCTTTAGAATTAATAGGTAGTATATAAAGTTTACCAGCAATTATATGTTGGATATTTTCAAGTATGTTCACCGTTTATATACTTTACGGCTTGTAAACTATAGAGACAATTGAAAATGGATCGTCCGTCCTATCATGCAAACCTTTGGTTGGTTGAATTATGTGTTTGCCACCTCTCTTATTCCTTTTGTGTGTGTTCAGGTCCAAATTACTGGAGACCAAGATGATGCATTTGTAAACTTGCGCCAGACTGGTATTGTTATCACATATTCATTACTTCTCAATTTCTCAGTTCGTCAATTATCCCTAGTTGCTCATTACCATTTGTTTATTAGGTTGAATTCTTGTTCGTTTCGGAGCCATGACTCATCGAAGGTGGTCTTGCTATGTCTGACAGCATGGGAACTTCCAGATTTCGACATTGTAGAGAATAAATCTGTTTACTGATCGTGTAAATAGGTATGCGGTCTTCAGTTGGGAAATGAATAGATGATCCTAAGCTCTTTTTGTTGGGAGTCGCAGCATTCTGTTGGGCTGTTTCCTTGCGTTGGTTACAATTTTTTTGTTTTGTCCATTAAAATTTGTCTAGTGTGATGACGTGATATAGTTGTGTAGATTTTTTCGCAACCTTTAGTCAGTGATTTGTAGTTTCTTCAGATGGCTTCCATTGTAAAGCCATCCATGTACATTGCTAGTAGTTTACGTTCCAAAAACCCTTGTTACTGAAGAGAGTAATCACAAATTCGCTTTCCATATTTTGAAAAGTGATATGATAAAAGGTTGGTAGTCTTGACCCTTGTTTAATATGAAGATTTGTAAGTTGTAACTGGTGACTTGGTAATTTTTTTTTGGATGCGGCCTTATTATGTTGGGCAGTAGTACCGAAAGAGTGCATCTAAATTACGAATTCATGTGGAGTGATTTTTAGTGAACCCCATTTATTATTGTTAAATTTATATCCTTGAATGCATCCTCTAGCATTAATACTATGGTAGGTTTTTTTAGACTGGTCAACCCGCTTATATTTACAATATTTACAATGAAAAGTAATTGTTTTTTATGAGTTGGGTCAAATAAAAGATCAGTCTCATAAAATTCATCGGTAAGATTGTTTCGTAAAATTGATCGGAGACGAATTGATCGGTAAGATTCATCGGTAAGATTGTTTCGTAAAATTGATCGGAGACGAATTGATTGTTGATTGGTAAGATTGTTTCGTAAAATTGATCAGTGAGATCGTCTCGTAACCGTCCTAAAGTAACATGAAATTTTTCGTTTTTTTGTTGGCATATGTGTGCCTGCCTAAAACCATAATTATTCGAAGGCGTTAATAGAGAAACATTATGAGTGCTTAAAAATTAGATAATGTACTGCGTTTATGAGGAACCATTGATGGCGAATGAACGAGGTAACCAAATTCGACAAAGAGATATATAGCCCCTCATTTCATTTAAAGCAGATGTTGACCTGAAGTTTCACTCTTTTAACTAGGGAGTTTCCATTTGGGTTCTTATGATAGAAAATAAAGTTTCATCGTGATTCTCTAACTTTGCATCTGGTCGTATATGTAATACATTCATGATCTTTCTTAGAAACCAAATATTTTTGCTGAACCCTTGTTCTTTCTTCTACGCGCATCAAGATTAGGATTTTTAGTGACTGGAATAAGTTGTTTTCGTTAAATTACCAAATTATTTTTCTTTCTTCACATGCATCGGAGTATCATCAAATGCCGGCTCTCAATCAGAAATGTCTAAATCACAAGAACATGGTTATGCAATGGGCCAATCAGGCCCATGATCAAAACCCAAGAAGGATGACCCAAATGTGTAGTATTTTACATGACAGATGGGTCGCATCTGGGCCCATGACCCAAGGATTACCCAAATGTGTCGGATTGTACATGACAGATGAGACACATCGAGGCCCGTGAATAGTAAAATGGAGTCTCGTTCAAGATTGGCGTCTAGTCTAGATGCACATCCAAGTGAGATTTGTAAATGAAAAATATCCTACTAATCAAAAATTCTAGATACTATCACATCACTAAAGCCCTTTCTAAGACGCCCACAATCCACCTGCATCTGTTATGTTTGGGAGTGAGATAATCACATCAAGAAACAGTCAAACTTGGTAGGATTGGGATTTTTTCAATTAAGTACGCAAAATCTTCTCGAAATAGAATCCTCCTTATCTAGAAACTACAAAAGACGGCCATTTCACTCCAAACAAATTCTACCCCACAGGAATTCATATCCTAATTCTCCTCTTTGCCCACTCGAAACTCAAACTGTATCCTCTATCCATACCTAAACAAAGGTGGTAAACTCGTCATGTTAATGTACCTAATAAAATGAACCGAAGTAGCAAGCAAAAGATATCAAAACGATTTTTGGTAAAACCTATTTGACATCTGTAAGGATTAGACTAAACTGGGAAAAATTTTGTGGACTTGAAGAGGTAGGGCATAAACCGACGAGTACTGTTTTCTCAAATGAGGAACCCACATACCTTGGCCCACCATGAAGTTGGTTATCCAACAAATTTCCATTTCCATCTCTCCATTTCCCCGAATACTATAAATAATAACAGAACGGTCTAAACAATCATACCCACTTACCATAGACACAGAAGAAATTCCGAAAGTTTTTCAGAGACAAATACATTTCATTTTGCAGATACACATAACACATGGCAACAAGTTCGAAATCCGGGTCGATTCAAAGATGTTCGAAGCAAATCAGACAGCAAAGGACTCGCCTTTACATCATATGGAGATGCACTGTTATGCTTCTGCGCTGGAGTGACTAAATATGGAGATATTTTCAACCGATGGAAATACAGAGAAATGGCAGTTCATTAAGACGCGGGACCGAGCTGAATCTATACATGCAGGAACTTTGAAGAGTTATGGTTTAGATTGGTTTTTAGAGGAACACATTTGAACATGCAAATGAAGGTCTTTTGTTCCTTTGAGTAGACAATATTCATGCTTGCTCAACTGGATACATTCCTTAGAGGCACCAGTGCCAGAAGCAAGTTGTGCAGCTCTTTACTCTGTTAAATATTAGTAGAGGGTAGATCTTACGTATAAATTTTTTTAATATGTAGCACAATATTTCCTAGTAATTTAGATTCCGCAAGCTTCGGGCTTCTTGAATTGTGCAGGAGATCAATTTTAATTGTGTTCCAAATGTATCCATGAAAATTTATGTACCTAGGTTCATGTTCTCAGAAACTGAAAGAGCACATACAGATCGAGCACACCCCCTAGACCCATGGTTTTGATCGAAGAGACGAGGTAAGCAAGAGAATATAAAATCCATATATTAATACACCAAAAACGGAAACAGCAGTTGGGAAGAAGCTATTTAATACTTCAAGATTTAAACCGTCAACTAGGTACCCCAGTACGGACCATAACAAATTGTCGGACAAAACTGAAAATTTTAAATATTAACAAACCATTATTATTAACAAAATTTCTCAGCATTTAATAGAAGAGTCCATAAAATTCCAGTCACCAATCAACAGTAGAATTGAAGAGGGTGAGAATCTAGTAGTAACTCAGTTTTAACAAAACTTGATAAAACCAAAATCAGTTTGTAGAGATGTAATGAGAATGAAACTTCCAAGAACGTCGAATTGCTAACCTGTTCTTCAAAAGTCCTTGTCACGTTTCAAGGTTGTCAAAAAATCCCATCCCTCTGCGATAAGTGCATCACGATCATATCTAGCCATTTCATCTACAGATACCTGTGTGACTGGATCCATGAGTTGTTGAGCCTTGGTTGAATCATCCGGGACTGGCCCGGGCTCCACTTCATCTGGAATTGAACTTTTCAACCAGGAACTTGAGGAGGCTATCATGCAGCTACTTTGGGGGGAGGAATGAGATTTGCTCAGTGGAACACGATCATCAATATTTGCCTTTAGAAGCTTCACGTCTTGGCTTATAACAGCTATTTCTCCTCTGAAAGAAGAGTGACGGAGATACACGCTTGTCAGCTTAAATCTTTTAGGAAAAATTTCGGCATTTCTTCACTACAATTTGATACTTTTCACTTTTGTTGGTAACGAGACTTTGATACTAACATAGGCCATAAGGAATTACAACAAGAATCTAGAAACCAGATATGATTACGCGGTGTCACTTCATGAATTAGATTGTTAAACTTTTCCAGATTATTCATCCGACATGTTCAAATGCAACTTTTCAGTTACCAGAGAATTCCGCGATTATGCAGTTAGTTAACTATCGTGTATTCAAGATAAAATAAAAATAAAAAATGATGTGGTCCACCCAAAAGCAAGGGTAACTCGGATAAAAGGTGAATTAATTGCAAGCGCTTAAATAACTTACTGTAAAGTGTCTACAACACAACCTCGATCCACCAGAAATTCTCGCAGCTGAAATACAAAGGAGAAAAAGAATCAGTGGAACTGTAGATAAGAAACTTGAACAATAAATAGTTAAGAGTTGATGCAACAGCTATGAGGAAATCAGATTGAACATCGTATTGTCAACATTCAATGGTTTGACTTGAATTGAGATGAACTAGAGTCACGTAGAGAAATGAGCAGTTACCTTGGCATTTTCCTCCGCATGTTGTCTCAGGATGTTTGCCTCTTGTACAACCCTATCCATAAGACTTTCCTGTTCAGAAAATGCTTCTCGTGCAGAAACTTGCTTTCTAATTTTTTCTTGCTCCGCATCATTTATTTCATTCTCAGCTGCTTCCAGTCGCACCTTTAAAGTTTGACACATCTGCTAGAAAATGATACAATTAAGAAAGTGAAGAGGAAAATTAACCTTGCAAGCACTTCTATTCGTCTTGGACTCTTGGTATATTCAAATAAAGTTTATAACCAATATCTATGAGAATAACTTATATTTTCGATTTTCCTTTCTCTATTTTATTTCTTTATACTTCTTAACTTAAGTAATGATAAAAGTGACCACAAAATTCTAAAACTCGAACAGCTTGTTCAAACTAATAAGAAACCGTTTAGCTAACAAAATATGCATTGGCACGTATCCAAGTTTGAATATTTTCGCATGTGGAACTCCATATCCAGTTCATTATCAACCGGGTGTGCAAAACATATCATAATTCAAATGATATTACAACAGAAAAGGGAAGGGTTTAAAACCACCTCATCAAGAACAGCAAGCGATTTGTCCCTTTCATCCGACAAGTAGAGTACACGGGACTGAAGCTCTCTCAACTCTGTTGCGAGGATGGACCTTTCACCATATACTTCCCCGGCATGCTAACATAGAAAAACGAGAGTAGGGAAGGAGAACACGATTTAGTTAAAGAGCAGAGTTCATTTCAGATCATCGTAAGAGACATATAATTCACAGGAAAAAAAAAAGAACCATGTCATTTGCTTCCTTTGCATGCTTCAGAATTAGTTTAATCTCTTCCACCTTGTCAAGTAAATCAATGCCTCCTTTGGCAGCTTCCTCTTTGGCTTGTTCTGCAGCCTGCTCTTTCAGCTGCACGTCCCTCATCAAGTTTTTAACAGACTCCATAGCAGAGAATAATGTTTTCTGCAAAATTTAGCAAGTATCAGTCTATCAGGTATATTATCAATGCACGCGGCTAGCTTAGGGACCTGTGGAAAGCTAAATCCCAAGGTGTTGCCACAAAGAAGAAAAAATCTGATCCATCCAAATTCAGTCTTCAGATATCATATATTTGCACATCCGCATTATTATCAGCAAGAAAAATTATCAAGCATCAAATCATCATGTCATTCATTGAAATATTACATAACACTCGATACACAGGTTGTTATGCATAAGGTTTTGAATTTACACCGAGATAATAGGTAAGGACAAAAATTGTTATCTATGATACCTTGTTATTTCTTGCCTCAGAGATAATTTCGTCGAGAACACCCATGGTATGGATTTGGCTAGATTGCGACACAGAATCATTTACGGTAGACTCATCTTCAATGATAACATTGTCATTGGCGATTTCCATTTCGGAAGCAGTATCAGATGGAAAACTTACTTCAGAATTACTTCCATTCATGTTAGGAAACACGACCACTTGGACAACGCTTTCTGACTGGCTCATCGTTAAATTTGGAACAGCCTCTGAAACAATATTCCCAACAGATTTATTGCCATCTGTGCAAGACATTTGTGTCTGACAAAGAGTTGCATCAGATGAGGTTTCGATGCCATCTTCTGGACATTTACAAGCTGAAACTGTTTCAGCTCTTTCAGGGTGTACGGACTCTTCATGTTGAAGAATATTTACCCTTGTTTCCTCCAGCCACATAGCAGGTTGACCACGGGAGAACATATCAGAAGATATTTTCATATTATTTTCACCAAATTTACCTGATATTGCCGATTCACCATCTCCATCTTGTTGTCCATTATATGTATCATAGAACGCCTCATCATGCTCATCATTAGCATCATCAGACTTGTGCCCACCATTCACATTGTTAGAATTTATCTCTTCAGCTGATCCTGTTGCATTCACGGGCAAGCGATCCACAGATTGTGCAGTAGCGATAGCTTCTACAAGAACAATTAGAATCACACAGCAGATATAAATAGGAGCAGATGTCTCATAAATCTACTCAAGAAAAAGTTTAAAGTAAAAAGCTTAATACTTAATTGCTACCTTTAGGCGATTGACCCAATGAACTCCTCTCAGTCAAAGGTGTAGTTGGTCTCGATATTTCAGAAAAGAAAGGAATTATCTCCTCTAGCACTGCCTCAACAGCTGCATCAGGATCCTTGCTGTGCTCAATAGCAACAGCTCTAATGACTCGGGCATCAATCTGCAATCAAGAATCAAGGGGTAGAGCCATTGAGTGAACAAGAAACCAAAAATACCTACTCAACGAGAACAAAAAAGATAGTGGATCATTATACTGAAGCCAGAATTTACCTCCGGGAAAAGCTCCAGCAATGAATTGTACACTTCATTGAATCCCATCTCTGAATTCTACGGATCAATTCAGTTTGAAAAAAAACATAAAAGTTTAAACGATAATCCAGAATTCCTATAATTTGAGTTTTATCCATCCATTAGATACACCTTGAAATCAGTCGTCCACATACATAAAGAACAAACAACAGAAGGCATGAATTTCAATTTTCAAAGTCTAAATATTTCATGCACCTATCACTGACGAAAAAATGTTTAACACGGTAATCTAATAAACCAAAAAAAAAATTCTAAAAAAAAACACGATGATAATTCAATGCAATTAACCCAAACCTGACGGCGAGAACACAGGTAAAGGGGAAAAAAACCCTAAAGGGAAAAACAACGGCGAATTCTGACCTAAAATCGCGCAGGAATTTTTCACAGCGAATGAGTCATATATGTCTGTATCTTTCTGTTGATTGTGAGTTACGAAAAAGGATACATATTTATAGGTAATTGACTCATCATATTCCTTTGTAGCTCCACAAGTTGTACCTCGTATCTAGTTTGACTTTAGAGCCAAAAGGCGACATTTTGACATAAGGTACAACATTTATTAGCTTGGGAAGATTATGTTTCCTCGTATATAATATTAATTTTAATATTATATTAATATATAAGAGTCGGGGGGGGGGGGGGGGGGGGGGGGGGGGGGGGGGGGGGGGGGGAGTCAGAGACTCATGGGCTAAGAAATCGGGGATTTTCGTCATTGTTTATATTCAACAGTGGTAATTTGGTCTATTCAGTTTCATTTATGATTTGAATTTATGAGACCATCTCAATTATTATTATTATTTTTGAAATCCCTCCCAATCAATTTTTATATCCAAAATATTGGCAAAATATATCTTCTCCAAAATACCAATGCAAAATTACTCTTAACACCACTTTACCGGAGAATAACACTTTAAAATACGTGAGTATTAAATGCCAAATATTTATATATATATATATAAAATAAAATACAAAAAAAGCTCATAAGCACGACCGCAAATCTGTAACTCTTCGTTGAACTCTAATAAATTTGATCTGACTTTGTCCTTCAAAACAAACTTAAAATTTTGATAATCTTTATTATATTAAAAAACTAAATATTATTTATTATATTAATATTCAAATTAAGAAACTTGTGCTTTCTGGGGTGTATTGGTATACATATATAAAATCACAAGGTGGAAAGACAAAATATTAGGTGCAAAATCTTCAACAAACAAATCAGTGCAACACATTGGGATGAAGAAATATGAACAAGTTCCTACTTGCTACTTACCATTATGCACATGTTACAACTTATTTGCAACTTTCTATTCAAAACTTAAAAATCCGATTGCCAAGTTCATGAGCTTGAAGAATTTATCTCACCAACCATTAGCGTTCTCTCTCGTGCATTTCTGCAGTTGTTCCTTGCTCAACGAGGCTTCCCTGGGAAAATTCAGAATACACGATAGGAGAATAAGACCACAAGCAGCATTTGCTCGAAAAGAAGCATGACCGAGGCCGAGGCCCCATACCGGATTGACATCTATTTATAGCAATTTAAGAAACGTTGGTAACTAGCCTGACCATCTCTTAATTGCACCAAGAGAGATATTTCAGGTCATGCATGTTTCTTGAAGCAGTAATAAAGTCTAGAAAAAGAAACATATAATGACCATAAAATATTGCAGTAATTTTTGAAAAAAAAAAAAAAAAAAAAAAAAAACTACGTTTCGTCCAGTTAGTTACACCTTTGAGATTTTTCCTCATAATTTGAAATACAGAAATATCAATGTAGTGATTGATGAATGCAAAGAATCTAGTAGGAAGAAGTTTACAGCAAAATCTAGTGCTTACTCACGATGGATTTTGACTGACCAATCTACGGGTTGAAGGTGCTCGCGCAACAGATGAAACAGCAGCAGCAGCAGCCACCACACGTATTCTGCGATATAATAAAGCAACAGAATCTTACTATTACCCTCGTGAGAATAAAGCCAATATTCAGGGGAATGCAAAGGAACACTTTAAATACCTTTTATGTACATCAACATACACATCAGTCTCATCAACAATTTCGTCCTGAAATGAAAACAACACATTCGCAACACACAAAAGTGAAGTAGGAGAAGAATTGGCCATAAAAATTGATTTGTGCCCGAGTCTCCCGACGTGCATTTAATCGAGAAACTGTTTTGAAAAATGCTCCTCTTTTTCAAAAGTGTTTTTTTATACATATACATATAAAAAGTGGTGTTTGGTTCGGTTTTCCATTTTAAAAAGATGCTTTAAAATGAATCAAGAAACCAGAAAAAATAACTTTACTGTAGCTTCTCTCCAAAAATTAAAGAAGTAGAAACAATGTTAATTACTTGCAGAAGTTCTTCAAATACATCTTCCAAGGTGATTATGCCAATGACTTCTCCATCCTCAATGTCCTCTTCTAGATGGTTGCAACCATCTTCCATCATACCATTTGATTTGTAAGTAGCACCCTTGTCGACTGCATTATTTTTGGAAGCCTTTTCGATGTTTATGACAAAACTTTTTGGTTGTTTATCATTCTTGTCAAGCAATGGAAAAATCAATTGTGAATCCGGGTTGGTAAAAGTGTCCTTTTTAACCATCCCATGACCATTACAAGAATAGAGCTTTCTCTCCCTTTTTCGCACCTTCACTACTGCTGCCATGTGGCTGCTACCTTTTTGAAACTCATTAAGGATATCATACAAAGGCATGTCTGCTGGCACCCTATAATATAGTGGATGAAATTCATGTGGTTAAATGATCTACGTAAGTCAGGTAAAAGATCATTCAGAGAACATAACATACCGAGGCATTCTCCTAATGGAAACAGCGCTTACAGGAGTCTCAGTTTCTGCCCTCACAGTGAGAAGATTTTTCACCTGTTCACCGAGAAACAAGATAAAATTGGAATAACCATTTAGTTAGCTATTAGTGCAAGATATTCCAGTGAATCTTTATGAACTTTCCGCTGACCAGTAGAAGCCCAATAATGTTTTTTGGGTTTCCTGAAAAGACAGGGATGCGACTGTGACCCCGTGCAAGGATTTTTCCAATAGCTTCCCTGCATGAAAGGGTATTTTCAAATATAAGATTCCTTTTTATACATATATCTTTTTGTCTAGACTGATTAAAAAGATGCTGATAACCAAATAGCTGACAGGATATACTCTGCATAAAATGTATAACTTAATTTTCATGAAAAACAATTTATTGGAGAACAAGGAAAGTAGCTACAGCTATAAAAGCTGCATGGCATTAAATATTAATGGAGACTTGGAGAATAGATTTAATTCTTGCTCAAAATCTTACCTCCAGATCAGAGAACATCAAGGAGAATTGTTGGAAAAAACTAACAATGGGTTGAAAAATTTATGCAAATTAGTGATAGCTAGTTTATTAACCCTTCGATTAGATAGATGCTTTGTGCTCGTTGATGAACCGGTACATGACCTGGGACATTGTTACTAAAAACCCATGAGTGATGAGACGTGCCTCTAGTCTCAATGCTCAACAAGACTTGGCCTGCCCAAGCTACGGTGCAGCTGTTTGATGAGACTCATGTTCTAATGATGAAGCCAATCCTTGTTGAGCTTTTAAGGCTCGTTGAATTTAAGTGTGTTTTAACGTAAAGATAGTAAAATGAAATGAAAGAACATAGTTATGCATTTTTGCTTACAGACTAATGATGTTGCAACCACAATTTTATATATATAATAAGAAATGACTTACGCTGGAAATTGAAAGAAAACACCCAGAGATGAACTCTGTCCCTAGCCAAAGCTAGTCCCTAGCACACGCTAGTTAACACTCAACAAAGAAATGAACTGAATGATCCTACCTCTCCCACTCTACCATCTTATAACCTCCACTATATCTAGATTCTTCTAGGACTTGTAATCCTTGGGCTTGAATTGTAATCCTTGGGCTTGATTGGTTAGGCCCAATAACATAAAACATCTAGCTGTATTTGGGCCCATAACAAATGATGGCTTGTTTAATTGTGTTATATGTACTAAAATTCTCCACAAATATTAAAACTTTAGCATTTCATCTCACTAGGCGCTACACTCCAATTAAATATGGGCCTTGTCTTGTTCTTCGTGTCTAGGTTCTATATGCACCTTGGGCTTCTAATGAGTAATAACTATAAGCCCCGATCCAACCCCAAAAAATAAATACTATGACCTGGGAGACAGAGAGATCATCTTTATATGGCAATTCTAGCAGGACATAAATGGTCCTTATGGGGAGCAGAGATTAGCTAAAACTTACCAATCCAATTTTGAACTGGCATCAAGAGAGAAAGTCGATTCAATCGGTGTCATGGCCTCCTCTGCTGTCTGCAAATATTTGAAACCACTTCAATATTTCTTCACAGTTATATGCAATGTCTATATAGCACCATAAGTGTATGCATTATACATCTTCAGTACATGCTCAAATGAGGGGGGGAAAAGGTGGTAGACAAGCGATTAAAGAGAGAGAAAAAAATAGGAGAAAAGATATTGTGAAATGATCCTTCCACACCCGAACATACCTTTTCAGTCAAATCCAGTGCTCCACTTATTATAGCTGTTTCATTATGAGTAAGTTCACCACCTTTACCAGCCTTCATAATATCAACCAAAATAAACCATGAATGACAGTGAGCAAAGATACAAGAGGAATATCTTTACAGCAAATTTGAACGAACTTTTGGCCTTTAAATGTGTATTTCTGTCAAGAATATTGAATAGTAAGGCTTACAACATATTCAATTGCCATCAGTTTTGGCTTGTGTTTGGATAGATGAAGTTGGACTGAGCGGATTCCAAATATACATCTCAAATCTATTTTGCATGATTGGGCCAAAAAACTCAAATTCCCCATTTTCATCTAACATTGCTCATATAAATTTCGAAATGATATGAAATTACCTTAGATTGTGCTTGAATGGAATAATTTGATTTGAGGGGAATGATTGGAATTGGGAAGAAATTTGAATTTTTTTGGTGTATTTCAAATCCATCATAATTAGTATTACATCTACATTCTACATAGATTAGCAGCACAAGTTCATCCAAGCAACCAAATGAATTTGAAATTCATGGCTTCAAATCATTCCATCCAAACGAAACCTTAAACTTGTCATTTCAAATCAATGTATTTTCAAATACCACATTTTAAATGCAAACACATATATCCAAATGTAGCCCTGATTTAGATTAAATACCTCCAGGGCGTGGATGGATACGAGTGCTTTCAATTGAGGTCGCCTGAACAAAACTTCATGGTGGCCCAAAACGCCATCCAGAATCTGAACTTAACAAAATATAAACGAACATCAATTCACAAGAATTGCAAATATACTGAAGTTTATAACTGAAGGGAAACAAACGTAAACTCCAAAGCCCAATTTGTCTGATGGTTAATTCCAATTAAATCCGTGAATATTCCAGCTAAGTAGCATTACTAGGATAAGTTATCACATCCGCATGTATGAAGCATGTACATCTTACTATCAGGTGTGACCAATCAACAGAACTGTATTGTTTTAGTAAACTGTACCTTCCCTATAGGGTAAGCAATTGGAAAGCAAATTATCATCAAGACACGCACGAGCCATACACAATTCGCACCCACAGCCAGCCCATATCTAGAGCACACTGCTTGAGGAATAATCTATTCAATCAAGGCAAAAGTAAGGATTTCAAATTCCAGACAAACAATTATGATCACATAAAGTAGAAACTAAATGTACCTCACCGAAAACAAGAACGAATGTCACCGAGAGTATGACCGCAACTGCAGGATGAAATATTTTATCCAAATATATGGGGAGAGCCTGGAGATAAATTTGTGACAGAGCTAGTAAAACTTGAAACTTGTCAAAGACTCCACATTTGAGATTTTATTTTATGACTTTCGGCTGCTGATCAACATCAGAAATTCAGAATAATGAAATACGTGATTTCTCGAAAAATCACTTGAATTGATACAATTATCACTGCTTTCCTATCATAGATGAAAAGGGTCCCACTAAAAATTCTACACAAAATCCATAGAATTGAAAGTCGTGGAAAACAGCTCACCTCCATAGCAGCGGCGTTGCAAACTAGGAGGGTCACGAGGAGTTGGTGCTGCTTTTGGACTACCGGAAAAATAATGGCTGAAAAACAGTGCAAATTTCAAAATCATACATACTGACAAAACACAACACAAAAAATCAAACCAATGATATATTCGCCTACGATAATCAGAATCTACGAAACAGTAATTCAACAATACCAGCTTGTTTCTTTTCTTTGGAGGTGCCACTCCGCTGAAGAATTTCAAGCTCAACAAGGCCGAGTGACATCAAACCCAACGTCAGCCCAGACATTATCCCGGCGAAAAGAACGAGAAAACACGAAACACCTGCGAACACAAACCACCACGGATTCCCGAATGCTATATCTTGTTCATCCGCATAAAAAGCCCTCGTCAGAATCCCGACCACCGCCGCCGCATTCACCGATAAAACCATTATCAAGACAGAATGCCGAATATTTCAACCACCCTTTAATTTCTTTCTGTCAAAAGAAAACTATGAAAAACCATAAAACCACTCTCAATACCGGTAATCCTCTTTCGGTATACCTACAATGATGTATTTCATCATACCCAGTTTTTTTTTTCCCCTTAAAAAATACACCTTTCTAGTTTTTTTGCACAAGCAACGAGACGAAGATACGTCTGTCGTTTGTCATTCGGGGGCCAATTTGGTCTAAAAGTGTGGAGGGAGAGTGACGTGTGGAGGGGGGATAGAGACGGAGCGGGTGGAGAGACTCTCCATTGGAGTGCCACGTTATTGGGTTTCGAAGGGCCCACCTGGCCGGCGGTGGTGGGGCGGAGCTGGCGGCGGGGGATTTCTACTTGGCGGGGTACCAGCCGATGGTGCTAGACTCCAGGTATGGGTCGATAATATGGATCTTTTTTTTGTTGGAGAGGATTTTTATAGTTTGTTGAGACTTGAGAAGTTGGGTTCATTTATTTTTTATTAAATAATAAAAATAAAAATCTGTTCGATTCAGTTATTGGGATTATTATGTACGGAATTTGGTAATCTAATTATTTTCCTCTTCGAGCTAGAGTTTTGGCTCTAAATTTAAACGATTAATTCAGATTTGTTAGTAGATTATTTATAGATATATCCGATGGCTTCGATCCGACATGACTCGATAGCGTTTTATAGATTATAACAAAATGAGTGTAAAAAATTTATAGAAATCAGTTTTCGTTATTTTTTACATCGATGAAATAACATTCGTTATAGTAGTACAAATTTTTTAGCATACCTAAGAATGACTAGAGTATTTTGTAAGATGGTTTTTCAGATAAAAATAGCTAAAATAGATTAATCATGTTTATAAATATAATAAAAAATCTGTCAGATATTATTATGATAAATGAAATTATCGATGAGTAGATAAACGTGAAGATACAAAGTTTTGTAATATATATATATATATATATATATATATATATATATAATAATAATAATAATAAAATAAAGAAGACAAACAAACAATAATAACAATTCGACCTATTTTGACTGCAACACTTTAGAGTTTAGACGAGGTCTAAAGGTAAACAAAGCGGGTAAATTCATTTTTTATATATCTATGTCTTAATCTATCATTATATATATATATATATATATATATATATATAAAAGTTGGATGCATCTATCACTCAAACACTTTAAATTATTTTTAAAAAAACTTTGTTTATTTTATTTTTTGGTGGTTGCCTACATTGATTTTTTACAATAAATATTTTAAAATAAACCGAGAAAAATATATAATTTAGGGGCTAGTGGCATTGAATTATATATACATCTACATATATATATAGTGATTTGTACCACCTTTCATATTTTACGGTAACGTGAACTTGTGTGACATATATGTTTATTGACATTCTTTCTATGCCAATAATTGTTTTTGTATTAAAAATAATGCAATGTTTTTTTTCTCGACCTCCACTTCTTGTATATTCAACGTCTTTGGTTAGAATCGTTCTTTGTAATAAAATTCTACCATTAACTTGATTTCATGGAGTAATTTTTGAAAATTTTTAAACCATATTTTATTTCGACTTTGAATATCTATATTACATATTCAATTACATATCCTCGTCTATACATATAATATATTAATAAAATTAAGAAGTTTAGAATAATTAATCTATTTGTAATTTAACTATAATTAAAATATTTTTTATATTTTAATTTTTTTAAATTATTAAATTTTATTTTATATTTATATAAACTTGTTACATTTTGAAATTAATAAGAAAATTAATTTTAAAAAATTTATATATGTATACATTATTTGTGAATGACACTAACACTAATATTGCCAGATAAATATTGTGATCGTATATTTAATAGTTTTATTTTTATCAAGAAGCCCACAAAGAGTCCCAATACTTCCAACTTGGTATACAAATCTTGAAACTCATACGTGTTAGTTGTTTGTTAAAATATTTTATTTAAATTTAAAGAGGTTGTCAAACTTGTTATTAGGCAATAATGCACTAATTAACTAACAATATGATATATATATATATATATATATATATATATATATATATATAAATGATACCCTGCACACCCTTACCCTGCACACCTGTGGGCGCCTGCCAACATGGCGCGCCCACAACCACACAATTTTTTTTATTTTATTTTTTTTACAAAAAACGGCTGACCAATCATGGACCGCCACACACACATCACCAACTTTTATTTTTTATTCAAAAAAAATACAAAAATGGATTGATTAACAAATAAATTTCTTCTAGTAATAGGACATGAAAATGCATCAAATTATTTACTACCCAAATTGCCATAAATAATCTTTGTTTTGTGCTTACAGAATAATACCAAAAAGAACCATTTGACCCTTTTCTCCGTAATGTTTAACTTCTTTTACACAGAACAAAAATGACCCACAATTATTTTTATTTCCAAATTGAGTAATGCTATATGTACACTGAGGGTTACACGTTGGGTTACACATTGCATTTAAAATTACATAATTATCCCTGCACTTTATTTGGAAAAAATCTTTCAAAAATGCATGTAGGATAATCATGAAATTTCAAATGCAATGTGTAAAGTGTACATGTAGCATTACCCTTCCAAATTAGCAAAAAAAGCAACTTTTTAGGAATGCCGTTGTAAGTAAATATATATATATATATATATATATATATACTAGTCGCATCCACGTGCAATGTGTGTGCTGTTAAAACATGAATATTTATTATTATTATATATTGTTGTTGTTATATTTTTATTTTTAATATATTTAAATTTAAAATAAAATTAGAGACACGAAAAATGGAGAAAATCATAGACATATATGAAGTTCAAACCAGAGATAGATTTTTGTTATTTTTTTGTTTTTTATTTTATTTTTTGAATGATATTTTAGATATTTCGTCTCTGGTTTCACTGAATCAATTTTAATTCGGCTACTAAGTGGTGTTATATTCTTATTTTAGAAAGTGTTATATTCTTTAATAAGAATATAATATAGTAAGATATGCATATATATATATACTAGTATCTCGGAGCACGCAACCATAATTTTGTTTTTTAATTTATTTTTGTTTTATAAATATTTGTAATTAAATTATAAAATAAAAATATTTGTAAAAAAAAGGGATAAATAAAAATTTGAAAAACAAAAAAAAAAAAACTAACTAAGGGTATTGTCGACATATTAAAAAAACCTCACCAAAAGTTAGTTACTAATCATCCCTCTCCCTTAATTAATAACATATATATATATATCTTACTATATTATTAAAGTAGAGACTCTCTAATTAACAAACTTTCAATTAATTGGTGAAGCTTGATTTGAAATTATCATTATCTCCTAACTTAATTTTCAAAAAAATCAAAATTAATGGGCAAAATAGTTATTTTATATGGTTTCCTCTTTTTTAGCCATTAAAAGCTCACTTTGTGCCCCTTGATATTATTTTATTTACAAAAATAACACTCATTTTATAAGATATATATATTCTTGTGAATATTTGTTTAAAAAACGTTATATTTTTATTATTTTTAAATTTTACAATTTATTATTTATTTTTTTCGTTAAAAAAATGAAATATACGAGGACGCAACGCGTGCAGCGAAATACTAATATATATATATATATATATATATATATAATTTTGCTATCCTGTCCACTCACCGTGCCCACCTAATGTGCCTACCATGAGGTGGCACTCAACTATTGGATGTGATGAATTGTGCATCCAATAGTTGAGTGACAACTCATGGTGGGCACATTAGTTGGGCACGATGGGTGGGCAGGAGTACATTAGGTGGGCACGGTGGATGAGCAGGATAACAAAACTATATATATATATATATATTTATATTAGACTGTTAGTTTGTTTAGTTTAATTTCGCCATAATGTAATTTTTTTATTAATACATTTTATTTTAATTATAATATTGATATATTAAAATATGGCGTATAAGTTCGTATATTGTTTATTATTTTATACATCTTATTGTCATAATATTACATTAAGCATATATATTTAGAGGAACTACTTTGATTATTTTAAGCAAAGTACACAACTCACAAGTACCTCTTTCTCCCATTGAAAAAAAATAACAGAAAAGGTTTTTTTTTTTAAAAAAAAAAAAAAAAGAAACAAACAAAATAACATACAAATCCATTTTACTTTCACATGTCTCCACTCTCCAAGTCGGAACTAAATCTTGATAAGATCAAATTTGATTGTTAGTTATGATCTCTTCGATTTTGGCTGCTACAAAACTGAAAATTTGACTAAATAAAAGAAGGGATTATCAAATACAATATCACAAATGATTTTTTTTTATTTTTTTTATTTTTTTGGGAAGAGAAAAACAAACAAACAAACATGTATGTGTGTGATGTATCTCAAGTCTCAATTAATTTATAGGCGCGACCATAATGGGCCAGACCTATTTCCATTTTACCCAATTACTCTTCCACATGATGGGCTCTGTTATACAATTGGGCTCATTTTTTAAAAAAAATAAAAAATAGAAAAATCACTATACGCGCGAGATTTCTATAGAGATGAGCTAGTGTAAAAATGTGATTGGATACATATATACGTAGCGAAATTTTTAAATAGACGATAAGCAAAGGGTAATAATACTTAGGAATGTATTTTATTTAGACACTACCCGAATTTAATATAAAATAGTCAACCAATTTTTTATTTTTGAATTTTAGCAGAAGTACCCTTTCTATTATATTTCCATTGGTCAACATTAAATTTTTTTTAATGTGTAAAATATCCGTATTTAAGGTTTGCGAATGATATATATTTAAAATTTTATCTTGTTTTCTCGTTCAAAATGAAAGTAGCCATTCGAATTGTGAATGGGCACATTTGTTAATGGCAAGCATATCGATGGCAAATAAATTCTTAATTAATCGAAAATATATTATAGAACGAATTTAAATATTCAATATTATCCAAACCAATTTTTTTTTTTACAAAAAATGTACCTTTCAAATTTTTTTATATTCGTACAAATTTATAACATTTGAACCTCAAACTAATTCAAATATATTAAACCATGTGAATATGTGATAATATTTCAAAAGCCTTGTTTTAATTGTTCTTCCTGCCGAAATCTTCCAACTTGAGTAATTGTTGCTCGAAAAAAGTTTTGAGCGCACATAACATAATATTATATATACAAGTCATCATTATAAATTAAAGTGTCCTAAAAATAAAATATGTATTTCTCAAAATAACAAAATAAAAAATAAAAGATCTATAGCTTGGTTATCTGACTTATATAACTGAATACTCTTAAACGAAACATATATATATATATACATGTGGAGTGGTGGTTAAATTGACCTTCGAGTTTGTGTTTCAATTAGTCGTGGTTTGAAAATAAAACCAAAAAGATCGAGAACAAAACATTTTCGTCGTGAATCTACTCAAATGCTCGAGTCAAATATTATTATTGAAGGACAAATTATGAGAGTTGAAAACTAGCTAGGGGGTGAAAAAAAAGGTCTCATAATGATTAATGACATCTCCATTATGCCCAAGTATTCGAAAAGAACCCTAAATTTAACATGAAATCATTGATGGCCTAGAACACTCTATTGGGATTTTCATCATAGGCGAATCTGATGAGATACATTATTAATTTCCAAATATATAAAGTCATCTGCCCAACAATATTTTCTCACCTCATCCCCGACCGGGTTTTAGTGGTTTTTTTCTTGATTTTTATAACTAAAACACGGTACTGTTGGATCATAAATTCAACATTGGGCTTATATGTAAATAATTATGTGTTGTGGACTGTCAAATAAAGTTAGCCCTTAAAAGTGATCTAAATAAAGTTTCGTTTTATTTGGGCTTTAATGTATCTAATAGGGTGTGACCTTTAATGTGTAGATTCTAGTGGGTTTTTTTATTTGATTGATGGGCTTAAATAGAATCCCAAAATATAAATATAGGGTTATGGTCCCCAGATCACACGACGTCTACATCGACACAGTCATTCTATTCTATTTTCATCGATAGTTAGAGAGCGTGAGAGAACTGAAGGAACTCTCAGAGCAAATCGTGTTGATCTGGAAGGTCAAACCATGCAGATCTACATCGATATTAATTGTTAAGAATTAAGGTACGCTTCCGCTTAAGTTTACAATATTTAATCTTGATGATTTAGCATGATGATTCTGGGTTTAAGTTTATGGGGAATTTTCCCTAACAAGTGGTATCAGAGCCACTCATGTTTAAATCATTGAGATACGGTTTATATTCGATTTGGCCTAATCGAAAACAGAAAATTACAGTGGTCGAATCAAATTCGAATTTTTCAGTCCAGATTATTTTTATTTATTTTCGTTTTTTTTATAAAAAAAACTGGAAAATTCGAATTAGGGTTTTAGGGGCCGCGGGAAATCGCCCAAATCGGCCGATCTACAGGCCGTTTCCGGCGGCGATAAATAAGGCGTTTTGTTGCCCATCTAAAGGCGCCTCCGATAGTAAAGATACATCGCCGTAAATCTTCACACAATCGTCCGATTTCGAAGCCAAAGTCACGCCTGGAAGGTCGCGAGCTTCGAACAAATCGGGGCTGATTTTCGGCTGATAAGACGACTATCGGGGAAGGTGAAGGCACTGTGGTGGTCGCCTCTTCGTGGGCTACCATTTTCCGGTCGGAATCGGTTTGAGGAAAGGCGGAGGCGGTGCAATAAGGATGAAGATGTTGATGGGTTAGGGTTTGTTCTATTTTGGGCAATTTTCTAATTTTCGAAAATTTAAATTTTTTTTTTAAAATCAAGGAAACGAAAATATTCAGATTTTTGGTAAATTTTTTCTAGCCCATCATATATTTTTTGGATAAAGTTTAATTTGGTTATAAACCTAATATTTTTATTTTTGGGTTTAAGTTTTAAATTTTCAATTATTCAAATAATGATAAGATTATATTTTATATATTTTAAAATAAATTAATTGAAACAACATGTCACCAAAGTGACCTCTCTTGTGAATATTAATTTATTTTGAAATATAAAAGGTTTCGGTTATGTAATTTTTATTAGTATTAATCGGCCCAAAGGAAGATCAATATTTAATATGATTACATATGTATTTATATAAGGGTAAAATTGTGATAGTTATTTGGTTTTCATGTGAATAATAATCGGCCCAAAGAAAGATTATTATTTGGCATGTTATTGACTATCAATTTTCGGTATCCCTTATGAGGTTTGCATTATTTGAATTAATTGATTATTTTCTATGGATGAAATTTATCAGGTCAATATACATGGGTCAGTTAATTTTTTGAATATACAGGAATCCAACCCGAAAAGATCACTCATGACCAGTAAATTGCCTGATTTGCCCGCCAGTCGGCATTGATCTTACGATCAATGTTTAAATAATTGAATTTGATCAAAATACTTAAAATTTATTTTTTAAGAAAAAGGTCAATTTTCTTTGATATTAAATTTGAATAAAGGAACATTTAAGGTATATATATTTTGGGATAAATTGATTGAAGCAACATGTCGCCAAAGTGACCTCTATTCTGGAAATTAATTTGTTTTGAAATATAAAAGGTTTTATACATGTAACTTATGTGAATAATTAATCGGCCCAAAGAAAGGTTATTATTTAACAGAATTACATGTGCAGTTATGGTAATAAATATGTGATTATTATTTGGTTTTACATATGAATAATAAATCGGCCCAAAGGAAGATTTATTATTTGATATGTTCTTATGATCAGTATTTGATTACTACATCAAGATATCATTTACAAGTCAATATTTTGTCCAAAGATGGAATATTAATGGAGTGTCCGATATCTTGAGATGGAGAGTGCCTTTATTTGAATTTAATATTACTTATTTGGGCATTTTTTGTGAGCATATTTAATTTATTGATAATTTTCTGTTCAGTTATTATTTGAATATTTCTGTTAGTTTTACTGTCCACATCAACTTTATTATTACTTTCAAAGATGATTGTTACTTCAAGTTATGGAAAAGTAAACATCTTGATAGTTATTAAAATAATGATCAAAGATAGTGCAATAAAGATTGATTCCAGTATACCTTTATGAACTAGAATATCTCTTTTGAAAGAAGGGAGATGGAAAGGTATGAAAAATTAAATTGCAAGTTTGATAATCATTAAGGTAGTCATTTAGGAATCATTAGGGCAATATGTCGAAAAGATATAACTACAGTTAAGAATCACCTTAAGAATATTGAAAATGAGGTTTGTCAAGAATGAAAGGATGAATTTTGTACGTTCTTGACAAATTCACTTTCAATGAGGTATAAAGATAAATGATTAAGGATAAAGTAAGCTGCAGATATAGCACTTCAAAAGAAACAACAAAAAAAATCGAGTTAATCGGAAAATAATAGTTATTTCTTTTGTGGAGCTAAAAGACTCATGAAAATAAAGTTTCTAAATTTGATTTGTTTTAAAAATAATTTATCTTTGATGTCACATATGATGGATAGATTTTGGTGCTATCATCAGTGTGTCTACGCGGAGTTATTATTATTATTGCTAAAGTTCAGATGATGATGAAAGATTCATCGGTGTACAATGACAAAACAATTAAAGTTGAAATAATTGAAAATTTTAGATTATTGTTAAGGCCTGAGTTTTATTTGAATCTAAATAAAACATTTATTGTACCGACTTTCAGACGGGATAATTTTTATTTCTATTTTGGGCAAATTCAGTTTCTCTTGCTCATTTGGAAATGGAAATTTAGGTTGTTTCATGATTCAAAATTGGTTGGCTCTGGCTCTTCATCTCGTTACAATAATCTTTCTTCGGTTGATACAATTGTTTCATTTAATAAGTCCATGCAATTCAATTTAAAAGTCTCAAAGATAAAATTCCAGTAAATGAGAATTCAGTTACATCGTGACATGAGATATTATGTTATATCTTCGGATGGAGAATAAAGAAACTTATGTATGACGAAATTTTCAATCCTTTAAATTTAACATATTTTGATATTTGTGTTAAATGTATAAAGGGAAAACAAACAAATTAAAGGAGATTTGAAGCCAACGAGAATTTGGATGTCTATGAACTTATAAATATGGATATTAGTGGGTCTTCCAAATGGTTTTTTTTTTTGAATGATCAACAATAATTTATATTGTTCATAGATGATTATTTTAGATATGACTTTTATATCTCATTTATGAAAAAACACTAATGACTGCAGCATATATCCTCAACAAAGTTTGATTGAAGTGATTCTTAAAGATCTAAGGGGTGAAAGAATTATGGTCCCATAATTAATTTTATTCTCAGTTAGGAAAATGCTTGGTTTTTGAGGATGTCAAGTTTGTAGGGGGGAGATAAAGTTTGAAAATTGTCTTTAAGAAAGAATATTTTAATATTCTTACAGGTGTTATTGACATTGATCAAAATTATATTTTTGACTTTTTTTCAAAAACATAATACGGTAAGACAATTTAGGTAAATCTCTCATTCAAAAAATATTCTAAAAGAACAAACTCTTACATCTCAATAACCTTGTCATTATGGAGTTCCACTCGAGAGAGAAGAAATACAGTCTTAGGTAATTTGATTGTATTTCTCTAAGAGAATAAGGTCAACATTGACATGATGAAGTCATAAAAATTCTAACTCTCGAAATGGATTGATGTCAATATAAAAAGATAAAATCTATGAAAGACAATGATATTTGATATCTTGTCTCATTGCCTAAAGTGTGAAGTTAATTGGTTCTAAATGGATATTTAAAACCATGAGCACTCAAAAGGTAGTATGGAAAGATATAAGGCTCGTCTTGTCATTAATGAGGTTTTACACAGTAAGATGATATAATTGTAAAGATATTTCTCTTTGGTTTATTTGAAAGACTCTTCAAGAATATATTGACATATTACTGAATTTTAATTAATAAATGATAAATGATATTTTTACATTTCATCATGTGATCATCTCGTTCGGTTTGAGATGAATTTGGTCGATGATTGTATATATCATAAGGTCTGTGAGAGTAAATATTTTTCTGGTTTTCTATGTATTGATAGTCTGCTCGCTTGTGACGATATAGATATGTTGCATGACATCAAGAGATTTCTAGCTAAGAATTTTGAGATGAATGATCTTGGTGATGCATCTTTTGTACTGGGTATCCAGATACATTGAGATCGCTCTCAAAGTATTCTTGGATTATCACAGAAAAGCTATATCGAGAAAGTTGTAAAGCGATATGGGATGCAAAATTGTAAACCAGTTGATACCCTAAGTTGAGGGAGACAATTTAGTCTCAACCAGTGCTCTAATAATGATTTAAAGAAAAGAAATACAAAAGATTCTTTATGACTTAGTAGTAGAGAATCTAATGTATTGTTAAGGTATATACACGTAAAGATTTTATATACATGACTGGGATGTTGGACAAATATTTAAATAATTCAGGAGTGGACTATTGAAAGATAGTCAATTATGTATTATGGAATTTACAGAAAATAAAAGGAATTATATGCTCACATATCAGAGGTCAGATCGGTTTTGAGATCATTTGGTATACTGACTCTGATTTAAGGGATGTCTAGATAGTGTGAAAACTATGTTGGACAATTTAAATCTGCTGCCAAAAGGTGTCATCTCACAAAAGAGTACTAAAAAGTCACTTGTTATAGTCTCTTTTGTCATGACAGTAGATTTTATAGTGTGTTACAAGGCATCCAATCATGTTTCTAATTATTAAAGTAAGAGTTCAGAGTGAATAATGTCTATAAAGCACATGGATCCATTTGCTAAGGGACTATCACCCAAAAGGTTTTGTGTGCACATTATTTGTATGGTTGTTTTGTCAATCAAGAATATTCAGTTTCAGTGGGAGTTTGTAATTTTAAATGCTTTTATAGACATGTTCGGTTATTCGGTTTTTTGGATGGATACATAATGAAAAGTTATTTATGCAGAAATAAAGGTTTTGATTTATTCACACTCTGACTTTATTACGGTTGATCTTACTAAAGTTTAAGGGTGGACCAGTTGGAAATAGACATGTTAAGATCACGTTACATGAAATTTCCATGCTACACATCCACATCATAATCCATGTCGTTCAGTTATCTGGCATATGTGACCATTGATGGGTCGAGTTACGATAAATGTGACAAAAGCCTCTTTGATCCTATGTTAGTATGATTGATGGACCGGATTAGCAGTAGATACATTTCGGTAATGACAGCAAAGTTGAGCTCATTTGGTTATTTTGCAAAACATAATTATAAAGTTTCACATATAGCTCAGTGGGAGATTGTTGGATCATAAATCCAACGTTGGGCTTATATGTAAATAATTATGTGTTGTGGACTGTCAAATAAAGTTAGCCCTTAAAAGTGATCTAAATAAAGTTTCGGTTTATTTGGGCTTTAATGTATCTAATAGGGTGTGACCATTAATGTGTAGATACAAGTGGGCTTTTCTATTTGATTGATGAGCTTAAATAGAATCCCAAAATATAAATATAGGGTTATGGTCCTCAAATCACACGACGTCTACATCGACAAAGTCATTCTATTCTATTCCCATCGATAATTAGAGAGCGTGAGAGAACTGAAGGAACTCTCAAAGCAAATCGTGTTGATCTGGAAGGCCAAACCATGCAGATCTACATCGGTATCAATTGTTAAGAATTAAGGTACGCTTCCGCTTAAGTTTACAGTATTTAATCTTGATGATTTAGCATGATGATTCTGGGTTTAAGTTTATGGGGAATTTTCCCTAATAGGTACCGGGTTTCAGTGGTCGAAAAAGAGTTGTGCATCATTGATTGTGCAGCTGAATATTTCTATATCTATATATATAGACACATCTTTATTATTTAGAAGCATGCTGGATAATTGTTAACCTTGATGCCTATGTTTGTGTCGATCAATAAAAACCTCACGATCAATAAAGTGTTGATATCAAAGGATGAGCCAAACTGATCATGGCGACCTCAGACAGCTAAAATAGAAGCCCTGTTCATGTATTGCTTTCGGATGTCGGACACTCAAGAGATAAATCGGACTATTTTGGCTTTGGGTTGGGGCTTTGCTAGAGGAAATTGGCTCATGATCATATTCCTAGTCAAGCCAGTATAGACGACCTAGCTCGATGTCAACCACGAAATATATGCTCCATCATTTATGTGCAAAAAAGTTTTCAAATGGAGGATATAGCTAATAAGGAGTTGTTTAGTCAAAATAATGAAAAATTTTGTGGTATATAACACTAATGCCATTTTAAAAAAAAATGAAAGAAAAAAAAAACAATTATGATATCAAGTCAACTACTTTTGACTTTTGCCTTTTTTCTTATTATCTAATCGTAGAATCACTTTTTGTATCTTTTCAAAAAATAAAAAAGGACAAGGAGGAATCACTTTTCGTATGTGTCAATATATATATATATATATATATATATATATATATATATATATATAAATTCCGTTATTGAAACTGTAGAGATGAATTAAGTACAAAAACTCGGACAAGATGGTTGTATGAGTCAATTTAATGAGACGAATTTCCTAACTGACTCAATAGATGCACAAATATTATTTTTCATAAAAAAAAATATTACTTTCAAGTTAATTATGAACAAGTCTATCCATCTCATAAAAATAACTATGTGCATGAAAGCGTCTCACCGAAAATCTTCTCTTATTTGTACACTTTTTTCTGATATCTTGTAAAACATCACTATATATATTACTTCTTTTTTTCCCCATATACTTAGATACATTTTAAATTCCATATACAGATATTTGTATATAATTTTTTATGTTATTTATGAAGTATAGTGAGCTGTGAAAAGGGATGGCATGCGAGCATGTACGAAGACGTTGATTGATTTGGGGCTGAATCTTCTTTATTCCAAACTTATCTCGTCTTTACAGCCAGAGAACACAATAATAATAATGTTATTAATTATTATTATTATTATTATTATATGAATAATAAAAATTATACTATATAGTGGAGGAATGTACATAATTATATATATACTTTCAAATTACGAGCATTTGTTTCCATCCAATGTGTACAGTTAAATGCGACTTTTTTTTTTGCTGTCACAATAATGCAGCACGATTTTTGTATTTGGATGATGATGGTGATGCAATTCGCGTGTATAAAGCAATATCTACAAGTGATCCGCCCAAAAACTTTGTGTTTGTTGACTTTCAACCATTGGAGATTTTTTTCCTCTTAATTTCCACTAATTTCATAATTTAGAATATTTTTTTAGAAGAAAACAGATAATTCACATTAAAATGACATTAGGTCATGTGGTATATATGTAGCAGTGAGCAAAAAGACCAAAATCGAGTATGATGATACCAAAAATTTACCAAAAGATCGGAATCCAGCCCTCACACCAAAGGTACGCGACACAACGTTTATGATCGGTAGAGAAACATGAGACATTAAAGACATTCTGGATAAAATTTGGAATTTTGGTATTGTGTTGTCTGATGAGTAAAACTTTTGAGCTTTAGGCTCATAGAAATTACAAGACTGGTGTTATTTGCACACCATTTTATAGGTTTTGTACATGCTGCTTATATGGTAGTACCCTGTGGCCAATGTGTACCCCCATTATTGATCTAAATCAATGAATCTCATGTGGGGCCCACTGATTTGGACCAATCAGAACTCGTCATGTTACTCACATGGGTAGCATCGACAGTTTTCCATTTTATATTCATTCTACGAATAAAATTATATATATTATTTTGCACATTTATTTAAGGGGTAAATGATTTAAAAATCCCTACCAACCCTTCAAACTTTATCTTAACTCCCTAACCACAATTTTCTTTATTTCAACTCCCTAGTGGTCCCTATTTTTGAATTAAATATTATTTAGCAACTAATCCTTTGTACGTGGCATTGTTAACCTATCGAACCAGTCCCATCCATGCAAGACTATCAGTTACGCAAGGTTTCCAGCCGATATACTTCGAATTAGGGTCCAACATGCTTCCGTACGATGAAATAAATTTAAATACCTCTTTGACCAAAATGTCGTCGGGTCATACCTGTCGAGTTTTACGAAGTGCTCCTCACACTCCAACCACGCAGTCGCAACAAATGATTTCTGCACAAGCTCCTTCAACGACACCCAGTACAGCCTTAATTCGTTTTCTACCTTAAGGCGTATGGTATATAAATTTAATTATAAAATATGAGCATGAAAGAACAAGAAGCTTTAAAGAAATTATTCAGACATGATATTATTACATAAATCAACTCCTTTGAAGAGGAGAAGACAACTTGTTTAGCTACTCATAGTAGCCTTGTTCTTGTAATACATAAAGAAAACTTAATACAATAGAGAAAGAAATATTACAACAATTTATTTGTAAGAAAACTGAAGGGAATAATCGAACTCTTCAGCTTCCTTGAACTCTTGTATTTATAGCTGAGGTTCCACTCGTTTCACCGAGAAACTTCAGGGAATCTTACAGCTATCTTCTATTTTTTTATGCTATTATTGATGACATCTTTTACTAGTGGAGGAATTAGGGAATCTTACAGCTATCTTCTATTTTTTTATGCCATTATTGATGACATCTTTTACTAGTGAAAGAATCACATGCCTGCCACTTTCTTTTGGCTTTATTCTCCTCACATGCCTGCTTTATTGTTGTCGGGGCATCTTTTTCTTTTGAAGTAGGCCCCTGTGAAAACGCAGCTTTGGTGGTCCTTGTCCACCTTTGCTTGTCTCGGAAAAATCTTTTCGATCCGTTCGGGGTCTGAAGTTTTTTCCGAATTCTGACTCCTTCTGGTTGGGACACTCTGGGCAGATGTTCTCTGACCATCTTCCGATATAAGCCATGTTACAAAATTTTCGGTGAGTCTCTTTACTCCCCGGCAGCTTGTTATTCCATAAAAAGTTTCTCTTCTTTTCGAAGAGTTCTTCCGCAAAAGCCGTAGTTTTTCCTGTCATTGTGTTTAACAGGAATGATCCGTTCACAGAATTCTGATAAAATTTGAATGAAAACTTGACCTTGTCCATCTCGGTGAGACAAACCCAAATACCTCATGCCCTTCTGGTTGAGATTTCATTTTCTCCAAAAGTGGACACTAATGGTATTTCCTCAGAAATAGGGTCCTTAATGAATCTTTGATTATTCATGTCAGGTCTCCTTAGCTTGATGAAATGATGTGATCCTTTCCCTGTTGTTTCTGGAGCTGCACTAAAGAAATATAATTCAAGCACATCTCCTCTGGACAAATGGTCGTTATTTTCCCATGTTTCTTGGACTGCTTCCTGAATCCATTTGGGTAATTGTGATATCTCCGGGAAGCTTGGTGACGTTGTATAAACTGAGGCCAAGGCTCCAAATTCATTCCAAAGCTTTACATCCTTAGGATTGACATTGTTTTTTAGCCATACCCTTGGATATATCCCTGCAACATCAACCCTGCAAGTGTTAGGGTTAATTTCACTTCTTGTACTTAATTTCTCACACCTCTGTTGATAAACCAGAAATGGAAAAATAATAGCTGGATTAGTATCGATCTTAGATTTGCCCTTGTCAGTGTTGGGCCTAAGATTGATCTCTTCCTCTTTTACCCAGAGGTGAAGGGTTGACTTGATGAGGAATCCTCATCAATTGTTGCTTTATCTAGATCATCAAAAGCTGATGATAGATTAGCACTTGTTTCTTGAGTTTTAGCTTCCTCAACATCTTGTTTTCCAACCGGTGGTTATATTTCTTATTTTTATAAAACCAATGGTTTTAGCATATCTTGTTTATGAGAAACCAATGATTTCTCTATGGCCTTCACAATTGGCCCTTGAATAACAGCTCATAGTTGTGTTTGAACTTGCATACACCCTGTAATTCGATTAGATACTTTGATCCGATCAGCTTGTTGTGACCTGCCGGCCATTTCAGCATTAATGGCTAACTGGTTGAACTCGGTTTTAAGCAACCCAAGGTGTTCCCTGAGATGCCTCTGCATTTTCATGATGGAATCCACGTCACTGCCTTCCATCTCTTGTTAAGAAATCTGCAAGAATATTTTCATGAGATTTAATAATAACAATATCAAAAATATAATTTTGACATAATGATTGCCATCTTAATAACCTAGATTTCTCAGGTTTAGATTCAATCTTATTTTTTAAGAAAGTTTTACCTGGGTGTTATCAACCTTTAACGTGAATTTTTTAGCAAGTAAAAATAATGGCCATTTTTCGAAAGCCCTTTTAACTGCATAAAATTCCTTTTCGTTGATATGCCATCTGATGGCCTCTGATTCTGAAAAAAGACCGCTACAGTATCTGCATGGTATTTCTCCATCCGGAGTGATCTTGGTAAGGACTGTTGCCCACCAATCGTCACTAGCATCCGTAAATAAAACCAGATCATCTTCATCTTCGGGTATAGCCATTTTTGGGAGATTCTTACATATCTTCTTTAATTGGTTTACCCCTTGAGTATGGTCTTCGGTCCATATAAACCTAGCATCCTTTTTTAACAAAGAACTGAACACCTTTCTGTACATTGATAGGTTGTTAATGAACATCCCTGCGAAATTAACTACTCCAAGAAAACTCTGGAGTTGTTTTATGTCTTTGAGTCTATCTGGAAAATTCTTTACCTTTTCCACAATATGGGGTTATAGAATTATTCCAGTTTCATCAATCTCAATACCAAGGAATTCAATTTTCCTTGTTGCTATGACTGCTTTCTTTTCAGATAAAACCAGTCCTTCTTGTTTACAAATTTTAGAGAAAATCTCTAAGTGTTTAACGTGTTCGTCAATATTTTTTGATGCTATAAGAATATCATCAATATAAACAAACATAAAGTTGAAATAATCTTTAAAAAAGTTATCCATCTTTCTTTGAAATATCTGGGGTGCATTAGCCAATCCCATAGGCATAATGTAGTGACCCAACCCGGATCTACTACCTAATCAAAGTTACAGTAAAAGCGCACGCAATAAAAGCTTAAAGCATAAAGTGCGGATAATTAAAATACAACAAATCCAATCGGCATAATACAACCGACGATATCACAAGTGTATAAGTACTGTTATACAACCAAATCGAAGGTTCAGGGTAAATAAATCCCTATCTTCTACAACCTCACACCCTCTCAAGCTCAATCCTGTTGAGAGCCGCTGGACCGTCCAGCCTCAAACATGCCCCGCCACAAGGTACACAACGAATACCCAAACACAGAGGCGTGAGCTAGAACGCTCAATACGAAGCAATGATATAAATATAAATATGCGCACACAGATGATTTAAAGCTCAAGTGAAAACACTTGCTCATGGCGCCGAGAATATACAGTATCGGCTAGAGAGCGACTCTGCGGGGTACTCGTATACTCCATATCAGGGCTGAGCCAACCCCATCCTGACCCGAATCCAAAACAGGATACAAGCCCCATATGAAAACTGTCATACCTGACTCGAGTCCAAAAATGAGATCATAGTTCCCTATGGAGACTGTCAATGACTCACATCTCTCCGAATGCAGTCATACGTAAAATCATGCATGTGCTAAGACGGTAAAACATGCTAAAACATGATAAAGCATATAGCACATACTCATGCAACATACATGCAAAAATATCATGCCGGCTATCTCGGTCAGTACTTACGTACCTTTAACACTGCTGGACAAACCTAGCTCCACTGGCCTATACTCCAAGCCTACTAGTCCAGTCTACTGCTACTACAATGCAAATATCCATGCATCAACAATAAAGCTCTAAAAGCCTTAACTAAGCTAAAGCGTACTCCTAAATATTTTTAGGATGCCAAAGCTATACATGCGTCCGTCGTTAGCCCTTTGCTGTCGATAGTCTCAAAACTAGGCCATAGCTCCGCGACGACGCCTAGATCACTAAGCCACTTCCGGATTACCGATAGGACGCCTAGATCTCCCTAGATCTGAGTTAGAAGGCTTAGGAATCTGAGAGAAGAGAGAGAATTGGTGTGAGAAATGAGCATCTCGAACCCTATATTTATAGGCGACGTTCGGAACCTCCGAACCCAGTTCGGAACATCCGATCACGATCGGAACTTCCGATCGCCCCTTCGGAGCTTTCGATCGCCCGATATTACGTCATCCATGACGTCACCTTGCTGACGTAACCGATGACGTGTACACTATGTTGGAACATGCGTTCTCTGATCACATGGATGTGATACCCGGAGCAGCGGAAGTTTAAAAATTTTTATTTTTCGATATGGAACGATTTCATATCGTGGGTATCAAATCCTAACGATTAAAATTGTTACAAGTAAAAATATAAATACACAATTAAATATTTTTACCTATTCAAGCAAAGGCTTGATTATGGACTCCAACAGAATTTAATCTGCTCTTCTTGTAAATCCCGGGAACCGATTACTATCACGATCAACCTCCGAAATTAAGTCCACGAATAGAAAACAGAAACCCTCTGATTGATTGCACTAGAAATCAATCAGATGTTTATCGTAGAGAATAAACAAATCTAATCTGTCAATTCAGAATGTAATTTTTCACAAAAATTACAGACTGAATTATCTCAAAAGGGACAGAGGAATTCGAAAATTCCCCTTGAAATATTATGCAGTATTTTTGAAAATTGCAAGAATGAAAGCTTATGATTTTCGAACACTACACATGTATTTATAGATAATTTCTAGACTAGATTAAGTTATAATTGTATTAGGACTCTAACTTCTTAGGGCCCACAATCCATAACTTAAGCCCAACAAGCCAAGCCTGTTATTATAGATATTAATATAAAAATCATCGTGACTCCGATTGATAAACTGATTTTACCAATGTGCACAGAAACCATTTATGCATCTTTTAAAGTCAAGATAATTTTTCTGAATCCAAATTCAGTGATTTCCAAAAATGTCCATCCCTATGTCATTTTAGGAAATTTCACTCCCTTTTACTTAAGAAGTCCAACTTCTCTTTCATTAAATTTAACTCTTTAAATTTAACTATCTCAACAGGATTTAGTAATCCATTACTTGTGTGACCCTCAATGGTTCAGGGATACAGCTAGCCGTGGGCTCACAACTCCTTGTGACTCGAAACAACAATTTCCGACTTACCCATCGAATCATGGTAAGAGCGCCTAGCAACATTGCCCCATGATTCCCTAGGTATCACTGATAGTGCCTGCAAGAACCAGTAGATTTTGGTTAGCGTACAGTACGGTCCCTTCATCCATATATCCCGATCGAATCAACAACCATTGGTGCATCGAGAGTCGATAACTATGCATTACATCTTGGAGATCAAATAGTGACATCGCATGTGTTACTAGGAAAACCGAGTAACCTAAAACACATCATTTACTATGGCCAGAGATTCGTCACACTAATATCTCCTCAGATCGCATAGGATATCCACACTCGCAAGTATGTGGTGAATCCTTGACAATAAAGCATCGACTCCTATATGTGTCATAACTGTACCCAATCCCGACACCTGATGACCCCAATAGAGTCGGTAAACGAGTCAAAGTACAGTACTAGCATATAGAGTCTCAATGATGTTTCAAGTAGTAAGGACTAATGGTGTACAACCAAAACCGCGGACTTTATCCACTCGATAAGTGATAACCACTTGGAAAGTCTAAATAGGGTAGTTCGATCATTCATCATATGAATATCCATTTGCATGCTTTGAACATCTCCATATCCATTACCAATGAAACATGGTACTTAGCATCACAAATGCTAGTCTCAATCTCGAGCAATCCTTATCCTTATTAGCGGACGGCTCAATTGACTAAAAACTGTTTAGAATATACAGTGACTATAAGATGTGTTTCATAATAGTGATCTCTCTTTATTCACTATCTCATCTTACTTGCACTATAGTATATTCAAGGTCTTTATCAAAACAACAATAGTATATCACAATATAACAATATGAAGAAAGACAAAGAAAATGCCATTAATGAATGTAAATTATATTAAACAAAGATTGTTTATACATAGAGTCATAAAAGCCCTTAGCCACAAGTTGGCTAACCGGGCACCCACTCTTTCACACTGAGTCCGATCGGAGCTTCCGATCTCACCGACGGAGCTTCCGATCCACTTCGGATCCTCCGAACTCCTCTTCGAACCGTCCGATCTACCTTGGACTATTTACGTACATTTTAGTAATTAATTACCTTAATTACCTTGATTAATTGCGGCTCACTACATTCTCCCCCACTTAAGAAATTTCGTCCTCAAAATTTAAGTCTTAGAGGAAAATAGGAATAGTCAACCAAATAATCTTATTACAACTGAACAAGTACAGCTTGATATAATGAAATACAAAATCTCAAAATAACTCGGGGTGCTCGGCTAACATCTGGCTCTCCAACTCTCAAGTAGCTTTCTATGTCCCTCTGCGTTGCCACTGTACCATCACCAACGGTATACGCTTGTTACGAAGTACCTTGTCCTTCCTGTCAAGAATCCGCAGGGGTTTGTCCACATACGATAGATCTCGATCTACCTTTACCTCGGTCGGATGCAAAATATGTGACTCGTCCGCCACATACTGCCTCAACAAGGACACGTGGAACACAATATGGATCTTCGAAAGATCGGGTGGCAAGGCCAGACGATAAGCTACATCTCCAACCTTCTCGAGAATCTCGAAAGGACCAATAAATCTAGGTGTCAGCTTACCATTGCGACCAAACCTCATCACCTTCCGGAAAGGTGACACACGCAAGAATACATACTCCCCTACCTCAAAATGAAGTGGCCTGCGGTGAGTGTTCGCGTAGCTAGCCTGTCGATCCTGGGCTGCCTTAATCCTGCATCGGATCAACTCTACTGCATCAATCATCTACTGAATCATCTGAGGACCCTCAACCTGACGCTCGCCAACCTCGTCCCAAAACAAAGGTGTACGACAACGGCGTCCATAAAGAGCCTCAAATGGTGCCATGCCAATGCTGCGATGGAAACTATTGTTGTAGGCGAACTCCACCAAAGGTAAATGATCATGCCACGCTGGACCAAAATCCATCACCACCGCACGAAGCATATCCTCTAGAGTGCGAATAGTACGCTTCGACTGTCCGTCCATCTCTGGATGATAATTCGTACTCAAACTCAAAGTAGTACCAAGGGCTTGCTGGAAACTACCCCAAAATCTCGAGGTGAATCTCGGATCTCTATCGCTGACAATGCTCAACGGAATCTCATGCAATCGAACAATATCCCGCACATACAATTGCGCCATCCTATCAAAGGTGTAATCGCGGTTACAGGGAAGAAAATGCGCTGACTTCGACAACCGATCCACGACAACCCAAATAGCATCACAATTCCTGGAAGACATAGGCAAGTGGGTGACAAAGTCCATCGTCACATGCTCCCACTTCCATTCAGGAATCTCTAAGCTGTGAAGTAACCCTCCGGGTCGTCTAAACTCTGCCTTGACTTGCTGACACACAAGGCATCGGGACACAAACTGATAGACACTGTGCTTCATCCCTTTCCACCAAAATCGAGTGCGGAGATCCTTATACATCTTCATGCTGCCTGGATGTACAGAGAATCGATTGCGGTGAGCTTGCGATAAGATCTCATCCCTCAAAGTAGAATCCTCGGGTATCACAACTCGACCAGAAAGACACAACAAACCGTCTTCCTGCAAATGGAAACCAGAAGTATTATCACCCTCAGCCAAACAGGTTAACTTCTGCGTCTTCAGATCAGAATTCTGAGCTTCCCGGATTCGTTGATACAACGCTGGCTCTGCAAGCAAGGAAGAAACACGAATCCCTTGCTCTTCTTTCTTATGACGGAATGTGAATCCTGAAGAACAACACTCTTCCACTGCCTTCCGTACCGAATTGGTATGAAGGGAACTTGCATAAACCTTGCGACTAAGCGCATCAGCAACAGGATTTGAAGAACCTGAATGGTACTTGATCTCACAATCGTAATCCTTCAACAGATCCATCCAACGACGCTGCCGCATGTTCAACTCAGCCTGAGTGAACAGATACTTCAAACTCTTATGATCGGTGAAGATCTCAAATCGTTCTCCGTACAAATAGTGACGCCATATCTTAAGAGCAAAGACAATGGCTGCAAGCTCTAAATCATGTACGGGATAGTTCTCCTCGTGAGTCTTCAGCTGTCTGGAGGCATAAGTGATCACGTGGCTATTCTGAGTCAACACACACCCCAAACCCTGGAGAGAAGCATCAGTGAAGACGACAAAACCACCTGATCCAGATAGTAAAGCAAGAACTGGAGCTGTCGTCAGACGACGTCTCAACTCACGAAAACTGTCTTCACAAGCATCAGACCAAACGAAAGAAATGTTTTTCTTCGTCAATTGAGTCAAAGACTTAGCTATCTGAGAGAAATTCTCCACAAAACGACGATAGTATCCTGCTAAACCAAGGAAACTACGAATCTCAGAAGCTGTAGTCGGACGTGACCAATTCAAAATAGCCTCTGTCTTGCTAGAATCAACAGATACGCCCTCCTGAGAAATGACATGACCAAGGAACACAACTCGGTCAATCCAGAAGTCACACTTACTCAGCTTCGCGTACAACTGTCTTTCCTCAAGACCTGCAATACAGTATAGAGATGGTAGGCATGCTCATCCATGCTGCGAGAATACACCAAAATGTCATCGATGAACACCACCACGAACTTATCCAGAAAGTCGCGGAAAACTCTGTTCATCAGATCCATAAAAACAACTGGAGCATTCGTTAGACCAAACGGCATCACTAGAAACTCATAGTGTCCATACCGCGTACGAAATGCTGTCTTAGGAACATCCTCCTATCGAACTCGCAACTAATGATACCCAGACCGAAGATCAATCTTTGAATAGACATAAGTACCCTGCAACTGATCAAAGATATATCTATCCGCGGAAGAGGATACTTATTCTTCACTGTCACCTGATTCAACTGACGGTAGTCAATACACAACCGCATCGACCCATCCTTCTTCTTGACAAACAGTACTGGGGCTCCCCATGGCGAAACACTAGGTCGAATATAACCCTTATCAAGAAGATCTTGCAATTGCTTCTGCAGCTCTTTCATTTCTGACGGTGCCAATCGGTAAGAAGTTCTGGAAATCGGTGCAGTCTCTGACACTAACTCAATGCCAAACTCAATCTCCCTTACTGGTGGCAAACCTGGAATCTCTTTCGGAAATACATCTGAAAAGTCACAAACCACTGGTATCTCTCGGATATCTGGCTCTCCTAAGGATGCGTCAATGGCGTAGATAAGGTAGCCTTCCCTGCCAGACTCTAAAGCACGCCGGGCCTTCAGAGCTGAAACCACTGGCATCGGGGGTTGCGCTCCCTCACCATAGAAATACCATGACTCGTCATCCTCTGGACGAAACTGAACAAACCTCTGATAGCAATCCACTATCGCTCGGTAGGTATTTAAGACATCTATCCCAATGATGCAATCGAAATCCTCTATTTCTAGAATCATCAGGTTAGCAATAAGCTGATGTCCCTCGAAATCCAAAACACAACCCACAACTAGACGCTTGGCTGAAACCTCGCTCTCCATAGGAGTAGAAACGACTAGCAACATGTCTAAAGGAATAAACGGCAATCTATACTTCTTAGCAAAACGTGCTGAGACAAAAGAATGCGATGCACCGGTATCAATCAAAACAAATGCAGGAAAACCACACAAACTACAGGTACCTGCGATCATCCGATCACTGTCAGCCTCTGTCTGTTCCTGATTAAGCGCAAAGACCTGACCCTGGGCACGTGGCCTCAAAGAAGAATGACCCCGAGAAGGAGTTTGAGTAGGCTGTCTCTGAGACTGCTGCGGCTGCTGGCGCTGATGCAAATACTGCTACTGGAAAGGTGGCTGCTGGTACTGAGGTGGCTGAACAGATGCCTGAGAACCTCCGGAACCACTCACTGCCCCAATCAGCATAGGACAATCTCTCTTCATGTGACCCTCCTGGCCACACTGGAAACATGCACTGGTAGATCGACTGCACTGCCCTGGCGGATGTCTGCATCTGCACTGACGACAACGGTTCGGCCTTTGACCACCAAAGTTATGCACTCCACCAGATCCAGAGGAAGAAGAAGAAGTACCTCCTGGATTCTTGAAGGACTGTCCCCTAGGGCCCAAAGCACTAGCACTCGCTGACCTGGAAGAAGAAGAGTAAAGTCCCCTGTTCTTCCGAATACTGTCCTCGGCCTAGCGACAATGGTCTACCAAATCCTCGTAAGTCCCATCGCCGCCCACAGCAACCATCCGATGAATATCAGGGTTCAACCCTTGAAGGAAATGATCAAACTTCGCCATAGAACTATCAGCAACATGAGGACAAAAAGGTAGCAGATCAAAGAACTTCTGCTGGTACTCCTCGATCGTCATCGTCCCCTGTCGCAAACTCAACAACTCACTGGCTTTCTCCTGATGAAGAGCTGGAGGAAAATACAGTCTCTGATAAGCAGTACGAAACTTAAGCCAAGTAGCTGCACCTCTAGCTGCTATGAACATTGCGGAAGTAGATCTCCACCACTTCCTCGCTCTGCCCTCAAGCATAAAGGCAAGAATCTCCATCCTATCCTCAGCCGTGCAACGGAACTCCTGGAAGCACTGCTCCATCCTCTCAAGCCAATCCTCCGCCTCTTCAGCTGTCTCACCTTCAGTCAAAGGCTTCGGGCTAACCTCCTTGAATCTGCGCATACTCACTCGCTTGCGCTCCTCTGGCTGACCACGACGACGTCTACGATCATCTGGATCGCCCTAACGACCGCCGCCTCCTCTATCGTGGCTCTCATCGTACTCTGCCATCTGTTGCATAAGAACAGATAATTACTTAATCCTCTTTACGATATTCCCAGTGCAATGCGTGCTCTGATACCAAAAATGTAGTGACCCAACCCGTATCCACTACCTAATCAGAGTTACAGTAAAAGCGCACGCAATAAAAGCTTAAAGCGTAAAGTGCGGATAATTAAAATACAATAAATCCAATCGGAAAAATACAACCGACGATATCACAAGTGTATAAGTACTGTTATAAAATCAAATCGAAGGTTTAGGGTAAATAAATCCCTACCCTCTACAACCTCACACCCTCTCAAGCTCAATCCTGCTGAGAGCCGCCTAGACCGTCCAGCCTCAAACCTGCCCTGCCACAAGGTACACAACGAATACCCAAGCACAGAGGCGTGAGCTAGAACGCTTAATACGAAGCAATGATATAAATACAAATATGCGCACACAGATGATTTAAAGCTGAAGTGAAAACACTTGCTCATGGCGCCGAGAATATACAGTACCGGCTAGAGAGCGACTCCGCGGGGTACTCGTATACTCCATATTAGGGCTGAGTCAACCCCATCCTGACCCGAATCCAAAACATGATACAAGCCCCATATGGAAACTGTCATACCTGACTCGAGTCCAAAAATGAGATCATAGTTCCCTATGGAGACTGTCAATGACTCGCATCTCTCCGGATGCAGTCATACGTAAAATCATGTATGTGCTAAGATGGTAAAACATGCTAAAACATGATAAAGCATATAGCACATACTCATGCAACATACATGCAAATATATCATGCCGACTATCTCGGTCAGTACTTACGTACCTCTAACACTGCTGGACAAACCTAGCTCCACTGGCCTATACTCCAAGCCTACTAGTCCAGTCTACTGCTACTACAATGCAAATATCCATGCATCAACAATAAAGCTCTAAAAGCCTTAACTAAACTAAAGCGTACTCCTAAATATTTTTAGGATGCCAAAGCTATACCTGCGTCCGTCGTTAGCCCTTTGCTGTCGATAGTCTCAAAACTAGGCCATAGCTCCGCGACGACGTCTAGATCACTAAGCCACTTCCGGATTACCGATAGGACGCCTAGATCTGAGTTAGAAGGCTTAGGAATCAGAGAGAAGAGGGGGAATTAGTGTGAGAAATGAGCATCTCGAACCCTATATTTATAGGCGACGTTCGGAACCTCCGAACCCAGTTCGAAACGTCCGATCACGATCGAAACTTCCGATCGCCCCTTCGGAGCTTCCGATCGCCCGATATTACATCAGCCATGACGTCACCTTGCTGACGTAACCAATGACGTGTACACTGAGTTCGATTGGAGCTTCCGATCTCGCCAACGGAGCTTCCGATCTCGATCGGAGCTTTCGATCCACTTCGGATCCTCTGAACTCCTCTTCGGACCGTCCGATCTACCTTGAACTATTTAGGTACATTTTAGTAATTAATTACCTTAATTACCTCGATTAATTGCGGGTCACTACACATAACTTCCCAAATATAGTGTCCTTGTGGAGTAGAGAATGCTGTGAATTTCTTAATGCCTTCTTCCATTCGAATGTGGTAAAATCCAGACTTACAATCAAATTTTGAGAACACTCTAGCATTTCGTACACAGCTAATTAGGTGTTCTCTACTCGGTATGAAGTACCCATCAAACTCCAGGATTTTATTAATACCTTGGTAGTTAATAACTAACCTGGGTTTCCCTCTTTTTATTTCACCATGATTTTTGACCAGAAATTCTGGGCTGCTATATGGTGAAACTCCTTCTTTGATTAGACCAAGGTCCAAATGTTCATTGATAATTATTCTCATATCCCTTTGATCTGTTATGTTCATCGGGATAGGCTTATATTTGACGAATTCATACTCTTTGCCTTCCTTTAGAGTAAGACTAGCTTTGAGTTGATTTCTATCCCACCATGCCAAAGGATGCTCGTTGTAACTTTCTTTGAGCCTCTTTTTGACATCTTCAAGGGATACCTTATTTTCTAACTCTATATCTCTGTGATTTAGAGTCACCTTGAGAAGCTCCATATCCTCTATTTGGAGTTCTTGTTCTGTTGTTATTTTCAACATGGTTTCTCCAAACCTTCTTGGATCTTTCATTTTTGGGTGAAAAATTTGTCCTTTATCACCACGCTGGCTGCGAAATATTATCGGCAATTGTCGATAAAAAGTAACTTTGAGTCTTTGAACGATAATTTTATGATCACAAATTGTAGTGAACATAAGTCTTCTTGACTCATTGTCTTGTGTGTACTTCTTAAACATTTGTAAGAAGTTATTTCCTAATAGGATATCAGCTCTTGTATCATGGAAATAGATTGGTGGTGTCTTTACCTTGTACCAAGGTGTTTGACCGGCTCCTCCCATGAGGATTTCTGCTTGTTTTATTCCTTTGCAAAGAATTAAAATTCTTCTAGAGAAATCCCGTCCAGAAATTTTTGGCAATTCTTCTTCACATTCTTCAGGGAAGACTCCTCTTTTTGCTGTACAAATTCCTGCTCCCGAGTCAATATAAGCTGCAAAGTATTCAGCCTTATATTATTCATACAACATTCCTATTGGAATGTTTATGGAGAAAGGACTTGTTGTCATTTTTTAAAGGGATTACTAAATGGCTCTGCCATTTTTAACAGACTGTGTTGCAACTCATTAATCCGATTAAGACTTTTCACCTTTAGTTTTCCTAAGGCTTCAGAAGGTAGAGTATGGTTACTTCTTTCTACTTCTTCGATGCGTCCTAGTAAATCATGTTCATGACTTACTAATTTCAATATTTGCTTCTTCCTCTGTTTGTAAACAGAGTTTTCGAATCTGTTTAAGGGATTGTCCCTTATCCAATTCTCTTGGTTTTTCATCTCGTAGGATTTTTATTGAATCCTCCAAGTCTTCTCTTTTGCCATAAACTCTATTCCTTTTTCAAGGCGTTTTCATGGTTTATGGTCTTTCAAAAATTCTAGGCCAAGAATGAACTGATCCATCTCTTTTCCTGGAATTCCACAGATTTGAACTTCCAATTCTCCAATATTTATCACTCCTTGGTAAATTCCTTTTTCTTGTTGTTCCAAATAGTAAATCGAGTTACAAGGGAACTGATTCCGATGACTTGTAATTTCGAATACTATTTTCACTTCTTTCCATCCTTCTGGAGATTTAAGCTTTCCTATTATAGAAAACTCCTTTTCTTCTGGTGGAATTTCTTGAATAGGAGATTTGTCCCATCTCCTACTTGTCATTCGGCCTCCTTGGAAAGATAACCTTCGGGGTTCTATTTTAAGGTCTCTGTATAGAACAGGTCTGTCTTGAATTTGAATGTCTGTTTCCTGAATTAAAGGAAACTCGATTCTTTCCGGGTATATTGCATGAGCAACTTTCCCAAATATCTCTGGAATTTCAATGAACTCATTTCTAATAAATAATTCAAAATGATGAGTATTAGAAAGAACATATGAAATTTGATATGTAATAGAATATGGCCTATTACCTTCCTTCATTAGTCTTTTTTCCTTGAAGTTTTGATGCAACGTCAAGGCTCGACTAAAATCTCTATCAGCTAAATTGTAGGCTATTCTTGGATAAATAACTCCCACATTTTTTCATGCGCACAAATTTCCTGAGATAGTTCCTAGAACCGCATCTTGTATATTCCACATTCTTTTCTCGCATACTACGATATCTATGGGTGAATCTATTCCTTCTTTAAAAGTAGCTTTGATCATAATCTGGATTGCTCCAATATGAATCCAAGACATTGTCTTTGCTACTTCTGCTTTTAATTTATGTAATTCCTATCGAATTTCTTCAAAAGGAATCAACTGCATCTCAATTTGATTACTGGTTAATTCCATAGGAATCGCCATTTCCCTTCTGGATACCTTATAAATCAAATTATGTCTTCTTTGTCTTAGCCTTAGGTTTCCTAAAACTCTTTCAACTTGTCCTGCCGAAAATCCTTGGTACTTCTGTAGTGTTGGATTTTCTCTCATAATCCTTTGAACCATATTATGAGATATCGTGGTTTGACTAAAGAACTCAGCCCAACTTTCATGTGTTTCATGTCGAAACACCTCCTCTTTACTCTGATTCTGATTCATCCTCAGAAACTTCTTGACTAAATAATATCTCTTCTTCGTATATGCTTTCATCTGAGGGAATATCCTCAATTGATATACTTGGACTAGATCTTGAAAGAAAACCGCATCATCCATATCTGGTGTTGCTTCAAAGAGTTTGACTCCTTTTTTCTCGTTTTCTGGACAATTTGTAGATATATGTCCTTTTGCTCCACATGTCCAGCAGTTGCAATCCTTGAAACTTTCACTTGCCCTTGTATGAGTTCTTCTGAAAGTTCTTCTTGATGGTGTTCTTCCCCTGCTTTGTGATGAGCCTGTTGCTGGGGACGTTCTTGTAGGCCCACTTCTTCTATCTGATCTATAGGATCTGGCTTTTTGTTTGGACCAAAATGTTCTTGGTTTCCAAGAACTCTTCATTTTTTTATTATAGGGATTATTTCTGAATTTTTTTCTTTTTAAATCCCTGTGTTCTGTTTCCAATGATCATTGGAAGATCATTTTCTCTACAACACAAATGTGTACGTTTATCTATACCCCTTATTTTCTTGTAGTTCTTTTTGTAATGCTGCCATATGGCACCATTCTGCCAATTTTCCTTTCAAAAAAGACGCGCGTCTTGCCAATGTATCAAGATTACCTGGAATGTATTCTTTAATCAGCATTTCTCTCCAGGGACTTGGCATTTTTGTAAAAAATAGCTGAATAGCTACATTTTCCTTGACTCCCGAATTCCATCTGTATTTAGTGAATAACATAATGTATTCATCAACTAAACAGATATCATGTAACTCGAGGCTATACAGAGCTTAAGTATATCTTATCTTTTTCTCTGTATCTTGATTATTGAAATAGTCTACCCCTATGAATTGTGCTTTAAATAGGGTGGCCATTCTTTCTTCAATCTCGCTGAGGGATTCTCATGCTAAGATTGATTCCTTCGTATCTGGCATAGTTATCTCCCATGCGATCTTGATAGATCCCATTAGACTCATTTCTAGAAGTTTAATGAATCCTTCTTTATTGAGATCTAATGTCCCTGCTGCAATTCTCATAGCTAACGTCCAATCATCTATAAGATCTTCTTTGTTTTTGAAGTCCAAAACATCAAGGTTTAACATAACCCCATAAGGATGTATCGGGTCTAAAACAGTTTTTCCATAAGAAGTTTGATGTAGTGGTATTTTACTCCTTCTTGATCTAGTTCCTGCTGGATGTGAATTTTCTCCCACATGGAACTCACTATGTGGTTCTTCTGTTTTTACCACATATCTTGGGGGATTTCCCATGGGTTGTTCACCCTCAGGGGAATTCATTTTTAGATCTACAACTTTGAGATTCGCAAAAGAATCCGCAAGATCTTGTAGATCCTCGAGATTTAATCTTTCTATAGTAGTCATCAGATAGTGTTTTTATCTGATACTGATTTTATAAGATTAATCATCATTTCATCATGAGTTAAAGGTTTTTGAACTATTTTGGTTTTACCTTTCTGATGTAACAAAGGTTCGGTACCAAACGAGAGTGGTAACCTTCCTCCTGTATTTTCTTTTCTAGAACCAGAAGTATGTTCTAGGTTTAAGATTTTATTTTGAAGATCCTTTAGAGTTCCAAGAATTTCTTCTTGTTTCTTAAGGATTTCTTCAATTTGCCGAGGTATTTCATATAACTGAGTGCTGTAATATTGTACCGTCTTTTGAATTTCTCTAATATCTCCGGAGAGTTTAGAGGAATCTGGGGTAATCTCTAAAAATTTAGAGTTAGAAATCATTTTTCTTTATCTCTTCAAATTTGAGAGCATTAGTCGCAACCTGTTGTAAGTAATCTATTTTGAATAGATTAACTTGTTTATAGGATTTCGTATGAATAAAACCCTCTTGATTCAAACCTTCGTTTGAAGTCATCTTTTTGTAAAATATTCTCCTCAACAAAGAAAAGCATGAATTAACGAATAATATTATGTCTGAATAATTAACCTAAAGCTTTGATACCATTTTTCCGCATAATTCTTTATACTGCAAATGAGCACAAAATCTCCAGATTCAAGCATAAAATCTTTACAAGTTAAGCATATAACATATAGATTTCAAGCATAGATTAGCATAAATCCAGCACAAAAATTAAATATTAAAATATTCAAGTTTGGTGTTCCTAGGGAGTTATAATAAAGAATCTTTTGCCTATGGAGTTATAATAAAGATAGGAAGGGTATTAGGGATTTTAAGACAATTCACTCTTATTTAAGTACTAATAACCCTCTAAAAAAAGTACTAACAACGTTGGCATTTAGAAATTCCAAGACATGGATCACTCAATAAATAAATATATATATATATATATTTATATATATAGTTTTGCTATCCTGTCCACCCACCGTGCCCACCTAATGTGCCCACCATGAGGTGGCACTCAACTATTGGACGCACAATTCATCACATCCAATAGTTGAGTGTCACCTCATGGTGGACACATTAGGTGGGCACGGTGAGTGGGCAGGATAGCAAAATTGTATATATATATATATATATATATATGTTGATATAATAATCGTGATATGCCGTTATATTTTTTGTGAATTTTTTTTTAGATCGGTGTAATGCTAACAATTTAATATAAAATAATTAATATATTGTATGATGATATGAAGGAATGTTGTACAGAATGGACAAATAACTAAGATATCAACTTAAGATGTAATTCAAAAATGAGAAGAAAAAAAAAAGTCATTAAATGCATGCATTTATATATATATCCCAATATAATATAATTAGCAAATGATTAAATGGTAATGATATATGCTAACATGGGGTGTAGGGTTCACACCCACGTGTCTCAAATGCTCTTGCCTTTTCAACTTTCTATTTCCGGAATCGGGAGCCCTCAATTCCCCTTTGTTTATATATTTAAATAATAATATATTTTTTTTTCGATTTTTTTTTAAAATCATCTGTTAAAATTAAATATTAAAGATATATAGCTCGATATAAACTTCAGCTAATACACCCTCCCCTAGAAAAATAAATTTTTAGATTTTTTTATTATAAACAACGTGAAAAATAACCCTAATTCTATATCTAATGATTCAATTTTAGTTTAATAGCGTGAGGTCAAAAAATATCTCAATTATCTTGTATTAGATAGATTCAATAAAATAGGAGAAGAAAACTCGAGTCACCGCCAATCGACGAACAGATAAAATGAATTGGATTACAAGGATGCGATGGATAGTAATTAATAGATGATTATATATGTTGAAAAAGGCAAGGGGCGTACTTGCGAATGTTTCCAAAATTGGGTGGACACAGTGAATCATAGGTTTGTTGCATTATTTATTTATTTATTTATTATTAATTATTATTATTAGTTTTACTGTACAGCAAATGCCCAATCACCCTAATGTCGCCATCAATTCACCTCTCCCTCTCAGCTCCTTCGCGCCGCCGCAAACCAGCGGCTGCAAACTGTACAGAAATTCGCTCACCAACGCCGCGCCGGGACCAGCCACCAGATCCTCCCACGCCGCGTCGGCTTCCACGCCTCGTTTCCGGAAAACCTCCGTCGCATCAAGCCGATGAACATTCCACCCTTTGAGTCTCCTCAGCCGGTTTATCTTCTCCAGCTGCCGCCGCGCCAGCTTGCTCGTGTTCGTCTTAATCATGTCGATCGCCTCCGCCAGAATCCTGGATCGGGTTACCTCGTCGCAGAATGATTCGATTCGGAAGTATTTGTCGAGCTCGGAAACCCCGATTGCTCTTCGGATCCCTCTCGAGTAATCCGCGTTAGGGCTGAAGAAATCTCGCACTTCCTCCACCATTCCTCTCTCCACCATCTTATCCACCCGATCGGAGACGAAGGAATGCAGCACCGGCATTGCGACATCCACCCAGAGATAACAGCATTCGTATTTCGATCGGAAGCTGGAGTCCGAGAGAGCTTCTATGAATGAGTTTGATCCTCCAACGATGATTGGAAGTTGCCCACGGCTGAGTATCGATTTCAAGGAAACAGACGCCATGGCGCAGTAGTTCCCGGCGGAGAAATCGGAATCCGGGTGAGTGAAACCGAGAAGGTGATGCGGAACGCCGCAGCGTTCTTCCTCGGTGATCTTGTTGGTGGTGATATCCAGACCATGGTATACTTGCATTTTGTCGGAATTGATCACCTCCGCCGCGAAATGGGTGGCCAGATCAATGGAGAGCCGGGATTTTCCGGTGCCGGTGGCGCCGATGACCACCACAACCTTCTCCTTCTGCGTGCCTTGGCGGAAGAGCTGCCTGTTACCAGTCAGCAAAGGTCGAATCTGCTTGGGTAAGGAGAATGCAACATCCATTCTTGATTATGATATTGCGATTAATTAAAATACACTAGCTAGCTAGAGTCGAAATTTTGACATTTATGAACTGCGTATGCGGCGAATAGGGTATGTTCGAAGATTTTGTAGTACAAATCTCCGAGGAAGAAAAGACAAAGAATAGAGAAATTTTGAATGGAAACTGAGAGTTAGTGGGATTAGTATTTGCTGTGAGAAGAAGAGGAGAGGATAGCAATAAGGAGGAAGCATGATGGAGTATTTATGGAGGGGCAATGGGATCCTACATGTTAGATCAATTAGCTTTGCTTTCTACTTAAATCAAAGTCAACTCGTAGTGACTTTTAGGATAGTGTTCGATAGAGCTAATAGGAAAATCGCTTCTAAACTTTTCATTAACAAAATTTAAAATTTTGTGAAATTTTGTTAATGAAAAGCTGAGAATATTTTCTAAAAATTATCTTAAACACTAATCTTATTATTTGTCGAATAACATTAATGTCTCACATTTGAGATAAAATCTTGAGTTAAAAAAGAAAATGGTGGGTCAACTACAACTTGTTTAATGGGTGTCAAATTACTTTGAGAAAGCTTATTTATTTTCAGTTATCTTGACAACGAAAGGGAATTTCTATGTTGTACGGTTGAAGTTTGGCTATCAAAATTTGGGTAGTAATTGTTGAATTGTACTAGGGTACTCTTTCTTCTTTTTCTTTTTTTTTTCCTTCTTTTGCCCTTACCTTTTTAATAGGTTTTAAATGGTTGGTGTATAGACTAATGAAAGAGGTAAAAATAGCAATTTCCTCTTGTAATTTGATCTATTTTGAATTTTGATTTGCAAACTGACAAAATTTGATCTTAGAGCAATAGATTGAGTTTTATTTCCTTTTGATTTATTTTAATTAGAAAAATGACATTATACTGGATTTTGTTGATGTGATTGATGTCCAATATTGAGATGCATTATATATCGCTAACATGTCTTTGAACATTATTGATAAGTCACTAGCATGCTTAGCTCTCCACCAAAAAAGGAATAAAATTTTTAAAAAAGAAAGTCTTACTTGTTGCAATAAAAACAAACTTAATGAATTTTTCTCAAAAAAAAACAAAAACAAAAACAAACTTAATGAATTATATGATGAAAAACCAAAACTACTCAAATGACAAGATTGTGAAAATAAAAAAAGTAAGTTTATAGATTTTAACAAGAATCTATATGAGATGGTCTCACAGATCAATTTTTTTAAAATTTTTTTTTTTTTTTACTTAATTCATGAAAAAATATTATTTTTTTAAAAGTATTAATTTTTAATGTAAATATGAGTAAGATTGATCAATCTCACGAATATAAATATATGAGACCGTGTTACAAGAGATTAATTCTTAGATTTTTGTTAGAGGAGAGTGGCAGCTCAACATGAAGGCAAATAATAGAATTTAGTATACTAAAATCGAATACAAGAGGAGAGTGACAGCTTAATAAAGAATAAGAACTAAACGGAATTGATAAATAAAAACGGCTTGTAGCTTCTCGAGTTGTAATGAGAATTTTAATCAATAAGACAATAATAAAAGGAAGTACGTGCCATATATTAATGGGTAGGGACTCGTGAACTTATTAAATGTTGAGCCAGTTGGATTATTAACATGTATAATAAACTATTACGAGCCGCAAATTCCAGAATTCGTGCATCTCAAGAAGTATTAATACGTCCAAATTGGTGCACTTTTAGGCACCATCTTAATGCAACTATGGCAAGTGGTGAAAAGCAAGGAAAGTGGTAAATGGTATAATTAATTTGGAATTGACTATGCCAGATGCATCGTCTTTGGAAAACCACGATTTTATTAGGCAGGTTGATGAGACGTCACTTTTATCATAATACTTCAATCATGTATTCAAAAGTTTATATTTTAACATACGAGTGATATCAATGTTGATAGTGTTAACTTGAGAAAACATGAGTTATTTCGTTGTATATTATGACAATACGAACTCAACTCACGTGGCTTTCGTGTGATACATTGATGTTGCTAGATGTATAACTTAATTGTCTTTTCAATCAATGTAGTTTTTTCTTATTGGATTTCCAAATAAACCCCCAAACATGAGTCAATGAGAACATATAAGAGATCCGTGGAATTGACTCAAGCGCGTCAAGCGTGTAGGCACACAGTCTTAGGCATGAAGATGGTGTGAGATACAAGTACATTGTACATATTTAACTAGAAGTAGTGTAAATAATTGGAGTTCAAGTTATTTTTGTCCAATTTCATATGTTGGATCTTGAGCTAATTAAGCCTTAAAAAAACACTTTCATATAAATTCTCAAACTCGTTATCTGGTTCATGAGCTAAAACTCCTTACAGATGGGGTTAAATTAATTGTGTTTAAAAATCTAAGCATATTTTTAAAAATCAGATAAAAAAACTCCTTACATATGGGGTATACATGCTTGAATTTTTTAAGACGTTTGCGATATTTTTTTAAAAAAATGAAAAATATATTAATCCATTAATAATATTTTATAGGAAGTTTTATGTTTTTTTAAACTTTTTTTTAAAAAAAAATTGATGCATTTGATTAGACCTATATGCATAATTCTTTGTGTTTTATATGCTATCATACGTAAATATGTGAAACAATGATAACATAATAGTGTTTTTTTAGTGTTCATATTATTTAAAAAAAAAAAATTTGAAAAAAAATGATTTTATATATTATATATGAAACGAAGGAGAAAAAGGTATTTTAGTTCAAGTGTGATTTGACACACGCCCTCAGGCTTCAGCACGAGTTACTTTGGTCGTTTGTGCTCGAACATTTTGATGCATGTTATTCTACTTTTTTGTTTTCTTGAGTAAATGTTATTATACAAAGAAATACAAACAAGATGTATTATTTTTATTACATCAAAAATTGTTGATATACACACCTGTGTGTTTTAAAGTATGATGATAGTTGATAGTTCTACCATGGAAGAGTACGTATTAATTTGCTTGTCAGGTTATGTCTCTTATATTTTCTTTAAATTTTTGGACATGTCACTAATCAACTTTTGAGCTAAAAAAAAGATAATATAAATAATTGTTTTTGAACTTATTTTGACAAGATAGATGAGAGATGTATGGTGGCTTTGTTTTTAGTCATCAATATTATAAAATGCCAAATGGAAGATTTTGATTTTTGACTTAAAAGCCCATTTCTTATGTTCGATTCCATAATGATATCATAGTTTTTAGACGATGTCAATTGAATAATTACTAGAATATCATAAATAATTAAGTGAAAACTTAACCTCGTTTTGACCAAGTGTGTTTTTTTTATTTGCAGTTTTAAACTCATTATCTCTTCTCAAACTTGAAAGCACATATGATTCTTTACAATTTTCTCAAATGATAATGTTCATTCTCATTTTAAATTAAAAAAATGTGATAAATCTAAGAAATTATTTAACCAAGAGTATGTAGCAATAATCAAGAGGGTTTTAAGTATCTATCTACATCTACTATGAAAAATACTATTTTTTATGAGTCGGGTCGGATAATCGTTTAAAAAAAAGTAGGTCTCTAGTGAGACACTATCACGGATCGTTACCCGTGAGACAGGTTAACTCTGCTCATATTTACAATAACAAGTAATATATTTGACTTAAAAATAATATTTTTTTATGTGTAATCTAAATACGAGACATGCCTTACAAAATTAACTAATTAGACCGATTTTTTGTGTTCAAAGAATTAACTGCAAGAAAGTTATTTGTGTTTAAGGAAATTTTATATTTCAAATCAACCCTAAAAATTGATCCACATTCCACACTAGTTTGCCATGGTTATTTAATTATTTTTGAATGATTGCGTAATGACAGGAAGTTTAAAAGTAATCATATGTAATTACTGCATGCTAATGGAAATGAGAATTGTTCTCTTTCAACCTTAAAGTTGATCAAGCTTATACATTGAAAACGATACACAAACACACACAAAAAAGTGGAGTTCACTAATCAAGGGATAATATTAATAAATGGATCAAGATCTATCTATATATTTTATCTTTAATTGACAATAATGTGTTAACTTGTGATAAAAATCAGGGTAAATTGTTTTTTTGGGTATGTGTGATTGTCATTTTACGAGTTGGTCTTATATATTTTTAGATTTTAATTTTAGTCTGTTATTTTCATTTTTCTGTTAATTTTAATTTTTTTTCGATGTGGCGCTGATATGACATTAATGCATTGTTGATGTGGAGCTGACGTGTATAGTGTCACGTAAGCATTTTCGAAGAAAAAAAATACTGAAATTGTCAAAAATCGAAACTTTCCAGATTAAAACTAAAATATGAAAATATAGAGAATCGAAATCACAAAATGACCAAAATACATGAACAAAATTACAGTTTTTCCTAAAAACCGTCCTAACAATAGTAAATTAGTAATTTTGGCTCTTTCTTTACAAAAATAAATCAAATTTTCTTTTTTAAATTACGTGAACATCATATATCGTATGATGTTACATTGTTACTCATGGATCCTTCCTCTACAATGGTCCCCGAATCATGAAATTCCAAATATTTAAAATAAAAAAAGTACTTTAACGTTTTATACTTTTTAACTTCTTATTATTTTGTCTTATTAACACCTAAATACAAATCCCCAATTAGTCAAACAAAGAAAAATATCATCGGCGTTTTATAGACGTGCCATGTAGTCTAGTACAAAAATCAAAGCAGTTAGATTTAAATACCAATATTAACCTCCAAAAAAACGAAAAAGAAAAAAAATAAATAAATACAGAAGCATTCCTTCCAAAAGTTCAAAATGAAGATGAGTCCAAAAGGCAAATGGAACAAAATGCACTACTTTACAATTATGGAGTGAAAATGCCCATTTCCAAAAAGTAGATCTCATTTTTATCCATAATCTATTATATATTTCCTTTTCTTTTCTCAAATTATTTGACATGATATTGAAATGGGGTGGATTAAAAGAAATTAAATAACAAAGAGAACAATATTGTCAAGGGCCAAATCCAGATTTTCTAAAATATCGATTAAAGGCTAAGATTTATGTTTACTAGAGAAGGGGGATCATACTTGCGGATAAGGGTTTTGGCGGATTATCCCATTATTATTGAATTTCATAAATAAATTTCACTATCGAATCAATTCTCTAGTAAATACGCAAATCCTTATAAAAAAAACTTCATAAATTAATTAAAGATTATGTCATTAATAATAACTAATAAGTTCCATCAATGTCATAAGTCAAGCGGAGTGACATAAAAAAAAATTAAACATTTGCTAGAAGTATAGAACAATCTTTACGCGTGCTCTTTCCACAAGCTAATTCAAAAAATTTGACCTTCTTCCACATTTTGTGTGCATATATATAGTTCACCATCATATCAACGAATCTTATTCCAAGCTTCTGCAATCTTACATCATCCACTATTATCAACTAGGAGCAGTGTTTTTATTTGCCGTATCTATAATTCTATCATCAAACTAACTACGTATAGCATCTTTTTAAGGAAAATAGATTTTTTGGTCAATTAATTTGTCAATTAACTTTTCAAAGTCATGCTATCATTTTTCGGTATTATATCCGTATTTGCCACTCTAATAATTGGACCAACGTACTTGAAAATTAAAGTTAATGTACTAAGATCAAACTTTGAAAAGTTAATGGATCAAGGCCCAAAATTAAACAAGTTACTACATAAAAAAATAGCTTTTAATAAATTTTAAAATTTCACACATTTTTCTTTTTTCCTCGAACGTCAACTTACTCCTTTCAAAACAAATTAATCTCGTAAAATCAAATTAGAAACTAGATCAAAAGGCCAGTGCAAAGTAAGGCCCAAAGTTCTCAAGATTTCAAATGTGATTTTTAGGGAATGTTTTATAGAGTTAGTAGAAAGCAATTCTCAGATTTTTTTTAACAAATTCAAAATTTTGTTAAAGAAAAATTGAAAAATGATTCCTAAAAACTCTATAAAAAAAATCTGTTAAGAAAAAATTGAAAAATACTTTCTAGAAGATCTACAAAACACTACGTTAATACAACGAGCATTAGTTTAATATAACTCATACAATCATAATTTAAATATAGTACGTACTCGAAAAAATTATATGACATAAAAGATTCTCCTTGCATGAAACAATTGCAGTGTTTCACACCATTGCTATGTTGATCAATGAATCTCATAGATGATAGACCTAACATGAATCCATACGATGTGTTTCAATTGTTTTGACGATCCAACAATTTCTGTTTTACGTTATTCATGTATGGTTTCAAGAAAAACAGTGATCGAATATTACCCACTCCGATCGTGCTCGCTACCATCAAAATCATAAGTATAAAACCATAGTTAATGCGCATGCACTAAGTAACCAATTATAAAACGACTCTTGACATTCGAATCCATTTTTCAAAACTCTCACTATACATACATATCTCTAAAACTCCAACTTGAAGAAACTTAATATCCAATTATAATGTTTTGAAAAGGAAAAAAAACAAACCGATTACAATGAGAAACTATAACAAGTTCAACGCCACGTCACATCGCTCTATAGATCCCCACTGGTAACAGGTGGTGGTGTCACATCAGTTGGCAATGTATGATCCCACTACCATCACATCACCTGTGTGTATGCCAAAATTTACTTGGAGGATAGAAATGCGCCTTTTCTGCACGCACACAGTTGAAACTCTCAGTTAAACCTTTGATATGTTCGTATGGATAATAATAAAAAAAGTTACCATTATCTTGTAACAATCCCATCAGTTCCTTACAACCAAAGGCTGCAAGCAGAAGTTGTCTTCAATAATATTATAGAATCTATAGTATTTTATTCATTTCAATTCAGAGTACATTGGAAACAATAACATTATTATTATTTATGGCTCAGAAAAGACTGAAGCAGTCAGTTCTCTATCTGCTCAAAAGAATGTATGATTTTAACTAAAAAAAAAAACGCATGCCACGAAATATCACGTACTCTACATCACACTACTAGTTAAAACCATTGGAAAAATCTAAAGGGAAGAAATGGCTTTTGTAAAAACACTAGTGTAAATTTCTTTCTTGTGGTTGATCCAGTTGAACGTAGCACAACTTGACAACTGGTTCCAGTTAGCCTTAAACGGCCATCTAGCTTGGCATGATCACGACCACAAATGACTGCCGAGAGTTCCACAGGGGGCAAAGCAAGGCCTACTCGGTTTCTTAAAAGGAGAAAAAATCTTAAATTTATGTGTACATGGTTTCTGAAATTATATATTGTCCCCTTGAAGCACCTTGAATCGCATCCTTCTATTAAATTTCTAGATGGTTTCGCAACGTTACTTCACCTCAATTTCACCACTTAGGGACCATCATCATCATACAGTCTTTTGTGCTGTGATTCTTATTTATCTTGCCAGAATCTAAAATGCCAAGCCAGCCACCAATTCCTCACCTGATCTTTGACGATTCAGGTTCTTTGGTCCATCCCAGGTCTTTCAGGTCCCAGTTTTTTGTCACTACCTTTATTCTTACAAGAATTTGTTCTTTTGTCATTTACGCAGACATTAGGGGATAGTTTTGTTTATTTTGACTATTTTTTCAGCTTTCAGCAGCAGGCATCGGTCAAATAGAGGAACCACATGTAAAAGAAAAGCGGCCTAGGCAAATTGAATAAGCTGGACCACAGCAGCAATCAAGCCTGAATAATAAAAGCTAGTATAAAAGCCAACAGTTTCTCAGCACGATCGACGAGATACTTAAAGGATAACATAGAGAAATCTATACCTATACTAATAAAATGGCTCGAGTCTTAAAGAAAAGTTAAACATCTTCAAAAAATCACATTGGTGTTGTTGATGGAGAAATTTGTCCACAATCAATTTGTTGAACCTCGTTTATCCTAGCAGGAGTTATGCATTTTTCTGTCAGACTTCATCAAGCAGTCGACGGTGATATTTTGTGCTAGCTGCCTAGCACAACCAATAAATTTGACCCATATTCGAGAGATTGCAAAACCAAAATGGAAATCCCATAATTCAGGATTTGTTGACTATAGTATTGGTGATGTCGACTATAGCTACAGTGTAAAGTATGATCAACATGCATTCCAGTAGACACACCTCTTCTTGTCTTTTTGATGAATCCATCGAGCCTCGACTTCTACGAAACTTATCCAATCTGATGCTATCACATACTAAGTTAATGGTTGGGCTTTTAAAAGAGGCAGTAGCTTCTATACACGCAACTTCTAAGTTCTAGCAGCAATGCAGGCATCGAAATAATTATTCTTGAGCGATAGCTTCATTAACTTAAGTTCTCCAGTAAGCAGGGTGATAAGCTCACATCTGTACTAAATACAGAATTTTTACTATGCTCCCCCATCCAGAATTCCGGATAAAAGATGAGGATAAATAACAAAAAATGTATAAACAGTAAGGTGGCCAGACTAGAAAGGTGCCGAAAAGACCATAAAAAGAAATTCCATCCATCTGGCCCAATTGTTAGTACAGCTAAGAATTAACAAAATATAGTAATTATGAACAAATGAAATCAGAATGCAGATTGCATACAGTAAACCTCAACAATTTTGCCTTCCTCTAATTTAGTCATATACGAGGATATTGAAGATTTTATTTACGAAAAATAAACAGCAGAAAAAATAGTACAACTGTTCATATCAAAATTTAAAACTAACCTTGCATGTCCAGCATTCCTATGGATTCACACAATTCACCAGCAAATGTCATAGGCATCAAGACAAGGCCTTTGCTTTGCAAAAGTTCTAGAGCTGCTGAAGGATATAATTCTAGCAACTTCCCCATCATCTCTTCTAGTGACCCACTGAGCATCTGCTCGCTAACAAGATAATGCCCATGTCCCTAAAACATATCAAGACTGAAACACCTCAATGCCGGCGTACATACGAGGAAAGCTCCTAGAGTTGATACAAAAATTACTGTGCCATTCGAAACTATCTAGTTTGAATTTGAGCATTTTTCAGTACCTCGAGAAAAATGAAAGAACTAGAAGATGGTTCACCCCCTAATTTGCTTTGACACAGATCCTGCAAAGATGAAATTTGCTAGAGCTGAGAAAGTATGACCAGTCATAAATATTTTTAAAAGAAAAAGTACCGTTAAAAATTGGTCAGGGACTATGGAACAACTGCAAGTCCAATGTTCAGTGCTAGGAAAGTTTGGATTAATGTGATAGGCACTCCATCCAAGAAAACAAGATCACATATTGTTCCTTCAGCGACTTTTAGTATGTACTTTTAAAAAAGAAAAATCTTTTGTGATGTTTTTGGGAGGTTACACTTAAATTGACAACAGAGTTAATGATAAAAATTGTGCATACTTGTCAGTGTAAAGTACTTAAACTTAGAGCTTTCAGTGAAAATTCGAGCCAAAACCAAAGTGATGTGTGCGTGATTCTATAAAATTTGTGTCAAATAACATGAGGTGCAGCACAAAGTGAGAGACCGCTTGTTGGTTTATCATCACATTGCCCAGAATGTCTTCTTCGAATACCGCAGCCTCTGTAGGAAACATAAAATAAACTCCTCCACCCACCCCCCTCTCTGAAGTAAACAAGTACAAAACAGCAAAGTACTACAAGTATAAGCTAATGCAGGGAGAAGATGCGGAGAAATCAAACCTCGATGAGTTAAGAAAAATCCTGTCAACTGTTTTTCAGAATTACCAAGTAAAATATTGAGTCTCAAGAGATGAAAGCACTAGGACAACATTTTACCTTCACTTGATACTGCAAATATTTGAGTTGGTCAACAACATGATCCAGCAAATCTGCTTTTCCACCCTGTAAAGCCACAATACATTTCTTGGTCTAATTTAGAAATTATCAAATTATCGCACATCAAAAAGGCTGTCAATTTAGATCTTGAACAACCGCCTGACTCTTTAATATTTTTATGCATAACAGCATTTGATTCCCTCACAGACTGCAATTCAGCTTCTCGCCTCACCTTCACAGAGGAAAACTTAACCAACAATGCGATGAGTTTTTGTTCGGAGCATATATGCTTTTATTACCTGTTTAAATTGAGGAAACATATCCTGCAATGCCTCAAGTCTCTGTGATATCTTCAATCTGCGACTCTAGAGTTAAGAAAAGAGCAATTAGAAGCTGATGAAAGTAGACAGTGATCCTGGCAATGATCTGAACTTTAGACATTATGTGCAAACAGGTCAGCTCAGATGGGGTACTGGATCTATTAAGTTCAGGCACTTTAGGTCTTAAGATGTTTGCTTCGAGTGAAGTTAGAAATGATGAAATGGTATGGTTTATGGACTGATCCTTACGCGGTCAGCAGCATAGGCTTTCTCTCTTGATCTTTTCCGGCTGGCCTTGGAAGGACACTTCAGAGCAGTAGCACCTGACCCTAAATAAGCTTGAAACACACTACCATAGTCTTCATTCGAATCTTGTTTCTGCAAAGGAAATGGGCAATAGTTAGCCTCCAAAATTTGCAAAACGCGACTATCAATTTCACAATGTATTAGCTCCTCGTTTATATTTCAATTTTATGCACATATCAACTACCATTTTTCCACCTGAGAATGATTTTCCAGTGCAAGGCTAGGTATTGGTGCAGAAATCATAGGCGAAAATACGTTCTGAATTTCAGGGTACCCACTCTCGGCAAGAAACTTGACATAGTTTTGAGGTGTTTGCCGGATCAGTTGTGGCATTGAAACAGGCACCTGAAAGATCCCATCAGTCCCCTGTGTCGCAACATAGTGCTGGTTCACATCATCCTCAACAATTACTAGAGAAGAATTGTTTGCCATCCAATCAACAGGCAAAAACTCCAAAGCACTTTGGTGATTCAGTTCTTCAATGCTACCAGTGTCACAAACTGGCAGAAAAGTAACTTGTCAAGTGCAATGGTAACAAAGTTCATATGCCAAAAAATCAATCTAGCAAACAAAAGGAAATATATACACGAGGATAAGAGAAACACCAACATGCTAGAGCACACAATAATCACATAGAAGTTAATTACAAAATAATAATAATAATCACATAGAAGGTAGTTACAAAAAATAATAATAATAATCACAGAGAAGGTAATAACCAAAAAAATAATAATAATCACAGAGAAGGGGAGTGAAATGATGCGAAATTTATACTCCTGCATACTAGATGGTGTCCATTAAAGCAAAGCAAACAGTACAGAGATTCAAAATCTCTTTAAGCACCTAAAATTATACCAGCAGCAGTATATAAAGATGATATCAACTACCAATACATTTTACATGACGCCCAGAGATAGAAGATCAACAAACACGGGTCATACTACATCAATACACATACCACAAGTCTACATCACCCACAATCGCGCCGCCTAAAACATAGTTCCTCGAAATCAATAATTTCTCGAAGTCTCAACTCTGATACGGAAGCAAAAAGAAAAAAACATAAACACGTAGTATAAAAGTATAATGAAAAAATCGATAGATTAAACGTAAAGCTACCACTCAATTCGGCAAAAAATATGAAAAAAAACGACTGCATTCAGATTCAGTGAACAAATACAAAGGCAAATGCGAATGCGCATGAAGCAGAAAGAGATTCTTACAGGCGTTGTTCTGGTTCATCGCAGCGAAGCAACTGAGAGCTGATGGAAGAAGATGAGCCCTAAAAGGAAATGAGAGTGAGAAAGTGATCGCCGCCTATAATGAGCCGTGCGTTCTAGTACGTGACTGTGCATTGCAGGCAGCCGCGGCAATCTGTACCAGTGGGGAGCAGTGCTCGAATGACCACGATACCCCTGTCGTTTTTTTTTTTTAATTTAAAAAATATTTATTTATACTTCTACAGCAGTTTAGTAAATAAATAAGGTAAATAATAAGAAAACAATGATTTATTTATTCTGAGATGATGATTATGATTTATGATATTTTATAGAATTAAGTGTTTGATGATTTTTCATAAAATTAAGGTAATATACAGTGGTTTTTTTAACTAGAATAATTATAATATGAGTTGAATTTGAGCGAATATTTTAGTTCTTGATGAATGATTTTTGAAATGCTTCTATATTTTGAGGTGAATTTGAAATATATTAAAATGATTTCAAAAAAAAATAAGTTGAAGGTTTAAAATCTATAGTCAAATGAATTTATCAAAGAGGTGTTATACTAAACTTATTAAAAATCGTTTTGTCAGAAATTATTTTAAAAATAAACTGTTAAATTGTTTGAATAAACTTGTTTTAAACAAATTGAAGCTGCATCCACCTTATAATTTGAATTTCAGAAAACCCCCCCTACACCACATCTTGTATCTCCAAAACTATCGTCTACATCAAGTCTTAAAATTCCATCTGACGAAAGCTGACGGGTCTGAAGGCCAAGAGATATACATCTCAGTCACGATCGCACAGAAGTCAACAAGATAAAAGGATGCACTCGGAGGTAAGAGTTTCACTTCCATGTTATCTTTGTCATGGATAGCCTTGCACCTAGCACTCCACATCATCCAAGTCTGACACACAAATTCTTCGAAGTAAGCTCTCTCTGTATTATCCATCAACCACAAACAGATTTCTTGCATATCAGAGTTTCCAATCTGCTTAATCCTCCACCACACATCATTTCCTTTCAAGAAGACACGCACTGCCGGAAAAAATAGCAAATCATGTCGAGTTGAATCATC